>NC_057768.1:23988082-24588082 GCF_010389155.1 Erigeron canadensis
ATTGCTTGGCTCAAACATAATAATATTACAAGAATAAAAACAGATTACTGACCCTGGTGGTGCACCGCACCTATAGAAGAAAAGAAGGTAAACTTTTCAATTTTATTATTCGCAGCAATATATATATATATATAGTTAATTACGTGAATTTTTATTTTTAATTAGATGACCTTGATTTTTTTTTTGTGTTATAATATTACTGATCGATCAGGATCTTTCAATTTAATTGTTCAATTATTGCCAGCTAGCAATTGAACAATTACATTAATTTCAAAGTTACGTGTTTAACTTTAACTAATTACATGACCTTAATTTTTTGTTTTGTTCAATATCAATTAATTTGCAGGAAAAGCCAAGGAAGAGAGTGATGAGGATGACACGGGATATATTCTGCTTGCTTAGTATTTGATTATTAGAAACATTTTTTATTTTACTCCATATGTTAGTTTAACAATTCGATCTGCCTTATTTATCAAGACTTTGAGCAGTTTTATCTTTTAATAGCTATTATGGCACCTATTTAACATGGTAATATTATTAATAATAAAAATAGTTTCTTTCACGGTTTGTTGGGTGTTACATGTTGATATCGTGATCTTCGTACTTGCATGTGTTTGCTAACGATTTCTTAAAATAATGTTAGTGAGTGTTAAGTCTGGGATTCGCTGAAGGGGACTTGACAATCTGACACATGTCGTCAGCAATTCTCTAGCAAGTCATCAGCAGATGAAGAGACTTGTTCAGCGGGATGCATGCTGATCTAAGTTTGTCATGGCAGGAAATATTCAAACTACATGAAGACAAAAAGGTCACGTGGTGGTTAACCAACTGTAATTTACCCTGAATGGTAATGTACATGTTTGGACCAAAGCAAGGGTTCTCTCTCTCTCTCACCCGATTGGTATAGAAGACAATGGGCACATGATTTAAGTACCATGAGCCAATTGGAAGTCGACAACCACCATCAAGTCGCAATCAAAGCAGGCTGTGTTGCCCCAAGTCTTCCCTATATAAAGCAACACAGCCACATTGTATTAAGTGCGTCTGGCCATCTTAAAAGTGTGTGTCACTTGAAATTGTCTAAGTTTTTCTTGACTATTTAGACTTAGCAATTATCTATGTTCTTTTGTATTCTTGTAAGTCAAGTGTAAGATCAACCATGTATTCATCGTTTAATAAATGATACATATGATATCCTTGCATTGATGTATTGCAATTGAACTTACATTGTTTTTGCTACTTACTTTCTTTCTGTATACTTAATTAAAACATAAGTTGTGCATTCGTGGACCGTCAAGTGGTATCAGAGCCATCGTTCCTAAATCATGGAACAAGATCTGTTTGCCTTCTTTTGTTATATTTAAATTTCTGTTCTTAATTCCTCTTATTTCTTTTTAACAAGAACCATGTCTTCTGTTTCCAGCCTTGTGAACACACGTGACTTTGGCTACATGTCGACACCTCCTAAGTTCGAGCCCAAAGATTTTGGGTCTTGGAAGGAGAGAATGCTTCTACACATCGCTGGTGTAGAACCCTATTAATGACTATATTAACTGAGGGTCCATACGTACCGATGTATGTCCAAAGGACTCCAGGAGCTACACCTGAAGCTCCTGAAATAGTCACTGACCTGGTCAAACCAGAGGTCCAATGGACAGATGAAGAAAGAAAGCTGGTAAATCTTGATGCTAGACTTAAAAACATGATTATAGTTACCTCCATACTGAAATCATGAAACTGGTCATCAAGTATCCCTCTTCAAAGGAAGTATGGGATAGATCTCGTCAGCACCTATGAAGGTTCTGCTGACCTCAAAAATCAAGAAAATTGATTTGAAAAGAGCTTATGAAAATTTCTTCTCCCTTCGATGAAAGTCTTGAGAGCACCTACACTCGCTTTAAAGGGTTGCTCAATGATATGACAAATGTTGGCATTACCCATGATAACTTTGAGGTATGTCACAAATCATTGATTCTCTTCCTCTTAAGTGGCAAAACTTAAGACAAACTCTTCGTACAACGAAGAAAATCCAAGACTTTGATCTTGAAGAACTTTTGGCACTCTTCAATTCGAAGAAAGAGCATTGGTTCAAAATTTCGAGCGTCTGCTGATGCCAAAAGACATGCTGGCTCTTCCTCTTCTTCTTCAGTCAGCATCTCTCCTCATCCAATTTCTGACCCTATTGCTCTTGTTTCCACTGAGCCATCGATCTCTATGATGGTGCCAGTACCTCTAATCTTCCAGCATCAATTCAGACTCTCATAAATGAGCTGGATGATGAAGAAAAACAAAATGTTTAATGACTTCATGGGCTTTGCCCTGGTTGCTGGAAGAAAATACTCAAAAAGATGGAATAATCGAAAAACGATTACTCCCTCAAACCTCCTGTTGACAAATCACAGGAAGAGTGCTGGAGGTGTGGCAGGAAGGCCACTATCAGAAGGAGTGTAGAGTCTCCTTACCCAATCCTGCTGCCTCCAAAACTAATCCTTCCAAATCTGCTGATGAATATAGGAACAAAAATTATCAGCTGAAGGCAAAGGTTGCTGAACAGAGGATAAAGTCCAGCAAAAGGACTGATTGCTGAAGAACATGATTGGGCTGACTCAGATGATTCTGATGATGACGATTATGTTGATGCCATGTGCCTTATGGCACTTGCTGACAGTGATGCTCTGACCAAGGATCAAGTCTCCTCTAGTCAGTGGGTAAACGTCACTGTTAAAAAGGTACACTCTCTTCTCTCTTCGTCTAATCAAGACAAGACCAAAATAATGAGTCTTTGTCTTGTGATCTTCAGTTCGTAGAAAGTCTACGTGCTGAACTTCAATCTAAACTTAACTCTCTGGAATAGAGTTGAGTGAAAATCTGAAAAACTTATGAAATTGAAAAATGTTCATGTTGAACTTCAATCTCATGAGTTGATGACTCAAAAACTTCAACTTGAGAATGAATCTCTCAAGGCTGAAGTCTCTAATTTAAAGAAGATTGTGACCTCTGGTCAAAGGCTTCTAAATTCATCATCATGCTTGAGCGAACAAGTCCTGCTCAAGTACAAGCGGTAATTGGTGGCAATTTTGATGCTGCTGCCTCCATTGCTGATCCTTTAAAGATGATGTAAAGCCTGAAGTATCCATTCCTCCACCTTGTTCATTCCATCTCACTGGATGAAATGAAAAAGTGGTATTTGTCAAGGGACAAAATGACTATCATGCTGAGATGGACATCAAAGCTTCAGCATCTTCCAGTGTTTCCTCCTCTTTAAATGCTAAAAGTACTAGTCCTTCTACCAGTACTTTCAACATGTTCTCCCCATCTCCTAGTTGGCATGATGCCACATGAAGGGAGAGTTCAAAATTCTCCACCAAGAACCTTCAATGGAGATATCTCTAGTGATGGGTATGTACCCATTGCTCCTCAGCCTCTATCTTCAAAAGGTGTTGAGCCTTTAAACGAAGCACCATTGTTGCTCCCTATGACTATGGTATCCCTCAGCAGGACCATCATGTCTGTCAGCAACTTTTGGTGCTAAATCTTCTCAACTTGAACCTTCTCATACAAATTCTATGTCAGAACAAGTATACAGAAGGGTCAGGTTCGCTGATGAAAGACAACAGCAAGTACCTCCCACAAGGGTGTACATGCTGATGCTGTATCTCATTCTTACCTCAAAATCAAATCCAAGGCATGTTACTCCAAAAAGAGGAAGACAACCTTCTCAAAATAGACCTATAACTCCTCAGCGAGGATATTTGCCTCATCAGCAAACAAGGTCTATTACTCCTCAAAGAGGACATGTGCCCTCTCAGCAGTATCAATCCTCTTTTCCAACAAGGAGTATCTACTCATAGGCAATGAGGTCGACCACTCCAAACGTCAAGTCAGATCCACAACTCCTATTCGTGAGAATCTGCCTCAGCAGGGTTCCTCCTCTTTTCATCTGCTGGGAAGCAAGCATGGACCATGATTAGAGGACATCAGCCTCCTCAAAATCATCATGGTGAATCCATACTTGGCCCTGTTCCTCAAATGCCCCCTCCTAAGCTTAGACAAAGGAATAAGTCCAAGTCTAAGCAAAAGAGCAAGGCTTCCTTCCTCATCTCCTCAAATAAATGAACTCACTCAGCGAGTGAATGATCTTCATCTCAACTGAGGGATTTTCTAAGTCAAGGCAATTCCTCTGACAATAAATGCTATCTCTGTAGCAGCAGAGGACGTTGCTTCTGAATGTGTTCTTTTCTGTCCAAAAGATGCTCCAGCAGTTGTATGTGTACCTAAAATTCCCACCACTGCTGAACATCTTCCTCTTCTAACAGGATCAGTGAGAACCTCTCTACTGAACAGTTATCAGTGACTCCTCCTCTGTCACAAATTCAAGTATTGCTGACTACATGCTGCTCAGCGCATTGAAATTCCTCATTCTCAAGGGTTGTTTCAAATGCTTGGGGCAACCCTCAATGCTGGTTGAATTCAGTGCTCCTGATGTTGTGAGCAGCTTTGCTTACTTCATAGTAATGAAACCAACATTCTGCCCACAAGTGAAGAAAATCCTATCCCTGTCTCTGTAGGAAATCACCTTACTCTGGTGGAAGCTCTCTCTGTAGAGCTACTTCCTCCCCTGAAGTCTCAGAAAATCCTGCTGACATAGGTTTGGATGAATAAAGTGATCCTTATCCTCTTTTCATCCATGCAGGGCTCGCTAGGTAAAGGAGTGTGGTATTTGGACAGCGGCTGTTCAAAACACTGACTGGCTCAAAATCCTGCTGGATGACTATACTGAGGCACCTGGTCCTACAGTGGGTTTGGTGATAACTCTACTGGCCAGACTGAAGGATATGGTCTTCTTTCTAATGGCCTCATAAAATTCTCAAAAGTTGCTTATGTAAATGGATTAAAGCATAATCTCATCAGCATAAGTCAACTATGTGATGCTGACTACAAAGTAATCCTTGATAAGCATCAAGGCACTGTAGTAAACATCAACAAGGAAGTCGTCTTGGTTGCTCCAAGAAAAAGAGATGTATATCTTGTAGACTTCACTCCTATCAAAACTGATAGTGAGACTTGTTTCTTTGCTAAGTCAGCATCTGAGTTAAATGGTTATGGCACAAGCGTATGTCGCATGTGAATTTCAAAACCATAAACTCACTGGCCAAAAAGAACCTTGTTCGTGGCCTTCCTCCTCTCTTTTGAAAAAGATAGGCTTGTGGTGCTGTGTGAAAAAGGCAAATGCCATAGAGCTACTTTTAAAACTAAACAAGCCAACTTGTTAAGGGTTGTCTTCACCTTCTTCACATGGACCTTTTGGTCCAGTGAATGTCCAAAGTCTAAAGGGTAGCAGATACTTTAGTATTGTGGATGAATATTCACGATATACTTGGACAATTTTCTTAATTCTAAGAGTGATGTGCTGATGAAATCATCAAATTCATAAGAAAATGGAAAATCTCAATGGCATAAGGGTCAAAGAGCTCAGAAGTGATCATGGCACTGAGTTTAGAAACCACACTCTTGAAACCTTTTGTGCTGATCAAGGGATCTCACAAAACTTCTCTTCCACTAGAACTCCTGAGTAAAACGGTGTTGCGGAAAGGAGAAATAGAACTCTTATAGAGGCAGCACGCACTATGTTCAGTGAGTCCTCTCTTCCAAATAGGTTTTGGGCTGAAGCAGTCAACACTGCTTGTCACACCCAAAATAGATGCCTCATTGTCAAAAGACATGACAAAACTGCATATGAAGTTTTAAGAGGAAAGAAACCTCAAATCAAATACTTTCATGTTTGGATGTCCTGTCTTCATTTTAATAATAAGGATCATTTAGGGAAATTTGATCCTAAAGCTGATGATGGTTACTTTGTTGGATACTCTTCTATTAGCAAAGCGTTTAGAGTATTCAATACTCGTCTTCAAAAAGTGGATGAATCAATTCATGTCACTTTTGATGAAAGCTCTTCTGCTCTTAAAGATATCCAGCCATCTTCTACTGAAGAAATCTTCAATGAGTTCATCAACCCTCCTATGGAGGATGCTGACTCATTTGTCGATGCTTCTTGCTCGCCTCTATTGAACAGCAACTCACTGAGGAGAGTTCAGCAGACCATGAGCTGGAGCAAGTTGCTGCTCATATCTATACGATTGAGCCAGTTGAGCCTATCTTAAGGTCAATCCATGCAACATCTGCCAAACCTAGATCACTGGCTGATGATGTGCAAGTTGATAACTCTGCTGATGAAGAGTATCATGATGCTTCAGCTTACACTGAAGACATGGTGTCTGCTGATGACCCCATCACTGAAAACTTAAATCAAC
Source organism: Erigeron canadensis (assembly GCF_010389155.1). Classification (NCBI taxonomy): domain Eukaryota; kingdom Viridiplantae; phylum Streptophyta; class Magnoliopsida; order Asterales; family Asteraceae; genus Erigeron; species Erigeron canadensis. The sequence continues at coordinate 23,994,394 of NC_057768.1, forward strand.
CAATGGCTCCACTGATCAAGCTTCTCTTAATCCTTCAATTACCATTGATTTTTCCTCTTATTCTTCTCCTTGATCCCATGCAAACATCTTCCGCTGCCCCTCTAGGTTCATCAGTGTTCCATCACTTAATGGACTTCAAGTCATCCTGCTCACCAGATTATTGGTGATCCTCAGCAGGGCATTGTGACTAGATCAGCGACTAGAAACACATGCCTATATGTTAATTTCTTGTCAATGATAACTCCTAAGAATATTGGAGAAGCCATGGTTGACCCATCTTGGGTTGCTGCCATGCAAGAAGAACTAACTCATTCCAAAGACAGCATGTTTGGTTCTTAGTTCCTCTTCCTCCTGGCAAAGAACCCATTGGAACTAAGTGGGTTTATAGAATAAAATGGATGAAGATGGTGTTGTCATTCGCAACAAGGCTAGGTTAGTAGCTCAAGGTACCTTCAAGAAGAAGGAGTCGACTATGACGAAACCTTTGCACCAGTGGCTAGACTTGAAGCAATCGCTTATTCCTGGCACATGTTGCTTATCGAAACTTCACAGTATATCAAATGGATGTCAAGAGTGCCTTCCTAAATGGAAAACTCGAAGAAGAAGTTTATGTGGAGCAGCCACTGGTTTTGAAGATCTAACCAAGCCAAACCACGTCTATCGTCTTTACAAAGCATTATATGGTCTTAAACAAGCTCCCAGAGCTTGGTATGACACTCTCTCTGAATTTCTTCTCTCTCATGAGTTTCAGCGAGGATCTATAGACCCACCCTTTTATCTTTAAGAAGGGTGCTCATGTTCTCTATGTACAAATATATGTCGATGACATTATATTTGGATCCTCCAGTAAGAAACTTTGCAACAAATTTAGCTCACTAATGTCCTCTCATTTTGAAATGAGCATGATGGGTGAGCTAACCTTCTTCCTTGTTTACAAATTCGCCAGCTTACTGATGGCATCTTCATAAACCAAGAAAAATATATTCGAGACATGCTGGCCAAATTTGATATGTCTAATATCACTACAAAGTCTACTCCCATGTCTCCTCCTAATAATCTCCATGCTGACCTTGATGGAAAGCATGTGAATCCACATTCTATCGTGGAATGATTGGCTCTCTAATGTATCTCACAGCGAGTCGTCCCGACATTATGTTTGCTACTTGCCTTTGTGCAAGGTATCAAGCATCCCCAAGGGAGTCCCATCTTCTCGCTGTCAAACGTATCTTCAAATATCTCAAAGGAACTTCCTCTTTAGGTCTCTGGTATCCCAAGGATTCTACCTTTGACTTAGTTGCATACTCTGACTCTGACTATGCTGGATGCATGTTAGATAGGAAAAGTACCAGTGGTGGATGTCAACTGTTGGGGGGAAGGCTGACTAGTTGGTCTAGTAAGAAACAGCATACAGTTTCCATCTCCACTGCTGAAGCAGAGTATGTGTCTGCAGCAAGTTGTTGTGCACAAGTCCTTTGGATGAAAAACCAACTTGCTGACTATGACCTAAATTTTTCAAAATCCCCATCATGTGTGATAACACAAGTGCTATTGCTATCACACATAATCCTGTTCAGCATTCCAAAACTAAACATATTGACATTAGGTATCACTTCATTCGTGATCATGTCATGAAAGGGGATGTTGAAATTTACTTCATCCCCACTAATGACCAACTTGCTGATATCTTCACTAAACCTTTAGATGAAAAGAGATTCAAGGATCTCGTCAGCAGGTTGGGTATGTTAAATGGTGATTTTACAAATTCAACATGATCACTCATGTTTTGCTGCCCATATTCCTTTTATGAAGATGAGCAGCGGCTTCTTAAGTCAAAGATTATCAGCGAGCTCTTCCTTCTACTCGCTGATCCCTGTTGCTTTGGGAAAAAGCAAAATAAAGGCAATGGAAAGTCAAAAGTTTCCATCTCGTCCAGCAGCAAACGGCTGCTGGTAAAGACGTCTAAAATCCGTTGATCCCTGATGCTTTGGGAAAAAGCATAACAAAAGTAATAGGGTGCTGAAAGTCCCTATCTAGTCCAGCAGCCGACGTCTAAAATCCGTTGATCCCTGATGCTTTGGGAAAAAGCATAACAAAAGTAATAGGGTGCTGAAAGTCCCTATCTAGTCCAGCAGCAAACGGCTGCTGGTAAAGACTTCTAAAATCCGTTTATGGCTGACAATTTGCCAAAAATTGTGTAATGATCATCAGCATCCACCTCTTTGGTTTTTGTGGTGCTGATCAAAATTTGGTAACCATTATTTATCAAAACCATACAACTCTTCAGTAGATACCTCAAGTTATCTGAGTGTATTCCACTACGTATTTTTGTTAATTTTATATTATATATCTCTCAAACGGTTACCTCGATTTTCTCCCAAATGGGCAACTTGTACACTGTATACGCCGTATGAACTCGAGTGCAGTTGAAATCGTGGTTCTTCTGGTCACATCATACATCTCTCATACGTATATAGGTACAGTGTCCTTTTATTTCAAAATAATATTTTTTGTTGCCACGTATGAAAAGAGTACCCACTACAACTCACTTTTACAGTTATGGGACCCATATCCATGCCATATATATGCAAATCTCTTCCATCTCACCCTCTCTTACGTTCATTTCTTTCCAATAATCTTTCACATCCTCTTAAACTCTTCATATTCTCTCAAATCTTTCTCATTTCCTTGCAATATTCATTCACTCTAATCTTTCATCACTTTCATAAAAAAAAATGACTTCTTCATCTGAACAACAAAACATTTCTTATCTCAACTCCAAGGTATATGATAATGAAGGCATAAATCCTTCTAATCAAGTATCTTTCCAAGCATCAAAACTGGTCATTAAGGCCAACAACTATCTGGGATCTGTAGAGATCCCATCAAAAATAAAGGGGTACTTCTCCATGTTGGATTTCATTATGGGATGCCCAGCCAGAAAGGCCATCTATTCTGACCCAAAAGAGATGTTTGTCCACCTCCTTAGAGAGTTTTGGTGGACATGTGATTACAAGGTTGCCAGTAGCACCATCACTGGAACTGTACTGAAAGGAGAACACACTATCTCCATCTCGGTAGATTCGTTGAGAGATGCTCTTCGTCTTCCCAAACAATCGGAAGAGCATCCATATGTGGAGTTGGTCCCCATTGGAGTGTGGAAGGAATGGTTGTTAACCATTGGTTATGGGACCAATACTGAACTTGCACAACCTGTGCACAACAACCCTCAGAAGAAATATCTGCCGGGTGTATGGAGGTTGCTGTTCACCCATCTAATTCAGTGTCTGGGTGGCAACAGTGGCTCTTTTGATCAGGCCACTGCTGCACAAATGCAGATGATTTATGCGCTGGCAAACGGTCGCAACATTGACTTTGCCAGCGTAATTTTTGAAGATTTAAAGGGGAAGGTCACTATCAAGAACAGATCAAACTCTGTCCCCTTCACTCGCTTTCTCTCACTGATTCTCAAGAAGGAGCTGAAAGAAAAGTATCTCCCTGAAGGGGCACAATTCATCCTCTCTCCCAGGGTTGCAAGCTCTGTGTACAAGATTCCAGCTTGTGATCCTGAACAATTTGATTCCAAGTATGTTGTGCTCACCCCAGAAATGAAACAGGTACTTTATTCTGTATATCCTGATGTATATAGACCCAACCCTGCTGGAGCTGGTATGCTAATAATCCCCCCAGCAACCTCCAAAGCTCCCAAGAAAACCAAAACACTTTCTTTTTCTTCCACTTCACCTCCTGCTGCTGTCCCGACAGCAGCAGCGAGTATCAAAGGGCAAGACTACTAAGGTTAAGAAGTCCTCACTGCCCAAGGACAATAGAGACCCAGCCAGCCCATCAGCAGCCTCAAAAAAGGCTGCTGACGAGAAAAAGGGTAACCGCAAGCAGCCACCTCAAACTTCTGTAGGCGAGGTTGGTGAAGATCAAGGGCCACCCCAGCCCATTAGAGTTGAGTCAACCGAATTAATCATTCCCTCTTCTTCTCAACCCTCTGAGTCGTTGTCAGCAGCCATATCACAGGTGATGCTAGAGACAACAAAATCTATGGCCGATGATGCTTTGGTGATACAACACACTGAAGCTGAGGCACCCGGTTCCCCTACCCCTCTAAATATTTATGGAGAAGGGATGGCTGTTGAAGGTAGTGGTGTAGAGGAAGGTGAAAATGTTGAAGGGGATGATGATGAAAGCGATCTGGATTTGGGAGAGTTTGTGGCGGATGAATTCCAGCTGGATTCCTCCATCCAGGCTGATGAAATGGAAGCAAGTGATATGGAGGTGGATGAAGAGGTTGCTGCTGCTGATGGTGAAAAAGTAGCAGCCGTAAATGATAATGTAGAAGTTGCTGCTGCTGACAACATTGCAGCAGCGACTAACGAAAGTGCACAAGAAGCTGCTGCTGATGATAATGCAGCTGCTAATACCGAAGTAACAGGTGTGCAACCTCAAGTCACGCCTGTCGATTCTCAAATCGTTGACAGGCTGACTAGAGTTGAACACCAGCTGAATGATCTCACCAAGGCTGCCACAATCGTTGTACAACTCAAAACTCATGAAGATGACAGATTGGTGAAGATCTTGGAGAACTGGTACAACAAGCAGAATGAAAACACTGCCAGCATTGAGACAATAAAAGAAAAATCTGTGTCTATGGCTGCTGATCAAGAAAAACTTCGCACCTACACAAACTCTATCAAAAAGGATCAGCAGGTCATTCGTGGGCTCTCTCGATCGCTGTGCAAAATTGGACCTGTTGTACGGTTCTCAGCACAAAAAGCATGCAGCAGCAGTGAATCCGCTGCTGTTGAAGTAAAAACAGTGGCCAACCTGGTTTCTCGTCTTTCCACCCAGGTTGAAGAAAACACCAAGGCTATCAATGCCTTGGAAACCACTGTGGTCAGTCTTCCTCCTCCTCAAGTTTCATTTACTGAGGAAGATCGTAAATGCCAACAAAAATTGGAGCAAGAAGTTGGGGATATCAAGAAGATGCTGTCCCAACTTCTCCAGCAGCAGGCGGCTCCAGCAGCAACGGTGGAGGTAGTAGTTAATGATACTACCTCCAAGGGGGAGAAAGTGGATGCTGCTGTAATGGCACTTGTCAGTGAAGCAGTAAACAAAGCTGTTAATGACATTTATGAAGCTTCAGCTGACAAGATTGTAAATGAGGAAAACACTATAGCGGCCACTGATGAACTGGCAATAGTGGCCGTCAGTGAAGAAAAGGTGGATTCTCCCCCTGCTGATACTGAGGGGGAGACAAGAACTGATGTTCTCCCTGCTAGCGTTGAGGGGGAGACGGCTGTAGAAGCATCTGCTGAGGGGGAGCAACAACTGATAGTTGCTGAAGCTCCCCAAGTTGAAGAAGAGGAAATGAGTCCTCGTGCAGTCAGGGCAGCCTGGGAAACCGGTTTTGCACAAGAAATGGCCAGGGACACATCCAGGGAAGTGCTCAATATTTTCCATCCTCGCTTCCTCGGAAATGCTGAAGTGTCTAAAATAACAGCAGCTCAGAGAAAGCAGGTGACTGATACCGGTTTTCTCCATCCCTCGCGGCTGACTGCACAGAATACATCCATCACATCCCCAGCAGGAAATCAATTTCAAGTCATTGATGTTTTATCAATCATTGCTGAGGGAAAAACTCAAGAGGAGGCCCTGGAAGAGCTGGATAGGCTGAAAGCTAATAAGGAAAATGAGAAGAAAAACCTTGAATACATTAAGCAGCTGGCCCTCTTGTAGAAGGATGAGATGGATGGAGAGCAAAGAATGCTGCTAACCACTGGTGGGCCTGAAGCTCTCTACAGACAAAAGCAAGCTGATGTAGAGCAGCAATTAAAAGAAAAAAGAGAAAAATTCGAAGTAGAAAAGGCCAGGTGGTTGAAAATCATGAATAATAGGAAGAGGCCAGAGAGAATCACAGCAGCTGAAGTTCACAAAGCTGCCATGGGAACGAAAACCAATCTAAAGTTCCTAAGAGAAAGGCACAGTGCTCCAACTAAGATTGAAGATGTAAAATTAACTAACTTGGGAGCTTCAGAATGGTATGAAATCTATTTGATCATCAAGGATAAGAAGGCTGCCAGTTATGAACAACTTCAAGGGATGCTGAAGAATTATTTTGAAAAAGCACTGAAGTTCGAAACAAAATTCAAGGCAGACCTTCCCATGCTAAGGGCAGTTTTTGGTTCTCCAGCAGCTGTCTCTTCCTCAGCAGGCAAACGTGTCCCAAAAAGAAAGCTTGTTGCCCAACCTTTGCCTGCTGACCTTCCTCCTATCTCTGGTGATGCAGCATTAAATTTGAGGCTTCCTCCCAGGTGTTCTTTTGAAGAAGGAAGAATACTTGAAGACTCTGCTGGCATTTTATTCCAAAATTTCAGAAATGATCAACTCTTTTTCAGACTGGCCGAAATTGAACAAGCATCCACTGGTTTCCTGATCAGCATCAGAAGAAGATTTGCAAAGATGATCAGTGCTCGCTCAGTAATCAGCAGGATTGATGAGGAATTGATGAAGCCAGCGAGAAGAGATGATCCAGTACTTATAATTGCCAAGCAGGAAGATGCTTGGGAGATAGAGACAGCAAATCTTTAGATGTCTATTTTGTAAAAGCTTTATGCTCAACTTGTAATTCACTTCAATGATATAAAAAGACATCTTCAGCTCATATTCATTCTTTCTTATCTTTGTCTAAAGTAATTGTCATTCAGCAAGTCTCCTCAGCAAATAGGGGGAGATTGTTAAGTCTGGGATTCGCTGAAGGAGACTTGACAATCTGACACATGTCGTCAGCAATTCTCTAGCAAGTCATCAGCAGATGAAGAGACTTGTTCAGCGGGATGCATGCTGATCTAAGTTTGTCATGGCGGGAAATATTCAAACTACATGAAGACAAAAAGGTCACGTGGTGGTTAACCAACTGTAATTTACCCTGAATGGTAATATACATGTTGGGACCAAAGCAAGGGTTCTCTCTCTCTCTCACCCGATTTGGTATAGAAGACAATGGGCACATGATGTAAGTACCATGAGCCAATTGGAAGTCAACAACCACCATCAAGTCGCAATCAAAGCAGGCTGTGTTGCCCCAAGTCTTCCCCTATATAAAGCAACACAGCCACATTGTATTAAGTGCGTCTGGCCATCTTAAAAGTGTGTATCACTTGAAATTGTCTAAGTTTTTCTTGACTATTTAGACTTAGCAATTATCTATGTTCTTTTGTATTCTTGTAAGTCAAGTGTAAGATCAACCATGTATTCATCGTTTAATAAATGATACATATGATTATCTTTGCATTGATGTATTGCAATTGAACTTTACATTGTTCTTGTTACTTACTTACTTTCTTTCTTGTATACTTAATTAAAACATAAGTTGTGCATTCGTGGACCGTCAGTGAGTTACTCAACCTTTAAATTAGATATATCGATCATCTGAGATTGCTATAGTTTGTACAGAATCTTACGTTCTTCGACTTCAAAGTTGTTTTTCTATCCCCGTAAGTTCTTCTACTTCAAAGTTCTTCTTGGAGAGCTTATATATGTTTTTGTTTCTTATGTTAGTTAAAACATATATTACATTTAAATTTATAAATTAACAATTAATCTTATTTTAAAAATATTATTATAATTGTATTTTTTTTATGTGGATATGAGTTGTTAACTTGTTATATGAATTAGATAAATATTAATATTAATTGAAACATAGATAATTAGTCTAGATTAAATTTTTTGTGTGTGGATCAATATGTTTTTTATAATTTAATTAATAATATTCATGAAACCAAAACTTATTACTAATCATGAAAAGTTTCAAAATGTTAATTATATTTAACTTAAGTATTTCAAAGAATTTAATTTAGTTTTTTGTGAAAAGTTAAAAAATATAAATTAGTGGTGAATAAAAAAATAAAATTATGATAATCTGATAGGGCTAGATAATGGAAGACTTATGTTTCATAATAATCATATCTACCAATAAACTATAACAGGATTGTAGCATTATTTAATCGACACATGACATAATATTTATATGACACGTGTATTTTTTAAATGTATATCCTAAAATTATAATTTCCTTATTCTAATCAAATAACTATTACTCCGTATTATATAGTATGTACGTAAAGTATAAATAGATGACTTTCATACAAAACCAAATAAAACCAAATAGAATTCTAAATATGTTGTAATAATCCGATTAGTAAATTATTATGGCAATCTATACAAGCTGGAACATCAATATTATAAACAATTAAAATAGATATAACTGCATGCGACAAATGCAGATTTAAGAATTAGTTTATGTAATACCATGAAATTTACGTAAATGGTTAAATTTATACGTATCAATAGATATTATTTTTAATGTACCTAAAAATTCACGACCTTTTTAATTTGTTATGACTTCAGTTTTTATAAAAAAAAAGGTAACTACTGAGGATATACATACATAGTTCATCCGTACATCATAATGGCATTATGACTATATAATATGTGAAAGAACCTATATCCAAATATATGTATCTAACAATTATCTATATTCTATTCTCTGTATAAATATAATTGGATTATCAAGTATTATATAATCCGTACATCGTACGGGTATTAAGACTAGTTAAGAGTTATATAATCCTTATATTATATATATAAAAAAAGTTAAAGTATGAATCAATTCTAAAACTAAATCATATCTCCTCATAATGATGTTAAATCTACTTTTGTTTGTTAACTAGATTATTACCCGCATAATGCGTTGAAAACGTATAAAATTAATGACATGTTAAATTTTTATAATATCATAAGTTGAAAATTATTTAACCAGGTAAGAATTAAACCAATATAAAACATGAAGTTACATTAGTGGTCGTTTAGATTCTGATTAACAGTGACCAGACAGTTGAAACATCATCTATTAGAGGTCTCACTAAGTAATGTTTTCATTTCATTGGATGTCGTTCATTCATCCGGATATGTCTGCATATCATTGTACTTGTGCGTTAACGATTTGCCCGAATAATTTATATATCGCATGTGGTGTTAATATTAATTAAAATTATGCATAATATCATTGCAGTTTTCATACAATTATTTTTCTTATATATAATTGTGATAGCTTACAATAGACTTCATATTTGTTTTTTTAGTCCAAAACATTAATTTAATAAAAACTTTATATGATATAAATCCTATACAAAAAATCCTTATAACCAAATTTTATTCGTTATATTATAAAAATCTTATACAAAATAAATTTAAAAAAACATATTACTTCAAAAAAGAAAATTTTATTGTAAAAAAATTAAAAAATAATTTAAGGATAAAAAATGATGTAATATATAAAAATATTAGTTTCCATAATTATTCTATTAAAAACATTTATCATTAATGTCTACAAACTTAGATAATAGAATAATAATAATTTAAATATATTAAAATAAAATAAAATTTAAAAATGTTAAATAAGGTATATAAAATCATCATTTGATCTAATAGCTGTAATTAAAAATTGAACTTCATTTAAGAGTCCATAGTTCTCCAATTATAAATTAAAGTTTCTCTTTTAGTGTATTAGTGTTAATATGATCTAATACGTGTATTAGTGGTATTTATCAATCAATGAATGTATTGATTGATGTATACGAGCATGGTACCCGAGCAATACAGCGACAGTGGTGGGGAAAGCGGTTTAGTGCTGTCACTGATGGTACTATTCATGGTGGTGGCTGTGTCAAGTGGTGTAGGTTGATGTAATTGTGATAGTAAAAATTTTTATAAGATAAGGACTTAAAGTGTTAATTATTAAAATAAAGATTTATAGTGTAAATTAGTTCAAAGGGCTAAACATAAAAAGTCTAGTGCAATTCTATTAATTCAAAGGTAGAATTACCTAAAATAAAAATGGGTTTTTTTTTATAAGGGAAAATATATATAAGGGAATATAAATATAGATAGGATTCAATTCGTTAATATATATATATATATATATATATAGTGAAAAGTTATTTTGGAAACTCTTTTTTTTGCGAGAACCTTTGAGAACTTTTCAAATCAAGCCTAACCGATGATTATTCTTTACATGAAAATTGTTTTTTGATTGTTTTCTGAATAACTTATGTGTAATTTTGAAGTTTATAATTGTTTGGAGACATGTATTATCATCCGTTATACAATTATATAGTTGATCACATGTAATCATAGCAATATTCGTGCACATGTGATCAAGAATCCAAATCTCCACATAGTTGTATAACTGATGTTAATCCATACCTCCAAACAATTATAAACTTCAAAATTATACATAAGTTATTCAGAAAACAATCAAAAAACAATTTTCATGTAAAGAATAATCATCGGTTGGACTTGATTTGAAAGTTCTTAAAGGTTCTCTTAAAAAAAAGTCTCAAAATAACTTTACCCTATATATATATATATCGATTTTGATGTATATGAATGTCAATTGATTTGGGCTTTTCAATGCAATTAGTGGTGATTTTATGGTGTTAAAGTGCCTTAAGAGTAAATCAATGGTTCATATACCCTCTGAAAGGAGACATTGATGGTGATGCTTTTGAACGGAGTTTATGCTTTTAAATAACTCAACCCATCTGTTTTTCTTTCATTTTCCATTCTCTTTCCTTTCCCTCCAGCCATGTATTCCTAATTCCTCTTTTTAGTTTTAACTTTTATTTATTAATTTATGAAAAATGATTAATCAACCTAACTCATATGCCTTAAAATCAACCTAAAACCTTAAGAATTTGACATGTGATTTCATTAATTCTCTTTCATAATCTTGTCCCCTGATTTTTTCACATGTCATCATCTAATTATTATTAGGCATATCTTTAGGCACACAAATTAGGTTGATTTATCATTATTCTTAATTTATTTCTTGAAATAAAATAAATGTTGTTGGTGGTCGTACTGACGTTTTCAGGGATCAACAACATTTCGAGAGGTAAACTGTTATCACCTTAGAATTTGCAGGTCTACTTCTTGCCTGACACTCTCTCCCTTGGAGCCGACATTACCAAGGTGAAGGCCAAGGAAGAAAGTTTGCTCACTTTTGAGGATCTTGAAAACCTAAACCCAGCTGAAATTCTTGGTAAAAAATGCTTTGAGATGTATGTTGTTATATCTACCGGGTTGACTTGAGAGATTGCTTATTTCAATTCTAAGGTTAGTTGTGGTAGTATTTATTATGTTTTTTTATTTCCGAGATTGCTCATTACGTGTTTCCTAAGGTTTTTGATGTCTGAAATTCAAATCAATAGTACAGTATGTATATATGAAACTAATTTTTTTCGGCATCTATATGTTGGCTTGAAAGATTGCTTTTTTTTTTAATTCAGAGATGTATGCTTGAAATGGGTAGGAACAAAGAGAGGAGGTTGAGCCATTATATTGCTCTTACACTCTAACTAGGTACATTTACAGTTTCTATATATTCTTGTTTGAAATCCAATCATAATAAAGTTAAACAATTCGTCGCATATAACTTTCGCCTTCGATGTGGAATTCTGTTAAGTCATGGGTTCGTTAAGGAGACTCAGCGCTGAACCTTGTTAGCGACTCCTCAACGACCATCAATTATCTTCGAGTTAAGGATAAGTTCAATGACTCACCACCAAGATTTGTAAGTCAAATAAAGACGGGAATATAAAGATAACAAGGAGGGTCCCCAAGGACACGTGTTGATCAAGTAGAATGAAGACATGTGACCTTATACCAAAATGGTACTTTGGTGTTTTTCTTTCATACCCGTTTTGGAAAGAAACAAGATGGAGAAAGAGACTCATGCAGATCTGTCTTACACACCAATAGATGGTTGACAACCTTTCATGTGTCAACATCTATTGGGTTGTCTTGTGATGCCTTTTCTCTTCCCATATAAAGTATCACTTAACCTAGCCGCACTCTTGTTGGTGTGTGTTCCACATTTACACTTTGTGTGTTTTGCATCATATATAGTAAAATTGTTAGTTTTTAGTGTGTCAAAAAGTTAACAATTAATATATTTTTTTTCTTTCTTATTTAAACTCACCATGTATTCACTGTTAAATCAATAATACTAATAATTCTCCAAAATCAATCTTCATCCCCGACGCGCATTTTCATCAACATTTTCATGTTACGAATCAATCTCATGTCAAATGCTAACAATTAACATTATCCTTTTTAAATGCGTCTACTACATGCAATCAATTATAATTCATTCCCACCCTCATAATAAGAATCTTTTAAAGTTAAAATCGTGAGGGAATCCATTGGTACAACATATATATCTTTACTCTTATATCATGGAGCAAGCCCTTTTTTAAATCTCTAATTACAACTTTGAACTACCAAACTTACCCATATTCTTTATTTACTAATTTAAACATCTCTACCTAATATACCTATAATACCCTTAAATCTCAACCACTCATTTTTTTTCTCTCCTCAAATCTCAACCACTCATTTTTTTCTCCCTTCTCCATAAATCATATTATTCCTCTAATTCAATCAAAATATTTTATCTTAAAAACCGTATATCGATAAATTATAAAAATTATATGGGTGTTTTTAAAATTTCATGCTCTTTCGATGTCATTTGATATACTTTCGACGAATTTTTAAATCCGGGTACGGATCTCGTACGGCCAAGACATTTGGCTATCACACTCTATGATTTTAATTTTTAAACCGTATATCGATAAACTTCGAGAGATATTTGTGTAGTTTTAAAGATTAAAAGTTCTTTCGAAAAGCTAAAGCTCCGAACACGTTTCATTTTGGAGCTGTTTTTTCTTTCAAATAAAAACTAAAACTAGTTGCATCCAAACAAAAGCTTTTAATATTTTAGGAGATTTTAGTTTAAAATAAAAAGTTAAAGCTTATAGGAACTAGATTTATTTTCCAATTATAAAAATAGGAAACAAATTAAAAGTTGTAGAATTAGAATTAGAATTAGAATAGGAATAGGATTATTATTATAGAGACAAAGTTACGGATCGAGATATATTATTTATCAAAGATATATATCCAATCCAAACCTTACATATATACATCGACTAATATCAAAACCCTACCAATAAGCAATTTCTTTCTATCAACTATATATATCGATCACCTGCTAAACGAACCGGCCATCTATCTATCTAATATATATCACTTTAATTACGTTAACAATTAGCTAGCTAGTTAGCCATGGCCGCCGCCTCCAAAGCGTCAGCGAAAGGAATGGAAGAGTACGCGAACGATAGTTACAACGAAGCCATCGGCCACTTCACTGAGGCCATCAAACACGAACGAAAAGAAGCCATCCATTACGCCAACCGCGCCATCATGTACCATCTACAACGCGAATATTCCAGTGGCTTAAAAGACGCTATAGGTCTGAGTGATGCTTATGTCAGCCTGACGAAATACCACGCTGACCTTTCCGCAATCAAGAAAGGTCTCAAAGTTGACCCGAATAACATAGACTTGAAATTTGATCTTGCTTATGCTCAGTCTATGTTTAAAAATCAGCAGGCTGTTGAGTTGGACGAGGACGAGGAAGTACACAAAGTAGAAGAAGAAGAAGAAACGATTAAAGTTATAACTCAACAAAACGTGATTCATAGGGGGCTTAGGCATAGGGTGAGGTGGGCGGCCACACAGGGCCCGGTTTTTTAAGGACTCCGTTTATAAAAATTATATGTACATATAAGTTAATTATGTACATATACATATTACTACTATATGTTATATACCATATCGTTACTTTTAATAATTAACTATAATAATTAAAATGTTACATACGTATATTATTTTTACGTCGTCAGGTCAAATTTTCTTTAGATATACTACATGTTAGTCAACCTGTAAATTAGTTTGACCATCTGAGATTGCTATATTTTTCACATAAAGTTCATCGATCTGTTCTTCGTTTACAAAGTTCTTTTTTTTTCCCCCAAAGTTCTTCGACTCCAAAGTTCTTCTTGGAGCTTATGTTTTTGTTTTTCTGTGTTAGTACGTTGAAACTATTTGTTTATGTTTTTTGTTTTTTTATTTAAATTTACCGAAGAAATTAAAGTGCATTGTTTACATTTGCTTATACGTGGTTTCATGTTTTACAAATCATTTATTGGTAGAGATCTTTTACGGTATAAGGTAATTGATGAAAGAGGTAGTGCATATACTTGATATTATATGCCTTTTTAAAGGTATGCAATCAATTCTTTCTGCGCTTTTCCTAATTCCTACTAATAATATTAAAACTTTCTTTAGTTGAAGCAGTGCTTTTTGTGACCATGTTGACTTTTTACAGAAATAGTCAAAGTTGAAGATGAATTTAATTAGGTCAAAAAGACATTTGCTAAAGGAGTTGGCCTTCATCTGCCATGTTGAACATTCTCACAAATTAATAATAAATGTTTATTTTGCAAAATGATCAATCAAAACAGTTAACACGTTATACTCAAACAAATTAAACAACCGATGCAAAAATCTATTATAGGAGAAAGGTAACATGCAATAGCCTCAAGGTTTTTTAACATTTTAAACCCCCAACTGTATATCCAGCATCGACGACGTACGATAACTTGTCCAGTAATGTAAGATGCGACCGGAAGGCAAAGGAATGCGACTAGTGGTGATATTTCATCTGCTTCTACTACGGGTCGAAGAGGTTTTCGAGCCATTAATGCCCCATACGCTTTCATGACTTTAGGGTTGACCTCCTCTTTGACATAGTACATTAAAGTAGACGATCAAAAAAGCTTGGGCAAAGTAATTAAATTAGCAGATCAGATAGCAAGTAGATTTTACAGCATTTTTAAATGGGTAGTCAAGTTTGGTTGATGCAACAAGGATCTTTTTTCTTTCTCTTACTTTATACTCCCAACTTAAATATTTTAATTTGACTTACTCTTTCTTCTTTAATTTTGATTATAAGTATTTTTATTTACGTAATATAATATTTAATAATACTTATATCAATGAAATATATATCTAAAACTTAATTGATTAATATATTTTATATCAAGTATGCATGTTACAACACAAACAAAAAAATTTAAAGTGAAAATTGAGAAAGAATGACATCAAAAGTCAAACTATTGTATTTAACTTAAACGGTGGAGTATATTTTATTACAAAATATTTAACATGTTATATATGTTGAAATTGGCTCTTCTATCTACAAGTAATGTTATGAGTAGTTTTAAGGTCCTTAGGGAGCTCTTGATGGTGGTTTTGATACCCCATGGTACGACTGTACGAGTAATTGAAACATAAAAAAGTTTTAAAATAATATTTATGTGTATGTTTCTAATAAAACTAATACTTTTAGTTATCATGAAAAGCTTAAAAGTGTTAATTTTATTTAACTATTTAGTAAGATTTATTTTTTTTATGAAAAACTAAAAAATACAATACTAATGGAAAATAAAATTTTATAATAATTAAAATTATAATAACTGATAGCGCTACATATATAATGGACGACTTATCTTTTTATAATAATAATAATTAGATTTATAATATCAAAAGTTAAAATAGTAGTGACAAGTTAAAAAGCATTATGACGCGGGCCCGAATGACGTCGTCGAAAATCAACAGGCCACAGTTAATAATAATGGAGTAGAAATGAGATGAAAAAGATGAAAAGTCAAAACTTGACTATATACACAAATATATGACATGTATGACTCGAGTGCCGACAAATAGATGGTGAATTGAAAACTTAAGTGAACAATTTGGACTTTGAAATGAATTTTGTTAATTAAAATAAATTAAGTTTTGAAAGTTGGTTTTTAAACTAAAAAAAAAAACATAAAATGAAAATGGCAACTAAATTAAGCCAATAAACAAACAAAATAAAAGTCTGTAGAGTTTCTAAATTATGAATAAAAGTTTGTTTTTATTAAATTACATAAAACACATTACAATACCTAAAACACACTTAAATAAAATACGTAAAACACACTTAATTAAAATACTAAAATGGACTTAATTCAAATACTAAAACAGACTTAATTTAAACGAAAGTGGGCAACCGTGATAAGGTCCCTGAAACAATGCTTATATCTGAAGCTCTTCCCATAATTCCAACGGTACTCCTAATGCGCCGTTGAATAGAACAATCGATCACCTTGCCTTTGTGCATTCAACCTCGTATAGATTGCCTCAAACACCTTACATTCATTGCAAATTTTGTTGAAGTGACCTAGTAGTTGAGATTTGGTCCGTGAACCTTCAGTCGTGCGCCTGTTGAAGTTTTCAGATATGGCGATCCAACTTGTTTGGCTTGGCCTTGGGTTAACCATTTCACGTTCTTGTATCCAACACCTGCATAACAAAAGCTCTTCGGATTGAGTCCACATTTGTCTCGCCATTTTGAAATTGAAAGGTTTTGAGGAGGAAAAAAAATGATCTAAAAGAGGTTGTGATTTGAACTAAGTATGTTAGTTGGGTATAAAAAGGGGGGAAAATAATAAAAGTTTCGAATAAAAATTCAAAAGTTTTTTTCAAAATTCAAATTTTAGAAATTCAAAATTTTAAAAATTATCAATAAAACGGGCCCTATAAACCGATAATAATAATGAAAGTTTTGAGTTAATTTCTTTTTTAATTATATAATTTTGTTAAATATAAAATAACAATAAATAAAAATTGGGAAAGAGATGGAATTGATAATGTGTGATGAATAGGTGATTTAAGAGGGAGAAAAACTGATATAGCAATAAAAAAAAAGGGAGGATAGTGTCTTTCATTGGCAGAGGCCTAAGGGCATCCACAATGGCAAAGCTTTTGCCCCAATGGTAAAAGCTTGAAACTAGCATTAAATCCTTTAAATTGTAATAAAATATGTAAGAGAAAGAGTGTAAAAGTTTGAAGTTTTACAAGTCATTGGAAAAAAAAAGATTTTACTCCTAATGATAAAAAGTCTTTATAAAAGGTTTTTATAATAGTATCAAGTCTTAAAAAAAACTTTATAAAAACAACATTGGAGATGCTCTACGCAGCCTCCAATAATATGGGCTTTTGTCACGTGGAACTCGGGTGGGCACGAATTCCATCACACCAAAACCAATCTTCAAATTTCATATGGTGCTGTAGAAATAGAAATGTGGGGACGACTGATTGATGATGTGGCAAGTCATGAGTGGCCGGTCAAAGTCAATACTAAGCTCACAAAATGAAAGGAATATGTGAGCTCCTGCTCCTGCCTTCCTTGCGTGAAGTCCCACCAGAAACATGGGCTGCTGTTGTCTTAGTAGTTCCAGCCGACCCATCAAAATAAATATTAAATTTATGGGCTCATATGGCCTGGGCTAGTGGGCTGGGTGAGTGTACTTGGTCAAAGTTGTCAACCAAAACCAAATACTCGTAAAAATGCAATCGGCGGCAGCAGCTATATAAACTTTTTCATTGCTTTGTAACTTGACTTTGTCTTCAATATGCTTGAATTTAGAAACTTCACTTGATCATTGCTTTATGTCAAGTTTTAGCCATGTTCTAGCTCCATTTAAGCTCCATAATCAACCAAGTCATTTTATAAACCTACAAAATACTTGCGTAATATTAAGCATCTAAAAACATACAAATTCCACTAAAAATGCAACCAAGTAAATAAAATTAGCCAAACAAATCAATATGCAAAACATGTATAATTTGACAAATATAACTCTGATTGGTGGATAAATAATTAGAACTAACGATTTCCCTTTTTAAGTATATAATAAAATTACATGCTTATGTCGATCTTTTATACTGAAGATAAAAGAGGTACCCGTGCAATGCAGCGGAGATGACGACGGTGGTGGCTGTAACGAGATGTGGTTATTAATGTAAAAATAATTGATGTAAAAGAGAGTAATGTAGTTAATTTAAAGGTTGAGTAATGTAGGTTTTAAATAATTTCATTGAGGAAAGAAATTATATGTATATTATGTAGAAATATTTAAATTATTGAATAAAGGAGATAGGTAGTTTGGTTAGATAAGGGTTGTAAAATACTTTAAGGTCGCGTTTGGTTCATAGAATTTGATGGAATCTGATGGAATTGGAATTGAATTCCATTCCTCAGTGTGTTTGGTTGGTTAAAGATGGATGAATCACATTCCGTTGGAATGTTAACATTCCCTCATTTGATGGAATCTCCATTCCTTGAGAATGGGGGAAGGAATCTCATTCCGTCCCTCATTTGAATCTTCAAAAAATCAAAAACATTCCATCAAATTTCATTCCTTCAGATTCCAATTCCTTTGAAAAATTCCATTTCTTCCAAAAACATTCCGCGAACCAAACGCGCCCTAAGTGTATTTTGAGTAGATACATTGTGTGAGCTAAGAATGTTTTGAAAGTCAAAGTGTATTTTGGGTTTTTTTTTATATAATAAGTTTAAAATGGGATAAAGGTAATTTGTATTATGAAGGAGTAAAAATAAATTTGATTAAACGATAGCTTTTGTATATATATTAAGTCATGACTTAATCTTGATGACTTAATTTTGATTAACTGAATTATTAACTTAATTAATAAAAAGTCAGTAACTTTCTCCATTCAGATAAACAAACAAAAACAAACAAGGACTTAGTTTCCCATTATAATAATAGGAAACAAATGATATTTGTCCGATTAGAAATAGAATAGGATACGCATAGAAACAAAGTTACGGAGTATATATATATCGATTGATAATTAACCCTAACAATAAGCAATATCTTTCTTCGACAATATATAACGATCACCTGCTAAACGATCTATTTAATATATATCACCTTAATTAATTACGTTAACAATAAGCTAGCTAGCCATGTCCGCCGCCGCCTCCAAAGCGTCAGCCAAAGGAATGGAAGCGTACGAGAACGGAAAGTACAGCGAAGCCATCGGCCACTTCACTGACGCCATCAAACACGAACCAACAGAAGCCATCCATTACGTCACCCGCTCCTTCACTTACTGACAGCAATGCGAATATTACAGTGCCTTAAAAGACGCTAAAAAAGCTGTTAATTTGAACCATAAGGGGACGTCGTCCATGGCCTATAGATATCTGTGTGATGCTTATATCGGCATGAAGCGTTATCACGCTGCCGTTTCCGCAGCCAAGAAAGGTCTCAAAGTTGACCCGAATAACAGAGACTTGAAATTTCAACTTGCTTTTGCTCAGTCTTATTTTAAGGACCAGCACGCTCTTGAGTTGGACGATGAAGAAGAAGAAGAAGACGACGACGAGGAGGAATTCGAAGAGGAAGAAGAAGACGAGGAAGAAACGATTAAAGAGCTTATAACTCAAGAAAACGTGATTCATGGGGGGCTTAGGCATCGGGCGAAGTGGGCGACCGCATAGGTCCCGGTTTATTAAGGACTCCATTTTATAAAAGTATATGTATATATATGTAAATTATATATAGATGATGATGGATTGATTGTGAAAGGCAGTGAATTGTGGTGCGTTGCCACGGATTTTATAAAACTTCAAAGAACCTTTAAATTAGTTTGACCATCTGAGATTGCTATACTTTTCACAAAAAACTCATCACAAAGTTCTTTTTTTATTTTTCTCCAAAGTTCTTCGACTTAAAAGTTCTTCTTGGAGAGCTTATGTTTTTGTTTTTCATGTTAGTACGTTGAAACGTATTGGTAAGATGAATTGAGAAACAAACTATTTGATTATGTTTTTTGTTTTTTATTTTAAATGAGAGAAGAATTTAAAGTGCATTGTTTACATGTGCTTAAGATTTATACAGCTATTGATACGTTTTATCTAACGGATGACAGACTTTAGAACCAAGGCATTAGACCATCCACAACAAGGGTATCCATAGGTGATTTATGATGATATGGAGGATGTTTGTAAGAAGGGTATTGTTGTGAGTGATGAGGTGGAGGGTATCCATCCTTTGGTGTTTGTAGAGAAGGATGGAGGTAGATGACAAAAATTGGATGGATGATGAATTGGTTTGGCAAAAATTAGTTGGGAAGTTATTTGGTTGTTTGTAAGAATGATGGTTATATTATTATTGTGGGTAAAAGATGTTTGTGAGAAGGATGGATGAAAATCTGACGTGACACAGTGATTAGGATGTTTATTACATGGATATCCTAAACTGATGTGGATAGTCTTAGGCATGTCCTAAATGTGTTTCATAGAATGGAAGTTAGAAGCTAAGGGAAAATCTACCCATATAACATTTGCAATCAATTCTATCTGCACTTTTCCTACTAATATTAGTCCTTGTACTATCAGCTAGTAGGTTTTAATTTGTGCACCCACTCTTTTTAAACACCACTTCAATTAGACAGAGAGATTTGACTAAAAACTTGTCAAACATAGTAATGTTTATGTCGCAAAATAATAAATCAAAACAGTTAAAACTTTATACTCGAACAAGTTTAACAAAGGAAGGTAACACGCAATAGCCTCAAGGTTTTTCTAACATTTGAAACCCCCAGCTGTGTATCCCGCATCGACAACAATAACTTGTCCAGTAATATAAGATGACACCGGAAGACAAAGGAATGCTACCAGTGGTGATATTTCATCGGCTTCTGCTATAGGCCGAAGTGGAGTTCGAGCCATTAATGCCCCGTATAATTCCCTGGCTTCAGGGCTGATCTCCTCCTATACCGTAACATAGTAAATTTAAAGTAGATGATCAAAATAACCTGGGCAAATGTTGATTAAAATGTTCAATGAATGGGAGTGTAGAATATATGGGTTGGGCAGACCCAATAGCAAGTAAATTTTACGGCATTTCAAAATGGGCCGTCAAGTTGGGTTCCTCCAAGGAAAATTCTTATCTTTTTCTTCTTTTATATTTTTGGAGATCAAAAATAATTTACATGTTAAAAATTATTAAAAAACATTTTATCAATTAGAATCATGATCCAGGTTTTCGAAACAAATCAAAGGTAGCTCGATCTTAACCCATATTTAGGTATATATATTGAAACTGGCCTGTCTATCTGTAAGTAATGTATTGTGAGTTGTTTTAAGGATCTTACGGAACTCTTCGAATTCATGGTGGTTTTGACACCCCATGGTGCGACTGTATTGGTGCGAATATTGTCTTTTGCCCATTCACAAGCCAAGTTTTTGGTTAACTGATTAATCGCACCTGCACACATCAAGCACTAAACGATTGATACTTACTTTGTTTTTTATCAAAATATGTTGTTACAAATAATAGTTAGATAAGTGACCTTTGGAAGCTGCATAGACAGAGATGCAAGGAAGACCCGTAACACCAGCCACGGAAGATATGAAAACGATGCTTGCATTGCCTGATGACTTGAGCAGTGGGTGCGCGAGTTGAGTCAAATGATAGGGAGATTCAACGTTTGACCCCATTATATATGCATAATCTTCAGATGTATATTTGGTTGCATCCTTAAGTAGCACCGATGCCGCATTGTTTATCTATAACACAGTACAAGAATAATACTAAAAGGTAAAAACCAATCTTCTTTAGATTAGAAGAATGAATTACACCCTTTACAAGAATAATACTAAAAGGACCACAAACACCCTTTATTCAGAAAAAGACAAAACCATAGAATGAATTACATCATGATTTAGATTAGAATACAAAAATATACGAAATGTACCTTACCGAAAAAGTCATGTTATGTTTTTAGTGAATACAAAAATATACGAAATTTTTACCATACGTCCCGTCTTTCTATTTCCCTTAGTTTTCATTTTCTCATAGAATCATAATATGACCTCTCAATTTGTCTTTAACTTTAAGAAAATTCTTATCTAATAAAACAATCCAAAATATTACGCCTAAGATCCCAATTATGTCATCAACTTCTATAGTTAACACAATTAAAATTGAGTTGAAGTTAAGTAAAGAAGTAGGGGGTGACGGTGTTGTCAAGAATGGTGTTGTAACGCCAACCCTTTGCATGTTGTCTTTTTTGTTAAATACTCATGGTGTGGCTACGGTATGAGTTGTCAGTTGTGGAGAATGACTAGCCGGTTGGCCTCCCTTACCCAAATAAGCATACTTTATTTTTAGAAAAACATATATAGGGATGGAGGAACCTTAGCTTCACTACCACAATTAGATACTCATCGACTTATCCCGTATGAGCCATATGATACCAGTACAATACCTCCATCCTAATCCCTATATGATCTGGGCACCCTGAAGGATCAAACTCACGTATTTAAACTTCACATATGGGTGTAGGCTTCATTAATTGGTAACGGGTACCTTAAAGGAATTATTTTTTGCCCCAAGTGACGATTAAACCTGAGACCTTAAAGTCACCAAGTGTTTGCCTTACCACTAGGCTAATTTCTTGTTGGTAGAAAAACATATATAATCCGTATAAAACTTGTTTATATTTTATTTGTATAAATCTTTATAAACAAAGTATTGTATAAACCTTTTAAATAACTCAGTAAAATAGACAGGCCAACCACCAACTTTCTAAAGTCAACTAATAAGGAATCATTACAAATTTTGATATTTATTAAAAGTTTCCTAGTTCTACATCATTTAATTTTTTGAGTCAAGTTGAACTTACAAGGATGTTAAGTTTGCCACTAAAAATTGAAGAAACAGTATTGATAAGGTCAATCCTTTGTTCCTTGGAAGACAAATCACACACAGAAGCTGTTACTTGATACCCCTTGCCTTTCCATTCTTCAAGCCTTTCATTGATTTCATCTTGATTTCTTGAACAAGTGTGAATAGTTGCTCCAAATCCAGCTAATTCTTCCACAATCGCATAACTAGATATAAACCAACAAATTAATTAAAAAAAATATTTAATTCAAATACGTACCATCAAATGAAATGAAATGATGATATTTTTGAGAAATAGTGAACTACTAATTACCCAATGCCTCTGGTGCCACCAGTGACCAGAGCGGTCATGCCCTTTAGAGACCACCTATCCTCTCTGCTGCTACTTGCCATCCTTTATTTTCTTAATTCCAAATTCAGCGTATGTGGTTGTGGAACATGTGGTATTATATACATGAAACAAGTACATAAATAATACTTACATGTGGGGACCACATAAATCTATTTTATACTTATATATTAATTAACACTGTATTCACGTAATTTGACCGTAATCATAACGGAGACGGTGTGATTGTGAGGGCGATTGTTGATGACTTGATGTTATATGTGGCGTTATATGTGGCTTTAAGTGGAATGGATAATTGATGCAAAAGGAATTTGATTTAAAGAATTAATGGAGATACTTTTAAAAATTATAAACATAATTTAAACACTATGGATATTTTACATACAAGTAATTTTCTAATGTATACCCTCCGTCTTACTAAATGTGTCTTATTTTGAATATTCAAAGTCTTCTTTTATAAACTTTAACCTTAAATATTTTGATTTATGTTACATAATATTTAATGGGACGGGGAAGTAACTTTTAACATGCAGCTATTTATTTTTAATTTAGTATGAATTATTAATTCATATTGTAGCTGATTTTTCTCGCATAAGTCAAAGCCCTTAAAATTAAATTTTCCAAAGAGTACAAATTAACACATTGTCTTGCGTTGATAATTAACTTGTACATTATATTGTATAAGTTTGTGATATACTCTTTTTGTTCCATTAAATTTGTCCACTTTCAAATTTTCAAACTCAAACTTTATGAACTTTGACCATAAATATTTTTTGTTTGTGTTATATAATATTTGATAAAAGTTATATTAATTAACTGTTTTTTAGATGTGTTTTTCATTGGTATAACTTTCATTAACTATTATATAACACAACTAAAAATATATATGGTCAAAGTTCGTAGAGTTTTACTTTGAAAATTTAAAAGTGGACAACTTTAGTGGGACCAGGGGGGGTATCATATATCTATACTATATTATAAAGTGAAAAGTCTCTAAATTTTCAACATTGAACTTAAATTTTTAATATTGATTTTTAAGTATTTTCCCAAAATGCTCCTCTTATCTATTCTATATTTACCTAAAATAACTATAATACCCTTTCTCTCCTCAAATTTCAACCAATCATTTTTTTCTCTCTCCTCCATAAATCATTTATTCCTCCAATTCATTCAAAATTTTTTATCTCAAAAACCGTACATCGATAAATTATAAAAATTATATGGGTGTTTCATGCTCTTTCATTAGAGATGTCATTCGATCGATATACTTTCGAAGAATTTTTAAATCTGGGGCGGAACCCGTACTGCTAAGACATTTGACTATCATACTCTATGACATATCAACTCCTATGACCTATCACACTCTATGACATATCACACTATATGACCTGACTATCACCCCACCATCTCACCGCCGCAACGCGCGAATACTTATTCTCATATATATATATATGAATTAAAAAGAGTGCTACGATCAACTCCCTTATCTTTATGATGCTTTTAAACTTTAATCTGAAGTCTTAACACCAAATACTATAGGTTTTTCCTTTACAGTACGCATGATCATATCATTTATAATGTGGACGCGCCATATAAAGCTGAGAACCTTCTCAGTATTAGGTAATGAGTGGCTTAAATCGGATCCTGCTACATCCAACATGATTCGGTTTCCAAAGAAAACCCATCTAGGCTTTCTTTTAATTAACCACTTGGAAATCAATATATAGGTGCTAAGCTTGCGCATGGTAAAACTTGACCCCTCGCTTAGATGGAGAACCTGGATGCATCTAGCTGGCAAGTTGAGGTAACCTTTATTGGCAAAGGTTGTTAGTTTACAATTTGATACAAAGCTAATTACGTGATAGATAAATTGTTTTTTGTTAATGTTTAAGAAAAAAGACTTAGGAAACGTACACGTTGGCAAGTTTTATGTTGCATAATCATCATATCATATCACATGAGACTTGCACAAATTCAACATTATTGAATAAATTTTTCAGAAAGGTAACTGCAAGGTTTTTCAGCATTTGAAACCACCGGCAGTATAACCGGCGTCTACAACAATAACTTGTCCCGTAATATAAGACGCTACAGGAAGGCAAAGAAATGCGACCAACGGTGATATTTCATCCGCTTCTGCTATTGGCCTGAGTGGCGTACGCGCCATCAATGGCCCGTATGCTTCCATAATTTTCACATCAAGCTTTTCCTGCTTCATAATATATCCATGAGTAAATAATACATATGTAGCCGCATATGCCTCCGAATAAGTTTCAAAATTTTGTAATAATATAAACTTGTGAATGCATATGTATGTATACTTGTGTTTCAAAACAAGTTGGTTCCTCAAATTGGCTAACAGATTAAAATGATTTTAATTCTAGGCATTCGGGTATTTTAGGAGTATTAGTGGACTAGTTTGTCGTAAAATAGAATTAATTACAAAAGTATGTATGTACTATTCTTTTTTCAAGGGTTATAACAGTTGATAAATTGAACTTAACCCATGGACATCTATACATTTCTTTCTACTTAAATGTTTTCACAGTGAAAACTTTGACTTTTTGGCACCTAATTGTACTAAAGTTATTTCTTTATGTATTGAAGATGCGATATGTGAAGTGTACGGATCTTACAGGGTCTTGAATTGTTGTTTTAACACCCCATGGTGCCACACAATTGGTGCGAATATTGTCTTTAGCCCACTCACAAGCCAGGTTTTTTGTCAACTGATTAAGAGCACCTGCACAAGGTTTTTTGAATAACTAGCAAGTATTATTAAAGATTTTGTTTACAAATAAAATACGATTCTTTTTTGATAATTATATTAAGTTATGATAAGTTAGATGAATAAATTACCTTTAGAGGCTGCATAAACAGAGAGAAAAGGAAGAGCCATGACACCAGCAACAGAAGAGATGAAAACGATGCTCGCGTTGCCTGATGCTTTCAGCAGCGGGTGTGCAAGTTGAGTCAAATGGTAAGGGGATTCAAAGTTAGTACCCATTATAAATGCGTAATCCGCGGCTGTATGCTCTGTTGCATCCTTCAGTAACGTAGATCCGGCATTGTTTATCTAATAAGAGAAATTTATTACAGCTAATCATACATGTAAGTGAGTAATCATAAACACTGTTATCAGTCTAATAAGCTATCTCATTTACTCTAAAGCTAAAATTAAGATGAAACCATAAACCAGACTCATTATAGCTCAAACTTATTCTGTACATATATACAGATAGCCATTTTCAAGGTCCTGGGTCGATTTTTTTCTTCCAGTCATAATTTAGACGTACATATACTTTCAATGAAATTGAGCTAGAACGATTATCATGAATAAAACTTGAATAAGAATATACTGTTGAGTTTGAATTTTATGTTACCCAGACTACACTTTAAAATCTCCATTTTAATTTTTCAGCACTTAAGAAACTGATGTGGGCCCAAGCTTAGAGGAACGGGCACTTTTGTTTCCGTAGTTCTAAAACAATTGTGGACCGTAGGACTCTATTATGGATGTGCGACCAGTCAAAATGAAGCTTGAAACAAGGAGAAGTTGTGGCAAGTGGTTAGTTATCTTTCAGAAACAAAAGCATTCTATATTTTCATTTTGGGGAAATAATCGGTATAGCAGGAGTACCGTACTGCTCTCTCACAATCATCTTCTCCACGTGATCAAAATGGATTAATAAACCTCCTCCCCTGAATTTCCCCTATGCAGTTCCGAAAATGGGAACTGCCACAGTACAAATACTATCCCTTTCTATTTTATGGGTTATTTGAATTCATATGTTTTTTTTTAGTTTTTGGCCCGTTTGTCTTTTTAGGCCCATTCGAAATTGAGGGTCAACTTTAAGGCCCGTATGATGCCGGAACATTCAATTATGAAATTTCATTTTTACTCTGCCAAATCACAAAATTTGCGTTTGAGTGAAAAATCACTTTTGATTCGGTATTCGTTGAATCACGATAATTAAAAGCATTTTCCGTGGCATTCATGTGAAGCAATAGATTCAATATGTGTTTATCTATATTTTTAGTCTACATCACACACACAAAAGATGGAATGACTTACAAGGATGTTAAGTTTAGCATTAAAAACAGAAGAGACGGTCTTAATGAGGTCCTCCCTTTGTTCCTTCGAAGCCAAATCACACACGGAAGCAGTAACCTCATACCCTTTTCCTTTCCATTCTTCCAACCTTTCGTTGATCTCTTTTTCGTTCCTAGAACAAGTGTGCACAGCTGCACCAAATCCTGCTAATTCCTCTACTATTGCATACCTACCATAAAATAAAATAAAGACAAGATTATATAGTTTCTCATTTGAATTAATCCAATGATCATCTGAATACCATCAACTTAATTAGCTGTTCGATTATCGAAATTAATAATAAAAAAAATTGGTCTAACCCAATGCCTCTAGTACCACCAGTGACAAGAGCTGTCATGCCCTTGAGAGACCATCTCTGCTCTCTACTAGTTGCCATCCGGCCTCTTCAATTCCAAACACTTCAACCATATAACCACATTTATATACATGAGACAAACCCCACTTGGGACCATACCTATATTTTATAACTAATATATATTATTCTGTGTGATAGTTAAGTATATGTATTTGTATATTAATAACATGTACCTTTAGCAACTGGGGTACCCCGTACGAAATACCTGAAATTATCTTAGTTGGCCGTTCAAAAATAAAATAACATTAACTAACTAGTTACATTTGTGTGAACTTATAGTGTCAATAGGCTAGGTAGCAAATGAAATAAATTTTATTATATGTACATGTTTGGATTGGGTCAAAACACATTTTAAGCCCTTTTCTTAACTACTATTAATACTTTATTATAATACGTGTATACTATCCGCACGTTGCGGCGGAATTTTGTTTTAGGAGTGACAATTTGTTATAAGGGTAGATACGGTAATTCAGTGTTGTAGTGTACGGAGGACCATTTTGAGAACCATATATATAGTGAAAGGGGTTTTTTGGAGAAAAAAAAAAGTATGCTTAATTTTTTAAGACATACCATAAATAATACTTCAAAATGCTTTATAAGAGAATATAGATAACTCTTGAAACATCTACTGTGGATATCAAATATTCAATTCATTGTTATTGTATGTTTATGATTAATTACCTCTTCATCTAGTTGAAGTCACAACCATCCGATCATGTTCTAATTACAATCATTGGACGTTGGTACGTCAACAATTTACAAGTTACATAAACTTACTTATATACACGATAATAAAAACTATAGCGGTTTGTATAATTTGACATGCACATGCAATAATAAACGTTATTTGTAGCAATGTTATGAATCTAAATCCATTAAACGAGTCAAAGTGAAGTGAGTAAGTATTTCTAATCTTAATAACTTAACTAATGTTCAAGAAAGAAGAAAACCAGTTAATAATTGGTAAAAAGATCATTTTTTCTACGTGTTTGACTGTTTGATGCATGTTTGTCTTTGTGTCATACGAGTATATAATATAGGAAGTAAACCTTAACATAATTACATGTTTTGTACGAGTATATAATACTTATTCATCTAAACATGCACTATTGATTAATTTAATACTCGTAATATATAGAAAGTTATCTATTTATAATATAACTAAAAGAGGGGGTTTGGAGTACACTTGTCACCCATAATCTTCTCATTTAACCTAAAACTCTCTCCTCAATAATCCTTTATTTTTTAATATTTTTTTAATTAATAAATCTATAGGCCGATATTTTATTAATAAAATAATCTTTTTATTCTTAAAATCTTCCCAAAATTATATT
This sequence comes from Erigeron canadensis, assembly GCF_010389155.1. Lineage (NCBI taxonomy): Eukaryota > Viridiplantae > Streptophyta > Magnoliopsida > Asterales > Asteraceae > Erigeron > Erigeron canadensis. Next base: position 24,023,066 of record NC_057768.1, read on the forward strand.
ATATTATATCTATATATATACAATTTCATTGAATTCTTATGTTATTGTTAATATTATATCTATTAATTTAGTTTATTGTCCATTATAGGTTCATCATGGCTTCTTCTTCGACAACAAAAAATAAGACCACATTAGTTCATCTTGAAGATTTTAAGCCAACACAGGTTAAACATTATCTACGACTCCGTGTTGTGCATGTATGGACTATTTCGGAGTGGAACAATCCAAAGAAAATTAAGACGTTCGAAATGGTCTTTATTGATAAATTGGTATGTACTTTTCAAATTATATATTTTTCTTTAGTTTTCGAAATTATAATTAAATTTTTTGTTTGTGTTTATCTTTAAGTTTAGATATAACACACTACAAAATTTTTATTTATTAAAGTTGAAAAGAAAAGGGTTAAATAAATTCAATATTTATATGGACTTAATTTTTATATGTTTCCTTCATTAGCTTCTGTAATTATAGTCTAAAATTGTTGTTTGAGTTCGTCTTAAATTTAGATATAACAATCTACAATTTTTTTATTTAACTAAAGTTGAAAAAAAAGGTTAACTAAATTTTTTTTGTTTTAGAACATTAAAGATTTTATTATACTAAAGAACCGTCTATCAAGACACTAGAGGTCAAAGTACAGAAAAAGCAATCTAGACATATACAATTACATAGACTAGATTCATCCCAAGTCTTTAACTACTTTCACTTCGGAATGTTTTTGGTGTAGTCCCAAACAAGATCCGAGGAGAGAAGACAAAAACCAAGAACGCCAAAGCATGGGAAAAAAGAAAACCACCAGCAGGTATGCGAGTGAGAGAATTACCCAATCAGCGTCACGATCCGATATTCCCTTAATCATTTTATGTTTAATTTTTAGGTATTTTAATTTTATTCGGTATCTATTTAATATACTTGAATTCTAATTTTTTTACTTTGATTAATATATTTTGAGATTACCCGTCTATTGGACGGGTCTGAACACTAGTTGTTAATATATACCTAAAAAAAGTATAGGATATAGCGTTGGACGGCAGGCAAGAATAAGATACCATACACTTGTTTCTTTGAGATACTCGATTGATTTATTTTGGTTGCTTTGAGTGGGTGCTGCCGGCAATATAATCTTAGTTTCTTGTTTGACTAGCTAGGTTTCCAAAGAATGATTTATGTCATATCTTTCTTGTATCGATACCTACTATATATACACTCGTCTTATAATTTATAAATATGAAAGACCGTAAGTGACTACATAAGCATGGGTAGAGCGAAACCAATATGTTTTCGGGGGCCAAGCTAGACCAATTTGTTTTGAAGGCCAAGTTCAGTAAATATATATATATATATATATATATATATATATATATAGGAGATGGTAATATAAGGCTGTCAGGTATTTAAACTTAGGGGTGAAACACTCACATATTAATTTTTTTTAACTATAAATATCATGGGGGCCCAGACATTTATTCATTAAACAAGATATAATAAAATATTAGCATGTGAGGGGTTTCACATCTAAGCTTAGGTGTGGGACAACCTTATATTCCTTTTTCCCATCTACCAATATACTAAAACAGGATTTTTTAAAACGACATGTGGCATCTTCAATTCATTACGCGACATGTGTCTTTTTTGAATTAGTAAACTTATATTTTATTTTATAGAAATAAGTGATCTAGTTGTGTTATAATACTAACATTGTGAATCCATTTGAAGTATATCTAAAAGGCTAATTATTCTTTTTTCTTTTATTCTTTTCCATAAGTAATCTAATTATATTATAATAATAAAATTTAAATTGAACGTGACATATACCTATATAAGGCAAGTAATTGAACGAATTACTATGTAACAGGAAATTAACATTTTGTATTATTAATTTGGTATTATGATAACCTTTTTATAATATGCAAATAAATTTAACAAGAAACTATATTACAATTTTGAAAATTAGAAACACTCCAGTGAGAACAGTCTTAAAATAAGAACGGTGAGAACACTTAAAAAACATCAGTTTGATGCATTAAAAGTCCATATAACTAACATAGTGCATAACTAATTATCATTATTTAAGTGTTTAACAACACATTGATCCGTCAAAATCGAAAAAATCACGTTTTTTTGTGGATGCATCATTTTGAAGAATATGCATCCAAGATAGATGCACAAAACAAAAAACATAATTTTCTTGATTTTGACAGGCCAATGTGCTGTTATACACTTAAATAATGATAATTAGTTAAGCACTATGTTAGTTTTATGGACTTTTAATGTATCAAAATGATGTTTTTTAAGTGTTCTTACCGTTCTTATTTTAAGACTGTTCTTATTTGATTATCCCCATACATACTAAAATGTTGTATCTTGATAATAATTATTATATCTTATACGTAATTTTCAACCTATGCAAGTATTTTTATTTATTTACAAGAAAAACAAGTTTAATAAATTATATAGTGAATCCGTACATCGTACGGGTATTATGACTAGTATATATATATATATATATGGTAACACTCCGGTGAGAACAGTCTTAAAATAAGAACGGTGATCTAAAAAACATCATTTTGATGCATTAAAAGTCCATAAAACTAACATAGTGCAGAACTAATTATCATTATTTAAGTGTTTAACAACACATTAATCCGTCAAAATCGAAAAAATCACGTTTTTTGGTGGATGCATTATTTTGAAGAATATGCATCCAAGATGGATGCACAAAACAAGAAACATGATTTTCTTGATTTTGACAGGCCAATGTGTTGTTATACACTTAAATAATAATAATTAGTTATGCACTATGTTAGTTTTATGGACTATTAATGCATCAAAATGATGTTTTTTAAGTGTTCTCACCATTCTTATTTTAAGACTGTTCTTATTTGATTGTCCCTATATATATATATATATAACACAACTTTGTATCTCTATATATCACTACAACAAATATGTCATTTCCTCACACTTGTTTTTTCATACCTTTAAAAAGTGTAAAAAATTTTGTTAATTTATTCACATTTAAAAGTGTGTAGAAATAATTTACATTTCAAAGTGTGAAAAAATTTAAAAAATCATAATATTTACACACTTATACATGTGGAAAAGAAAGTTCACACTTTCAAGTATGTAAAAATATATCAATAGTTCACACTTTAGAGTGTGAAAACATTTAACAGTTGTTCACACTTTTAAGTGTTAACATTTTTTTTACACATTTATAAGTGTGAAAAAATTATAACTTTTGAAATTTATTCACACTTTTAAATGTAACTTTTTTCTACACATTTTTATATGTGATTAAATATATAAATTTTTTTAATTTTTTTTTGTAATGTATGTAACATCCAAAACTTTTGAATATGTATGCTTACGTCCTCGTTACTAATAGGCCTCTCTGAACTTTTAGAATTTACTTGTGTTTCTTTAGTCTAAAGAGTTTCTCAATCTACAACAGGTGGCCGGGTTTAACCAAGTTCTAATCATTGGTTGCTAATACTTCATAAATGTAAGTTGTATGACTCTGAATGTGAAAACAAATTTCACCAAGTGATCAAAAGAGTTATAACTTCTGATATAGGTTCGAGTGGAGAAATATTCTAAGTCTTGACATATAAAGTATGGCAAGCCATCTATTAATTAGTAATTTCCAATTATCACCTAATGGTCTAATGATAAAGACGTCTGTTTACTTATAAGAAATTTTAAATTTGAGTTTTATCCAAGACATATATTTGAGGGTGCCTGATACAGCTTCACACGTAATCAAATGGTTTAAGAACACTCGATTAATCAAAGACCAAAACCATATGGGTTTTTATTTACAATAACTAAAGATCCCTATTTATACTAATTCTAATACCCCTTAAAATAGGAAATAAATGAACTCATAATTATCCTAATAAATAAGAAGATAACTTATAAAAATAAAAGATTATTTAATAAGCCATAAAAATAAAAGATCACGCTACTGCATCATTCTCTCCCTCTTTGAAAAAACTCGTCCTCGAGTTTTGCTTTCAGACCGAAACCACCTGGATCGAATGGAACATTGGGTTGTCCTTTTATCTTCTTCGAAAACACAACCTTGGTCTTGACTACTTGTAGTGACCATGTGACCAGCCGAAGCGTATAGACGACCCAACATGCGCACGTATGATCGAGATAAAAACAAAGTAAATAGCAAATTCGGTCTAATTTTATGGCATACTGCAAGATAGTATGTGGGACCTAAACACACCTCCAAAATGAACAAATTAATTGGTTGTAATCTTGCCTTCTGATGACTTTAATTGGTAAGATGCCCAAATAAATATTCACCGTGTAAAATGATACATTAAAGCCACGTAATTCCACCTCAGCTAACATCTCGGTATTCCATCTATGAAAGGCGACATACATGGGATATCCTTTCAATATTGAACTCAAAATTAATTTTGAGTCTATCTCAATATTTAATACACTTAACAAACAATCCCATAATTTTTGGGACTTTACGAAACTTACCAAATTGCCCAGAACTTCATCTGCAAAACAAAACTCAATAAACTTAAATGGTTTTAGATCTTCTTCCTTCTTCGACTTGTTATCAAGAAGTTCATCTTTAATTATTGAACTACCGATAGCCCAAAAATACCACTCTTCATCTCCGTATTCATCAAACATAAGAAGGTGTTTGATAAAAGGTGCTACAATTCTCAAGATGCTCCTCCTTCTCAGAGTTCTCATCCCGGATGAAAGTCGTTGAGTCGGTTTCTTGAAAGTTGTAACCATCGCTGTCTTCGGGATGCTCCTCTTTCCCAACTATCTCATCCCAGATGACATCCTTTGGGTCAGTTTCCTGGATCTTGTGAACCGAACACGATTTCATCGTTGTCTCTGTCGGCGATTCGGTGAGTAAAAGGATAGTTCTTATCACACAAAGCCATTTGAATTAACCTGAGCTCTAATTACCAACTGATGCAGTTCCACACATAATCAAATGGCTCAAGAACACTCGATTAATCAAAGACCAAAACCATATAGGTTTTCTTGACAAAAATGTCAAATTTCATATAAAACTCAAATTATCAACTGTTATTTACAATAACTAAAGATCCCTATTTATACTAATTTTAACACCCCTTAAAATAGAAAATAAATCAACTCATAATTATCCTAATAAATAAGAAGATAGCTTATAAAAATAAAACATTATTTAATAAATCATAAAAATAAAAGATCATGCTACTGCATTAGTGCCACAACCACAAGTGTTTGATATTCACCTATATCTTTATTACTTTATAAAAGTTATAACACTCTCTCTCATAAAAATGTCCTCATGCAAAATGATCGTTATACCCTTAATGAATTAATTAATTGTTTCACTTTTATTTATAATTTAAACATCTCCACTTAAAATACCTATAATTCCATTAATTAAATAATTTACAACATAAACCCATCAACTCTTAAAATAACTACACTACTCTTTTTACATTAATTATTTTTACAATAATAATCACACCGCCACCACCCGTCACGCCACCACCAACCACCGCCGCCACCACCACCACCAACCCATTGTCAACACCACACTGCCGCATTGCGCGGGTAAAATGCTATATATATATAATGGGTCTTGGTGAGTTACATTTTTTCCTCAGAATCTTTGGATGATATGATAGAGGTTCTCATTGAAAAGTTAAAATTGAAGATCTACTCTTTGAGAAAGCTTTATCTAATTAAAACAAAGTATGCTAAACTTAATGATATATGGTCTTAGAGACTATTAATTTAATGTGGTTGATAATGATGCACTTGATACTGTCAAGTCTGATGCATTAATTATGTATATGAAATTATCAAGTACTTTTTTTTAATGGCAAACGGTGGAATATATTCAAAACTAGAAAGAAGCTAGAAAGAAAACTTACATAATAGAGGGAAAAAAACAACAAATCGAAACAAAGATGTAAAGTTACACCATTTATGTCAATCATTCATCACTTTATGAGTCCTATTTAAATTCCATATAAAAGACACTGATTTAGTTTCTTCAAATAATATAGATGGGGAGACACCAACATTCTCGTGCACTATTTCATTTCTTTTCTTCCACAAGCACCAAATAGATATTTGAAATATTGCATTGATAGTTTTCTTCCACATTTGTCACCAACTAAAAAGTTATGATAGGAGTGCAAGTCATGAACCTGAAAGGCAAACACATGGTTGATTTTACACCAACCACTCCATTTTTGACAAAACTTCCATCGTTAAATGGCAACTCGTGAAGAAATGGTCACTTGATTCATCAACTTGACGACATAGTGGGCAAAGTAATGAATTTGGAACCACTCCTTGTTTGCTGGGTTGCAAGTAAGTTGGTAGATGGTCCAAACTAGCAAGCCAATTTATTATGTTGACTTTTTTTTTTGTAACCAATTATTCCACCAAATAGTATTATAGACAACATTATTTGGTGCAACATCGAATCTTTTTCTTACATCTTCCACCACATAAGTTTCTGCCCCAATCCATATTTATTGAAGTTGGTCATTAGTGTTAAAATAATAATGTGTTTCTTAAAAATATCTAGAATTAATTAATGATAAATTCTAGAATAATCTAGATTAATTAGTGATAGTAAAGTCTAGAAGTTATAAGATCAAGTTAGAATATGATAAATTTAATAGATATTTTTCTTAGTTAAATAACTAGAAATATCTAGATGGTTTGTATGGCTTGAGTCCACCGACTTATGTGCCTATAAATAGGCAAAATTGTATCACAAAAATGATGGAACTCAAAAGTGGAATCAATAAAGTGTATTTTTAAAAATCCTGCATATATTCTCCATTTTTCACAAATATCTCCTCAACTCTATAATATTTCACTAATAAACAACTAATCATCATTTCTAAATAACTAAAATTCATCTACAATTCTAACAAGTGGTATCAGAGCTAAGTTTGGGCGTTTACTAATATACACCATGAATACCGTTGGTGCATACAATATTCCCTTCCCCATCTTTGATGGTGACAACTATGATTTTTTGGAGTATCTGAATGAAGACATATTTCCAAGCACAAATCTTGTGGGATATTGTCGAAGTCGGGTTTATAACTACAAAAGATGTCGAAACTCCGCCCGCGGAACAACAAGAAAAACACAACAAAAATGTTGTGACAAATGCCGCCGTTTTAGGCTACATCCAACAAGCCTTGACGCCATCTATTTATCCACGAATCATGGGAGCTACAACAGCCAAGGAGGCGTGGAAAACTCTTCAAGAAGAATTTCAAGGAAGTGTCAAGGTAAGATCTGTCAAGCTACTAACTCTAAGGCGAGATTTTGAAAATTTAAAAATGAAATATTTTGAGACTGTCAAAGATTGCTACACTAGAATCAAAGAAATAGTAAATCAAATGAAAGCTTATGGAGACTATATAACTGACAAAAGGATCGTTGAAAAAATACTTATAAGTATGCCTGAAAATTGAAGAGTCAAAAGACATTGCGACTCTTTCAGTAACAGAACTAATGGGCTCTCTCGAAGCATATGAGGCTAGACTGAGTCGGCGAAGTGATGAATCACTTGAAAGTGTCTTTCAGTCTAAACTCAAATTAAGGTCTCAAAAATTTAATAATGAGGGGAAAAGAAATTTTGAAGAAAAATCAAGAGGAGGAGAAAAACCCGGAACTGGGTTTGACCAAAGAAGAAAAAGCTACCCTCCATGTGGTATTTGTAAAAAGACAAACCACTTGGAAAAGGATTGCTTCCATAAAGGGAAACCTCAATGCAACAACTGCAAAAGATTTGGACATCTAGAAAAAGATTATCGTTTAAAACGCAATCATCGAGCTAACTACATGGAAGAAAGCGAGGAAATACCGGAGAACAATTAACTATTTTATGTGTGCCATGCTGCGAACGAATGTAAGGAGGACACTTGGTTCGATAGTGCTTGCAGCAACCACATGACTGGAGACGAGAAACGAGAAGCTATTCAACAACATCAACACATCAATAAAGTCCCGTGTCAAACTTAGGAATGGAGCACTCGTTGATGCAAAAGGAAAAGGTACGATAAATGTCCAAACTAATAATTGCACGAGATCCGTAAAGGATGTTCTTCTAGTTCCAAGCTTAGCAAGTAACTTGCTAAGTGTTGGCCAAATGATGGAGCATGGCTACTCTCTACACTTTCAAGACGAGTCATGTGTTATTCGTGACAAGAAAAATAATAACAAATTAATTGCCGAAGTTAAAATGGTAAATAGAAATTTTCCACTTCGTTGGCATTACATCAGAGACACGGCCATGAAAGCTCAAGTTGAAGAATCATGGCTATGGCATCGAAGATTAGGCCACTTTAACTTTCACGCATTAAAGAGTCTCCAACAAAAAAATATGATGAGGGACTTGCCTAACATAGAGGAGATCACTGACACATGTGAAAGCTATATGATGGGCAAGCAACATCGAAAATCTTTCCCTCGTGATAAAGCTTGGAGAGCAAAGGGGATTCTAGAGTTGGTACACACTGACGTATGTGGACCAATGAGAACCCCATCTCATAACCAATCTAGGTACTTTATCCTCTTCATAGATGATTATTCTAGAATGACCTGGGTATATTTCATGCGTGAAAAATCAAAAGTTTTCACGATATTCAAAAAATTCAAAACTTTCGTTGAAAAGAAAAGTGGTCATTACATAAAAACACTAAGGAGCGATAGAGGAAAAGAATACACCTCTCGAGAATTTAATAAATTCTGTGAAGACGAAGGAGTTGATCGCCAACTGACAGTTGGTTACGCTCCTGAACAAAATGGTGTCTCTGAACGTAAAAACAGAACTGTAATGGAAATGGCCAAAACTATGATACATGAAAAAGGCCTTCCAAACAGTTTCTGTATACACAGCTGTATACTTGCTAAATCGATGTCCAACTAAGGCGGTAGAAAATAAAACTCTGATTGAAGCATGGAGTGGAAAGAAGCCGTCAGCAAAACATCTACGAGTATTTGGATGTATTTGCTACATCCATGTACCAAAAGAGAAACGTCACAAGCTCCAAGAAAAATCAGATAAAGGAATATTCTTGGGCTATAGCACACAATTAAAAGGCTACCGAGTCTATAATCTGAAGACACATAAGCTCGTAATCAGCCGCGATGTGGAGTTTGATGAAGAAGCTTCCTGGAATTGGGAGAAAGAAAAAATTGAAAAACATACATATCTTCCAAGGATATCTATGGAGACTCCTCCTCAACAACCTCCAAAAATTGAGCGTTCTGGAGGAGAAGAAAGTACAGGTGAAACAAGTCCAACCAGACCAACTTCTTCGTCATCAAAATTACCTTTGGCACAAGTGGAATCAAGTTCAGAGTCAACACCTGGAAGAGTCAAAGCATTAACTGAAGTCTACAAGACTTGCAACTACACATCCTTGGAACCTGAAAGCTATGAAGCTGCAGCCAAAGACGAAAAATGGGTGACAACTATGAATGAAGAAATCAAGATGATCGAGAAGAGAAACACATGGGAGTTAGTTGATCTTCCCAAAGATAAAGAAATCATTGGAGTTAAGTGGGTCTACAAAACAAAACTTAACCCTGATGGCTTTATACAAAAACATAAAGCAAGACTAGTGGCTAAAGGCTACTCACAACAACCTGGAGTCGATTATAATGAAACTTTCGCGCCGGTAGCTCGACTAGATACAATAAGATCACTTGTGGCGTTAGCATCTCAAAGAAGATGGAAGATTCATCAACTAGATGTTAAATCAGCCTTTCTAAACAGATTTCTAGAAGAAGAAATATACGTGGAGCAGCCACAAGGATTCATCAAGAAAGGAAAAGAAGAGCAAGTCCTAAAGCTAAAGAAAGCTTTATATGGACTAAAACAAGCTCCACGAGCTTGGTATAGTCATATTGATAGCTACTTCACAAGCTCGAGATTCAGGAGGAGTGAAAGTGAGCCTACGCTCTACATCAAAACCCAAGGTAACTCTGACACTCTCATTCTTTCCTTATATGTGGATGATCTTATATATACGGGAAACAATGAGAGAATGATACAAAAGTTTAAACAAGATATGATGAAGACATTCGAGATGAGTGACCTTGGATTGATGCACTATTTTCTTGGCATCGAAATTAGTCAAGAAAATGAAGGCATCTTCATATGCCAAAAGAAATATACTGAAAACCTCCTAAAAAAATTCAAACTATACGGTTGTAAAACCGTAGCCACGCCACTGGTTGCCAATGAGAAGATGGGAAAAGAAGATGGATCTGAGAAGGCGGACGCTTCAAGATTCAGAAGTCTCATTGGAAGTCTACTCTACCTAACAGCTACAAGACCAGACATTATGTACGCAACTAGTCTGCTATCCAGGTTCATGCAGAACCCTACTCATATACATTATGGAGCTGGAAAGAGAATATTAAGATACCTGCAAGGTACCATGGACTATGGAATATGGTACAAGCCCACTACAGACTCAAAGCTACAAGGATATACGGATAGTGATTGGGCCGGATCGGTGGATGACATGAAAAGTACTTCTAGATATGCATTCACACTTGGATCTGGTGTAATCTCGTGGGTGTCTAAAAAGCAAGATACGGAGGCACAATCATCGGCAGAAGCCGAGTACGTTGCAGCCGCAAATTCAGCAAATCAAGCTATATGGCTAAGGAGAATTCTAGAAGATATGGGCAAGACACAAAATGAAGCTACAAAAATATACTGCGACAACAAGTCTGCAATAAAAATGGCGAAAAACCCCGTGTTTCACGGAAGAACCAAACATATCGCCATAAAGTATCACTTTCTGCGAGAATTGTCGGCAAAGCACGAGATTGAGCTACACTACTACAAGACCGAAGAACAAGCTACAGATATTTTCACTAAAGCATTGCCAAGACCAAAGTTCGAGTTTCTACGCGAAATGCTCGGAGTTACATCGAAATACATTAAGGAGGTGTGTTAAAATAATAATGTATTTCTTAAAAATATCTAGAATTAATTAATGATAAAATCTAGAATAATCTAGATTAATTAGTGATAGTAAAGTCTAGAAGTTATAAGATCAAGTTAGAATATGATAAATTTAATAGATATTTTGCTTAGTTAAATAACTAGAAATATCTAGATGGTTTGTATGGCTTGAGTCCACCAACTTATGTGCCTATAAATAGGCAAAATTGTATCACAAAAATGATGAAACTCAAAAGTGGAATCAATAAAGTGTATTTTTAAAAATCCTGCATATATTCTCCATTTTTCACAAATATCTCCTCAACTCTATAATATTTCACTTCAACTAACATTTTTAATCAAACTAATAAACAACTAATCATCATTTCTAAATAACTAAAATTCATCTACAATTCTAACAGTTAGTTTATACATACTTCTGTAGTTCTCCACAGACCCCTAGAAGTTCTTCTAATGGGGATATCCTGTCGTGATTAACCATGTATAGAAACCACCACTTTACACCAAATCCGATATTGTTCTGTCCCGAACCGTGATCACCATCTAGCGAGCATTGCCAAGTTAGCAGTCTTCAAAGAGCCAATACCTAAACCCCACCTTTCTTTAGGTTGTATTACATCAGCCTATGTAATCCGGTCAACAGATTTTTTTTGCCTTTCATTTCATTCCCAGAAAAAACGCCTCCTCAAACGTTCAAGCTGCTCGATTACTTTAATGCAGTCAAGTTACAATATGCATTGACTATATGCACTACATCAAGGTAGAGTGCATCATCTATCAAGTTATGTGCCCACTCCAAAGACCCTTCAAAAGTAGAAAAATACTAAAACACTCCATTTTATACATTACATATCATAATTATAGTAGTTTTAGTTGGACTAATACCATAAAATAGACAACGCATGATTTATGTTAGATCAATGTACTGTTTTCATTGTGTATAGCTAGTAAACCGGGATGTTTCATGATTGTCATTGAACTTTTTTTGAACACTTCAAGATTGTATCTAGCATGAAACATGAGATTCTCTTTTAATTTAAAGATATGAAAATATTCTATTACACCACCTTGAAAATAATTATGCTGGTAAGTAAGTTTGTAAGAAAACTTACAAATTCTTTAAAGATAAAATTTTGGACTTAATATTGGACTATTGGTATCACACATATATAATCTACGTTATATATGTTGTTAATGTTGAATTGACTCGGTCTAACCCGACTAGTACACTCACCTTGTCTGCTTAAAGACATACATGGTTCGGAATCCTGGATTCTGTACGTATGCATGTCAATGCATGGCGAGTGAAATCGACAAGCATGAGTCGGTTATACAATACAAGTAAAAGAAACTTAACGAGACCTTTTACTCTTTGGCATCCATCCCTTACCATTTGACATGTTTTGGTATGTATAAATTGATACACCAATTTTTTTAGTGTTGTCCCTTTTTGACATTATGTCAATGACGTCTTTCACTTGTTAGATACTTAGATTATTTTAGGTTGTTTACTAGTGGTCCGAGATTTAAATTCTACTCGATCAATATGTACCATCTTGATCGGCAGTGGCGGACGCGTACATTAGCTTGAGGGTATGCATTTGCATACCCTTTGATATTTATTAGCCATCTACAAAAGTATAGAAACTTAAAAATATTATGCATTAATTCACTAAGTGCATAGTCTACAAAAAATCGATGCATGCCCCACCGTTTGCTATCTTTGATTCTTTCCTCAAATCCTCTCGGTTGGAGTGTGATCATTTTATTATAAATCGCATGTCCGGGAATAATTTAAGCCTACGAGGTCACACGAAATGACACGGTAACTCGATAATATTAATTGATATATTAAAGTAATATATTAACTAGTTTGATCACGAAATAATTAATTAAACATAATTAAAGGGTTAATTATATTTAATTAGTTAAAGAGGAGGATTAAAATGTGAAATTGGAAAATGGATTTGGTCCCTAAGTCTTATGGGGGGGCCGATCATGTTAGGGCTTTTCTAAGCCTTAATCTAGCTTATTTTCCAATCAAGATTAACCCTAATTAAGTCCTATAAATAGAGGCTTAATTCTTGGTTTTTCATATACTTTTTCACATAAGCAAATTCTCTCCTTTTTCTTCCTTGCTTTGAAGTGGCCGAAAATCCTTCTTTTTGAGGGGTTTCGACTTTGAAGTTGAAGGTTCAAGCAAAAGGTTTGTTTGGTTTGTGATCGAGTACTAGCATACGTTGTTCGAGGTGTCTAGTGTGCGATCGTAGAGGGGTTTTGCTTTAAACCCTAAGCAATAATAACATCATTATTATTATTATCTTATTGGAGCTTTGCATAAGGTACACGACTCAATTCTATTCTTTGTTAATTAATTTGATTGCATATATGTTTCGATTTCTTTCATTGCGCATACTCATGATTATGTTTGTTTAGGTGTTCATATTCTAACAGTGGTATCACGAGCCACATATGTGATCTATTAATTACAAAGATCAAAACTTGAAGGGGGGTTTAAGGGTTGGTTGATTTTAATTAATTGTTAAATAATTAAAAGGTTGTTTTTCTTATTTTTTAATTAATTAAATCGGATCTTGATTAAATAAAAATTAGTTTTTTGTTTAATTAAAGTTTTAACCTTGTTCAATGGAGATTGAAACCCTCAAGCAAGTTTTGAATTGTGAATTGATATGATTTATGTAATGAATTGCATGATTATGTGTATCTTAATTATTTAAAGTTGTTAAATAATAGTAAAATCACAAGAAATTCATGCAAAATTTATTGTGATTTTACTGGATATATAGAGATATATTTTGCATGATGATCCAATAATTAGGGTTGATTATTAGATAATTACGTGACAATGTGAATTTTTCGTGTAAATTTCCTGATGTGTGACAGTTTACTAAAAAATTCATATCTATTAATCGGTAATGAGTTAGAAGCCCAAATTCGGACTGTATATTGTAGACTCACAGGGATACAACTTTGTAGTTCTGGTCGAAATCTGAATCGAACCAGAAACAGGCTTAAACTGGTCATGAAGCTACTGAAAATTTCCAGTCAGCATGTTTTTATGTGTTTATGTGCTAATTGTTAGTTATTTTGTTTAAAGGCTTACGCAATCAAGGTAACTTGATGCATGTGGTCCTCTTTTCCAGAAGGGGGAGCTGGGTTTAAACATATGCATGAACCATAGTAACCATGTTTAGGTGGCCTACCTTAACTTGTTACTTGATTAAGTAGTTCAGAAATTAGTAAGTTCATTAATTTTTGTATTGTTTATAAGTTGTATAAAGGTGATGCAAAAATTGGTTTTGAAATAAACTTGACTAAGAACTATCGAAATAGAGATTTCATTAATAAAATTGGAGTCTTACAACCTTGAGATATACTGGCTCACCCATTTGAACAAACTCTAAGAGAGGTATAAGTCGGAGTGCGCTAGCCTTCTAAAAGGACGGGTTTTTAATTGCGTCCATCGCTAACCTTTGCCCTTGCTCTTCTTTGTGCGTTCAAATGGAGCTACCGAGCTCTTTTGTGTTGTAAGAATATACAAATGATTTTATTAAATATTATGTTTCGAAGATTATGCATGAGTCTTCAAACATAAACTTTTGATTCACATCAAATGCATTACCCATTTAAAGTTAAGTCAATGCCACCCACTTTGCTAAGAACACTTGCCAGTGCTTTTTGCTCTACGTGAGACGTAGGTGAAGTGTATCTCTTCAAGGTAGATTACCACTCGTTGTGAGACAGCGATGGACTATCTACATGTTCTTAATTGGGCGACTTAAAACGAGTTAAGAGGTGAGACCTTAACCCGTGGCATAAGATGGGACAAAACATGTTTACAAAACACTTAATACCCCTTTACAGTGTTGTTGTAAGTCCCATAATTCTAGGAGTTGCATGAATGCAATTATCGATTCTCGATTACCTTTTGAGTACCGTCATTTCTAGCAGATCAACTGATGAAATGATTGTATGTCAAGTTAGATCCTAGCCTTAGTGAAAGTAATTTGTTAGATGAATTTAACAAGGGTAAATTACATTTCTTAAGGATTAATTATCAAAAATACCGATAATTGAACTTTTGTCTGTTTTGAAGATGGCAACAACAAATCCTTCTCAAAACATACACCAATCGGCTTTCAGGTCGATGCTAGAAAGAAAAAGACTTTCTGGAGCCAAACTTCAATGACTGGGTTCAAGTCATTGATGAGCAGACACCGTTGTTCCAGGAGCGAATGCTTCAACTTGAAAGTTGGCTGCATACAATGCTTGGTATAATAGACACAATGAGGTTGCTTGTTTAATGTTGGAAAGCATGAATGCCGACCTTCAAAAGCAATTTGAGCATTCATTTCCATGTGATATGCTCACTGAACTCAAGTCTTTGTACTAAAAGCAAGCCGGAGTGGAGTTGTTCGACCTAGTTGATCAACTTCATGATTTGCGACACGAGCATGGAACATCGGTTAGTCCTCAAGTACTCTAGTTGAAGAGATACTCATGGGCAATTGGAAAGGTTAAACTATGCTTATCATCTGCATGTTACTATTGGCATGAACCTAAAAAGCGGATTTTTTAGGAGTTCGTGCGCAATTGTAATATGCATAGCATTAGTAAAACCACAGCTAAACTTCATGTCATGTTAATTGAGTATGAAAAAGAGCTTCCAAGGAAATCTGCTACATCCCGAGTTCTTATGATCAAGGGGGGAAAGGTTCGGAAAGCAAAACAACCGTAAGCTAAGGGCAAGATTTTTGGTAAGAGAAAACAAGTTGTGTTTGTCTCAAAACCTTAAAAGACCCTTTTGGCAAAAGGAGCATACGGCTAAAGTATCTAGCTGAGTTGAATGTGAAGAAGAAGCAAGCTGGTTTGGCAAGTACTTCAAGTATCTTCAAAATTGAATTATATGCGTTGTTATACAAATAATAGTTCAATAGCAAAGAGTCAAGTTTAACTTGGACTCTAATTATCTTTGACATAGTCATCTTGTTTTATTTTGTCAAGAAAGGCATTTAAAGACTTCAAAGGGACGGTGTCTTACAATCAAATGATGAATCATTTGATAAATGCATGGATTTGACATTATCATTAGCAAGAAACGCATTGGAAATCTTCATTATGAAGAGATCTTGCAATCAAATAATGAATCATTTGATAAATTGCGTGTTTTTTGGGATTGTCGTTAGCAAGAAACACATTGGAAATCTTCATAATGAAGGGATCTTGAAATCAAATGATGAATCATTTGATAAATGTGTTGTCGTTAGCAAGAAATGCATACTTCAAATTGAAGGGATCTTAAAATCAAATGATGAATCATTTGACAAGAGATCGTTAAATCAAATGATGAATCATTTGACAAATGCATGCCTTGTGGTTTCGGCAAGATGACAAGAATACCTTTTCCGCATAAAACCGGAGAGGGCTAAGGAATTACTTGGACTAATACATTCAGATGTATGTAGCCCATTTAGGCATGTGTCAAGGAAAGGCTAGCTACTTCATCATTTTTATGAATGATTTCAGTCATTATGGTTATGTTTAATTGCTTAAACATAAACATGAAGTCTTTGAATTATTCAATGAATTTAAAAGTGAAGTAGAGAATCAACTCAATAGAACCATCAAGATTCTTCGTTCAGATCGAGATGAAGAATACTTAAGCCAACAGTTTAAGGATCATCTAAAAGCTTGTGGATTTATCCAAGAGCTTACTCCTATATAAGGGTATATGTGAAAGGAGAAATCGAACCTTGTTGAACATGGTAAGATAAACGATGAACCTTAAGACTCTCCCATTTCATTTTGGGATTATGCTCTAGAGATTGTTGCATGCATTCTCAATATGGTTCCAACCAAGAAGGTTGACAAGACACCGCATGAATTGTGGCATGGAAAGTGTTCCTAAGTTGTCTTACTTAAAGGTCTGGGGATGTGAGGCACTCGTGAAACGAGACACGCCTGACAAACTTGAATCCAGATCTATCAAGTGCATCTTTGTAGGACACCCAAAGGAAACGATGGGTTACTACTTCTACTTTCCTACCAGAAAGATTGTCAAAGATTTTTTTTTGATTTGTTGAGTTCCTTGAAAGGAGACTCATATCTCAAGAGGACAGTGGGAGGATTGTTGAACTTGATGAAACTCAAGAAAATGAGTCAACTTCTGTAAGTACTGGCAAATCTTCAACTTGGGGGGGGGGGGGAAATGTTCAAAGAGATGAATCTCTAGGTGAACTACAAGTTGAAGATAAAGCGATTCCAGTTCGTAGGTCCTCAAGGACAATATGTGCTCGTGAAAGGTTAAATCTTATGATTGAGTCTGAAGAACACGTAGTAGGAGATTTGAATAAACCTCATAATTTCAATGTTGCATTATCAGATCCAGAATCTGACAAATAGCTTGAAGCTGCGAATGTGGAAATGAAATCCATGAAAGACAATCAAGTCTGGAGCTTGGTTGACCTTCCACCAAATGGTAGAACCGTTGGGTGCAAGTGGATCTTCAAGAAAAAGACCAACATGGATGGAAATATACACACCTATAAAGCTCGTCTTGTGGCAAAAGGTTATACTCAACTCTTTGGAGTTGATTATGAGGCAACCTTTTCTCCCGTTGCGGACATTAGAGCTATTAGGATCATCTTAGCCATAACAACGTACTATGACTTTGAGATATGGCAAATGGATGAAGCAGGCATCAAGGTCCATTTATGGATTGAAGCAGGCATCAAGGAGTTGGAATAAAATGTTTGATGAAGAGATCAAAAAGTTTGATTTTGTTTAGAATCCTGATGAGCCATGTGTATATCGCAAAGCTAGTGGGAGTAATGTTACTTTCCTTGTCTTGTATGTCGATGACATATTGATAATAGAGAATCACATTCCAATGTTGAAAGACGTTAAATCTTATCTTGGAAAGTGTTTCGCTATGAAAGACTTGGGTGAAGCAGCATTCATACTTGGAATCAAAATCTATAGAGATAGAACTAAACAGTTGATCGGATTAAGTCAAAGTGAGTATATAGATAAGATCTTGAAGAGATTCAAGATGGAAAATTCTAAGCGCGGGAATTTGCCTATGCAAGAAGGACTTAATTTATCTAGCAAGAACGGTGCTTCTACACCTGAAAAGGTGGAGCGTGTGCAAAGAGTTCCTTATGCTTCGGCTGTGGGATCTATCATGTACACGGAAAGATGCGCTAGACCTGAAGTTGTGTTCGCTCAAATATTCTTAGCCGATATCAGCAAAATCCCGGAGTGGATCAGTGAACTGCCGTGAAAAGTATTCTTAAGTAGATGCGGGCTACTAAAGAATTATTCTTGGTGTATGGTTGAAATCCTGATCAAAATTCAAATGGTAATAGAATTTGTGATGTTGGATTTCATGACTGATGAAGATGAATCAAGAATATCAGTCGGGATACGTCTTCATTTTAAATGAAGACATGGTGGAATGCTATGAGCTAATAGCAAACCATAGTTGCTATGTACGTAACAGAATCTGAGTATATTGCCGTCTCAGAGAAGACGACATGAAGGTTGTCTGGATTAGAAAGTTTATTTTTGGATTTTAATATGATAATCCTCAAATAACACACCTATGGAACTGTACTGTGATAATTCGGGAGCAATTATCATTGCCAATGAACCCGGGGTTCAGAAAGGTGTTAGACATTACCTGATAAGATATCACTACGTTCGTGAGCAAAGCGAATTGCGTGAAATCAAATTACTCAAAGTTCACACAGATTATAACTTAGCGGATCCTTTTACAAAGGCATTGTTAAAAGGAAAGGTCAATAAGTATGTCGTGGGCATAGGTTATTGCTAAGTTATATCATGTAAATCTATGATTGGTATTTGGATAATGGGATGTTAACAATTGTTATTTTCATAAATGAATTTTTATACGCGGTATAAGTGGTTTCATTTTTATAATAATTGTGTCCTATATTTGCATGTTTAAATCCATGAGTATTAGTTGAATATTCTAAATGTCTATTGTCGATTAATTATATGGGAATATAATTAAAGTAAGACAATTGTGAGAGATTGGTAATAGTATTTAAGGGAATATTTTGAAGATGGTGGATCGTATCAAACTCACATGATATTCAAAAGGTGAATATTGGACTTACCCCACAGAACGAATTATCATTTTATGGATCGGTTTCATTAAATGAAATTCGTGAAATGGTTACTTTATTTATCATTTGACTTGAGATACAAGTGAGTTATGCATGTATGGATTGCATTTCTTGATATAGTTCCTAACTGTCCTGAACAAGGCAGTAATAAAGGGCTATTTTCAGAAATGTTAAAAAACGACATGGTCAGACACTTGTAGTCAATACAGGATTTGTTCCTTCAATTTGCAACTGAAGTATGATACCATTTGGCGCCCTCATTAATTAATTGAAGATGTTTGTGTGGCCACACCCAAATGAACTCAAGAAGTTGTCTTGACTAATTTGGTAATCTTAATTAATTGTAGAAATGAGAAACATAATCGTTAAATTATGAAATGACATTGATCCATATTCATAATTGACAAGGGTATATGAACAAAGGGATATTAAAGATTAAATCATTTCAACTTGGCAATTTAAGAATCTATTCTTAAATATTTCCGGGAGCTTTGAAGTGTTGCTAGACGCCAACCAATGTTATTGCCTTTATAATAACATGCTCAAGTGGGAGCTGTTGGAGTGTGATCAATTTATTATAAATCGCATGTCCGGGAATAATTTAAGCCTACGGGGTCACACGAAATGACACGGTAACTCGATAATATTAATTGATAAATTAAAGTAATATATTAATTAGTTTGATCACGAAATGATTAATTAAACATAATTAAAGGGTTAATTATATTTAATTAGTTAAAGAGGAGGATTAAAATGTGAAATTGGAAAATGGATTTGGGCCCTAAGTCTTATGGGGGGCCCGGTCATGTTAGGGCTTTTCTAAGCCTTAATCTAGCTTATTTTCCAAGCAAGATTAACCATAATTAAGTCTTATAAATAGAAGCTTAATTATTGGTTTTTCATATACTTTTTCACATAAGCAAATTCTCTCTTTTTTCTTCCTTGCTTTGAAGTGGCCGAAAATCCTTCTTTTTGAGGGGTTTCGACTTTGAAGTTGAAGGTTCAAGCAAAAGGTTTGTTTGGTTTGTGATCGAGTACTAACATACGTTGTTCGGGGTGTCTAGTGTGCGATCGTAGAGGGGTTTTGCTTTAAACCCTAAGCAATAATAATATCATTATTATTATTATCTTATTGGAGCTCTGCATAAGGTACACGACTCAATTCTATTATTTGTTAATTAATTTGATTGCATATATGTTTCGATTTCTTCCGTTGCGCATACTCGTGATTATGTTTGTTTAGGTGTTCATATTCTAACACTCTCTTGTTATGATCAATAGGAAATGGAATGTGTGAGCATTAGCTTTAAACTAGTTGAATACAACACTCTCTTGTTATGATCAATAGGAAATGGAATGTGTGAGCATTAGCTTTAAACTAGTTGAATACTTTGTAGTTATTCTTTCATTCCAATCACTTAATTTATATATATCCATGGATGGAGTTAGAGTATTTTTTGCGAGGGGCATAGAAATATATGTTATATATACTGACGACAGTCTTGAGATTTTTAACACCTAAAACGGATAATATAAAGATGTCTCTACTAAATTTTTGTAAAAAAATACCAAATTTCTTTTACAATGTTTGGGACATACTCATATTAGAAGCTCATTTCTGTGCCCATTTTTGCTTTTTAGAAAAACTATTAAAACCTTGTTTAAAAAATTGCTAAATAGTTTATAAATTAACGTTTGCTAAATAGTTTATAAATTAACGTTCAATTTCAACTAACAACTTTAAAAATATGGTTATTTAAATAAAAAAAGAGTAAAGTATTGAATTATATTACTTCAATATTTTCCTTTAAAACAAAAAACCTACATAAGAATTTTAAAGGTCAATGTGGTTGTCTACAAAGTCACGAGGTTAATACGACCACTTTATTCAAATATAGGGGTTTAAAAGAAACAAATGCTAAAATATAAGGTATGTCCTAAAAAAAATACATCAGTTTCTTCCCTTATCTATATACCTTATCCTAGGGCTGTAAACGGTTCGGTTCGGTTAGTTAAAAATTTCGAACCGTTTTTCGGGTTTTGGTTCGGTTAGTTAAAATTTTGAACCATTAATTTCGGTTACCCGAAAAAGTCGGTTAATTGCGGTTTTATTTTCTGTTAACCATTTATTAAAGTTATGCTAATATAAAGTTTAAGTTTTCAATTATAATAATCAATTTACATTGTATTAATTAATTTTTCAAAGTAAAATAATTATTTAACTACATTAATATTTTGTTTTACAAATAAATATCTAATTTTAAATTACTTTTTTCTAACATTATATTTATGTAATGCAAGTTTATATTGAAAAGTATTATTATTTACTACTTAAAATGTTTTCTATACGATATTACCAACATTTTTGATATATATTTTAAACAAAATTAACAACTTTTTATTAACAAGAGTATATATATATATAACAAAGTTACTTATAATATCCAAAACTAATCATAGATTGTGAAAGAAACTTAATAAAATTGTTAATATTTTAGGCAACAAATACAAAAAATTAATTAAATAGATATGTAAATGATGTTCATGCAATACATATATGTGTAAATATACATATATATGGTTATATGTAGACATATATCAAAATTCGGTCCGGTTCGGTTAACCATAGGTAATGAATATTGAAAATCGTAACTGAACCGTTATACATCGGTTTTTTTGTTTTCGGTTTTTTCGGGTTTCGATTTTTTCCAGTTTCGGTTTTTTCAGTTTTGGATCGCGCGGTTCGGACCGGTTTTTCGGTTTTCCGGTTCATTTCTTACACCCCTACCTTATCCCTCACCATTAAAACTTGAGAAATGACATTTGTACCATACATTTTACTAAATTTATCAGACATTCACACAAGACAACCAATTGAACACATTGTACAAATTTTTAAAGCAATTAAAGCAAGTGTGTGATAGCTTTATTAAAACCTATGGTACGAATATCACTTTACTTAAAACTTACAACATTAAAAATGAATTTATTTATGACTTTAACAATAAGCTTTTAACAATATCAAATATGCTTCCATTATTGTCTATTAAGTTTTATTTTTTATTTTTAGTGACAAAATTCCAAATATATTCATAAATAAACTATTTTTAATACCAAATTTAGAGTGGGGGAAGTTGCCCCCAATACTCCCAAGCTAAATCTGCCCCTGTATGTATCTACTATTATTTTGATTATGGACTTTTAGCATGAAATTGCTTATATAAAATAAAACGTGTTTTATTGTCAATTTTATTTGAAGATATATTTAATTGCTGGAAAAAAAATGCATTCCAAGGTTTATATGTTTTTTTAATTTGTTCGCGAACCATTTACTAAGTTAAATGTACACTTATGAACAAAAGTTTTGTACTGGAAAGTGCATACCCAATAATGAATTTTTGGATCCGCCATTGTCTTGAAGGTAGTCATTAATCTTTGAAAATATACACGAGACGCTCCGATTAGGGGTGTAAAAGAATACTGAAAACCGGACCGAACCGCGTGATTCCTGACCGAAAAAATCGAAACCGAAACAAACCGAAAACCGAAGTATAACGGTCAGTTACGGTTTTTAATTTTCATTACCCGCGATTAACCGAGCCGAACCGAATTTTGATATATGTCTACATATAATCATATATATATATATATATATGTATGTATATAGACACACATATGTATTACATGAATGCTTTATTTACATATATATTTTAGTTCATTTCATATGTTTAAAAAAAAAATTGTAACCATTTTATTTAGGGATAATGACCTGTGGATGTAGCGAACTATGACAAAATGTCTATGTTATGTATTGATCTAATCGGGGGTCTATGTTATGTAACAAACTTACCAAAACTGTCTAAGTGATGCATGTTACTGGGTAATCTACAGGTAGCCGGTTACCATCCATTTTTTTTAAGGGATAATGACCTGTGAATGTAGCGAACTATGACAAAATATTTATGTTATGTATTGATTTAATCGGGGGTCTATGTTATGTAACGAACTTACCAAAACTGTCTAAAGGATGCATGTTACAGGCTAAAGCCGGTTATCAACTTTTTTTCCCTTTATTTTTTAATCTTAATAATTAATTAATTTATTTAACATATATAATTAAGTATAAGTTATGGAAACATATATGTATATAAATTCTGTAATTATATAAAAACTGTTAACACCTTCATATCTTCTGGCCGCCACTTACCTCCCCTTTTTTTCGATCAATCCTAACACAATCATATACCAAAAAATCAAAGATCTCAAAAATTAAAATCACATTTGAAGATTACGATCCCTTATAAGGTCAAGAACCTGAAACCAATCATTACATATATTCTCAAACATATACACGTTGACACACACAAATCTAAGGGTACATATATACAACCCACACAAACAAACAATGAGAGACTAGGGGACGTATTCTTACATGGCTTCTTGAAGCATAACTTAGAATTGAAATGAGAAATAATAACTAATTGCTAGATTTTAGTTAAAACAACAAAACAACAAACTTAGAAGAACGCATTACAAGCCTAAAGCTGAAAAGATCAAATCCCCTTGACCTTGGAATTCATCATTTCTCTTTTCGGAATATTAATAAATAACTAAATGGAAACAAGAAAATACCAGTTCTCAAATACTCGGGAGGATTTGGAAACAATAAATTACATGCATCACTTAGACAGTTTTGGTAAGTTTATTACATAACATAGACCCCCGATTAGATCAATACATAATATAGACATTTTGTCATAGTTCACTACATTCACGGGTCATTATTCCTTTGGATGGTAATCGGCTACCTGTAGATTACCTGGTAACATACATCACTTAGACAGTTTTGGTAAGTTCGTTACATAACATAGACCCCCGATTAGATCAATACATAACATAGACATTTTGTCATAGTTCACTACATCTACAGGTTATTATCCCTTTTATATACTTTCTTTAACAATTGATTATTATCTTCAAATATTGGAAGTAATTTTCTTAACATGTTATTAATAAAATTTGTTAACTTTGTTTAAAATTATATCAATAATATTAGTTAATAATGTAAGTTGACTATTATAATTGAAATTTGAACTTTATATAATAATATTAGCATGACTTTAACAAATGGTTAACCGAAATCCGAACCACAATTAACCGACTTTTTAGGATAACTAATTTACGGATAACCAAAGTTAACGGTTCAAAATTTTTAACTAACTGAACCGAACCGAACCGAACCCAAAAAACGATTCAAAATTTATAGATAACCGAAACAAACCGAACCGTTTACGGCGCTACCTCCGATAAGAAAGAAATACATGAAAACATGTTTATAAATTGTACCTCCACCAAAACCAACAAAGTCAAAGGGGTAAAGATTTATATATGAAACATTATGTGTATCAACGAATCAGAGGTTGACACGTAGCACATCGACGTGTACCACAACTTTCCTACCGCTTCAGATTAGATATATTCCCATTCCCATTTGAACCTTGTTTCTGATCCCTTGAATTTACCTTTGAAAACCAATTGTTGTATAGATCTGTTTTTTTTTTTAAGCAGTAAAAATGGGGGATAAATATAACATGAAGAATCCATCGGTAAAAAGAATTTTACAGGAAGTCAAAGAGATGCAATCCAATCCTTCTGATGATTTCATGAGCCTTCCTCTTGAGGTTATTCTTTATTCATTTTCTTCAACTTTTTTAAACCTTTTTTGTTAATTATGAATTATATATTAGTTGAATTTATTTTTATCAGAATTTTTTTATTTTATTTTAGGTTACTGTGTTTTGTTTTGATTCATTAAAAGTTATCTTATTTGTGATTGCAATTTTTTTTTTTTTTTGGAGTTTGTTAATTTTTATTTTATTTTTATACAAACTATTATTATTATTATTGTTAAAAGGGTTATTCTGGGACATAGATTCAGTAATATATGACAATCATCATACTACATTACATTACATAGTTTAAATACAGTTGTTATTATTACTATCATTGTAATGTAATCGCCTTTTTTTTCCGAAAATGATATCGTGTCGTCATGTTATGAGAGCTTAAGGCTTAAAATAGGGATGCCAATTTTGTGTTTCTAAGAGAACGAAAGTGATATTTTACATAGGAAACTGCGGTTGTGTTTATCGAACAAAAGGAGTTCGTGTTTTAGTATCTGGTAGGTTATGTTGTGTAGTTTTTACCTAAAACGAGTTAATTTTCGATGCTGTTGTTTGCGGTTTCTTAATGTCACATATAATGGTTTTGTAGTAGTTCTATTGTTTATGTATCTGAATCTTGATATAGAGCAAGGGACTAACAATATCCAAAATAGTTAGTTTTTTGCCGATTTCGTTTTTGGACATGCTATTACGAAATGGATGGGAAAATAAAACATGAATACAATGTTTTTGCGTGCTTGGTCTTCAATGGCCTAAGGCCTTTCCAGGCAATAAGGGTTCAAAAGCCGAGACATTAGACGAATACCTTACTTACATGAGACGTTCTTTTACAAATGTGTTGATTTAATTGCTTCTGCGTCTTGTTTTCTCTTAGTTTTAGTACATGTAAAACGATTCTACATGACAAAGTATTCCCAAGATATTTCCCTTATATATTAAAAATATTCAAATTGGGAGGATAATGAAGTACATGGGGGTATTGATAATTTCATCTAAAAAATTTGTTTCAAAAGAAATATATAATTACTATCAGAAATCAGAAGTTTATAATGGAAACCTTTTGCAATAATCTCGGGATGGACGAAGTGTATAATTACTCTGTTTGAATTTGTTGTTTCTATTATTAGCTAGGACAATACAATACTCCAAGAGGACATTGAACATTTGACGTAGTTAGCTAATTGATACATGCCTACTTGGTCTCACTGGAATATTAAATTGGTTACACATTCATTTTGCAGGAAAACATATTTGAATGGCATTTTGCAATAAGAGGGCCAAGTGATACTGAATTTGAAGGAGGTATTTATCACGGCCGAATTCAGTTGCCTTCAGAGTACCCATTCAAACCTCCATCATTTCAGTTGTTGACGGTAATACTCTTTTCTTGAACTATTGGATATATTATATATATCCGAAGTTCTGAGCCTACTAGCCCGCCACATTGTACAAAGTTAAAGTAATTCTCATTGTTTCAGCCAAATGGACGCTTTGAAACTCAAACCAAGATATGCTTAAGCATATCAAATCATCATCCTGAACATTGGCAGCCATCATGGAGTGGTTAGTACTATTTCATTCTGTCTTAGTTATTTCTATTATTTGTTTGTACGTTTATTGTAGAGATTAACCTTTACTCCAAATAAGAGGTGCGGGGCCTTTATGGTTTGGCATTCTGTTTTTTTAATATATTCTCATATAGTTGTCTAATGGTCTGTTAAATTAATTTCTGTTTTTCTCGCAGTTCGAACTGCGCTAACAGCACTGATTGCATTTATGCCCACCAGCCCAAATGGCGCTTTGGGCTCATTAGATTATAAGAAAGAAGAAAGGCGTATTCTTGCGGTGAAATCTCGTGAAGCGGCCCCTAAGTTTGGTACTCCAGATCGTCAAAAGCTCATTGATGAGGTAATGTTAACCTAACTACCTTTATTGGTCATTGCGTATCTAATTCAAAATTCAATCTACATAACAGGATAAAGCACTTCAAATATTTGACTAGCTGATGCTGTTTACTGACATTGTGTACACAAAAATCTAGATAAAGTTTTATAAGTTTGGCATAAATTCCAAATCGAATTATGGAGCTTATTGATTAGTAGAATGTTCAAGAATCGGAATTTAACAACTACTAGCTGTATCTTTTTACATTTACACCCACCAATAGGAATGGTAGGTTCCGGTTTTTCGGGACTGTAACGGTTGAGTATTGAAAATTGTGAAAGCTTGATCTGACATTTTTCTCTACGTTATTTTAAATGCTAAATCTCCCACTTAGATCAGCAAGATCCCCAAAGCATTAATTAGACTTTTAGCACTACTATTTGATCAGTCTCGCCAAAATTTATAGCTGTTCTTTTTCTTAATTTTATCATTATCAAATTATTATTATTTCTTATCAATACTTTTTATTTTTTACTAAGCAAATATATGCTATAAAGGTTATAACTTATAACTCATTGTTTAGCTTGGTTATTTAAGTAGCATGTACTTTTTTTTATACATTTCCAATACATGGTCTACAAATTATATACAGTGAGTGCTTGGAATATGATTAATCATAGAAGCATATTTTAGTTTCTTACGTGAAATAATGGTAAGTTAAATCGTCAGATCGCTTGTTTAAATAAATTGCATAAAAAATTGTTTTATATATACAATATTATAACTCTTTTATTTATTTCTATACCATCATAAATGCGATTAATTCCATATAAAATCGGTATTCTGGATATGGATTTTAATGGTCTTGGTAACGGTAAATACTGATACCCAAATACGGCAAAAACTGATTCTAGTAGTGAAAAAAATCTCATCACTACCCACAAATCATTTGCTTTTCAAGATTATTGTGATATATTGGTTCACATATATGTGGCAATTTTGACCAATTTACTTACAAATGGATTGTAGTGGGTTGTAATTTGTGGGTCAAACTGAAAAAAAATTAGAAGTGGTATTGATGGGTCGACTAAACCCAAGCTGGCCTGATTTTCAACTGATACTACAAAAAGTTATTTCAACCAAGATCTGTTCCAGACTATTACCCAGCACAACTCTCTCATGTTTTACAGAATGTAAACATAGCCTAAAACAACTTTTTGATGCTATTTAAGAATAAAATCCATCTTATAATGGTCTTTTAAATCCTAAAACTTGTAATTGTTCAGATTCATGAATATATGATCAGCAAGGCACCTGCTGTCCCTCAACCAAGTTCTGAAGAGGCTTCTGTAGAGTCACCTCCTGTCACCACTGAATTGGTGGCAGGTGAAGAAACTCCGATGAGTGCACAAAATATCACAACAGAAATTGGTGGACAAGAGGAACAACAGCTTGAAGAGAACCATGAGGTTCCTGCTAATGAAAACACAGAGCCTGAAGGCCCGAGGGTATCAATGCAGGCAGCTACTGCAGTACCTTCTGCTTCGTCCTCCGTACACACAGTGGAGCCACCGCAGCAACAGTTGGCGAGGGTTCAAAGGCCTGCCGATGACCGCCTGTTTACGTGGGCAGCTGTTGGACTTACAATAGCTATCGTGGTGCTTATCTTGAAGAAGTTCATGAAAGCTAGTGGACATGGTGCCGTTTTCATTGACGAATCTTGAAATTAGAAAGTTTTTGGCCTAAAGTCATGGCTGAAGTTTTCATTTATATGTGGCCTATGTTGCCAATTATGATTTGGTTTTCGATAATTGTAGTGTATATGATAAAATGGTATTAGTATATATATAAATGAACAACAACCCACCCATCTGAGCTTTTGTAATGTACGTTGACTTTGTATCTTGTGCAGTTGTATTTGTGGATTTGTTCTTTGAGAGGTCTCCTATTCTGGGTTGCGAATAGTATTATCTATTGTTTAAGTCTGTCTTTGGATGGGCTTCACGGCTCTCCTGTTAAAATGGTTGCGGGGTATATCTATTATTTCTTCATCGTTCAAATTTTACGCGTTTACTTTCTCTTACACTTTCACTACACCACCGCTTGTCAATCACATTAAAGCATAGATTGATGGTGTACAATAAATATCGTTCGACTACATGTTAAGTTGATGATGTATGATTGTATGGATTTCTGATAGATGTTTTTTCGTTCATGATTAGCATATGATTTAGATTAGATATTCCCTCTTTGTAACGTACCAGTAGTTAATAATATATTATTTTATTTCTTTTTTTGTTTTTGAACGGCCATTAACATTAATATCAGGCCAATAGGCCCTACTTCCCACAAATATACCAATCCTTCTAGTTGGTATTACTATTAATTAATTAATTAATTGATGTATATAAATCAATCTACTACAACATTATTTTTTTTTTTTTTTGAAAAAAGCACGTTTAGTAACAACTCTTTAATAGTTAATGGCCCGTTGTACCACGCTACATTTTCAATTCGTTAATATCGTAGTCTTGATTTTAAAGTGTCAACTTATGTGATATGATAAGGTCAGGACCGTTAGGTCACTCTGTCAGGTATATATGGTGGAGCTCTCCAAGTTTTCAGGTTAGAGCCATGATAAAGTAACATTTTTTTCTTCCAGTGTTTAAATAAGAATTTGCTTCTCGAGGGGAGTTTGTAGCGCAGACTTATGCTAGGTCTCCCGATATTCGGTTCTTAAAAAAAAAAAAAAAACTATACATGGTCTTCTTTAGGTTGAACTAAAGTTTTTAAACACTTGTACTAAAGCTTGTAAACATTTTTTTTTTATAATTACAAGAATTATAGGGAAAGATCCCATCTATATATTGAGCTTATTCTCTAACTCTAGATATATAAGAGGCCTTTGTTATATTAATAGTTAAACAATGAAAGGAACCATACTCACGACATCTAGAAATCACATATTAGATATTCTATATTAGATATTCGTGTAATTTATGAGTAAAAGTAAAATAGTTTCCTGTTCTAAAAGAATAAGAATATATGTGCTAATTTTGGATCTAGAAAACACATGGAGTTTTTGTAAAAAAACACAGGCAATTACTTCAATATAATCTTAACAAGAACTTGAGGAAAACAGAAAATGCCGCTAACAATTACCAATCAACGTCTATACCCGTAAAAACACCAACTTTAAAATGTTTTAAATCCAGGGCAAATGACTACAAAACAAAGTAGAAACAATAAATTCCACAAGCGATTATTTGTTACAAACATAGTTATTTCTGGCCACAAAGACTTTTAGGTATGATGCGCATGCTTCACAACAGTTACGGGGCATGAGCTGTGATTCACGGCGTGCTTGCTCACACTACCCATAATGACCCTGCAAATACAAAAACGACATACGCCCATCAATAGTTAGTTATACCGTCAAAGATTAACTTCTTTTGACATTAATTAAGCTACTTATGATTGTTTTGTGTAAATAAGTTATACTGTTGAAGATTACTTATTTAAGGCTACTTAATAATAAGTTATTATGCTAATTAAGGCTAGTTTAAAAGTTAGGAAACTAATTATTAAAAATCCCTATTAGGGTGGAGTGTATATATTGATTGGGTCTTGCTAAATAGTTTTCTTATTTTCATGAATAAATAGTTGTACTTTTATCATAAAATTCAGAGGTGATTGTATAATTCTTTTATACATGCTAATTAAAGACAACCTTTAGGACTATAGATAGCGTTTTTCAGAGTGATTAGTTGATTACCTCTTCAACTTGCCGTGCCCCCGGTTTCCCACAATAAGACAGTCTAACGGGATTTTATCAACGGCTTCACATACTTTCTCTCGAGGATCTCCCCAAAAGACTTTCATCAGAACATCGACCTGCGGCCGGAGACATTTTATAAATTTAGCATATTAATCTTTTGTAACTCGATACGAGAAAAGGGAAAAAGTATAGATACCTCTTTCAGAACTGCAGCCACACTAACGATTTCTAGTGTTTCGGGATCAGGCTTAGTCCCGTATTTCTTAAGAACATGGGGGTTACATAAGTCAGTCAAAGGGATCAGAGCTGAAAAAAAAAGAAAAATATATATCAAATGGGATTTTAGCCCGGCCGTTTAAGTTAGTTTGCATAAGTTTACTTTGTAAAAGCATAATAAATTCTTGCATAATTTTGTCACGGCTAGCTAGTTAATAATATTGTTCATATCTAAATTTTATAACTTAAGTCAAACCGAAAACAAATCAAACGGCCATATATAAGAAATGATCATCGTGAATCAAAAAGGATGAAATAATTGAAGGTACGTGAGATAGAATGAAAATAAATAACTTACGAGAACCGGTGACTGCCCAGAGCTGCATCTCGGTGACATCTTCGTAAATACCTTCAGGGAGAACGTTGACAAGAATAAGATGATCTCCTTTCCTAACAACGTTATCGATTGCCCACTGCAACGCTACTCTGCTACATTCAGAATAATCTACCGCTACTCCCACCTTTCTTGCTTCTCCCATCTCTGGTTTTGCTTGTTTACTCCCTAAATTTTGATCTCTTAAACACAATATATATGTATACCCACGCTTTGTGCTTTAATGTTTTTATTTCTTATATTATAAATAAGTAACAAATGTGGTGTTGTTTTGTCGGGGGAATAAATTCATGTGGTGGCACACTTGTAAAGTTGCAATTATATATACGCGCGTATGTGAGGCTAGAGGATTGTACACTCTTTGATGTAAGGGCGGTCTCCGGGATCTATGGGCCCGGTTAGGCCGGGCTTTGGGATCTATGGGCTATATTTCGATTAATAGTAGCAAGAATTTCATGTGATCATGTATGCTATTAGTAAGAGTACAAAATCATCTCTAAATCATTAAAGTAATGCGTGTCATATTTTCATGTACAGTTGACGATTATTTTAATCGCACATGTAATATCTAATACTTCATATATGTCACATTGGGTGTTTAATTATATACAATTATTCTCACACATGGAACATATAAAAAGATAACATTGGGTGCTTAATTATTTTATTTTTATTATATAAACGATAATAATGCAACTAACCTACTTGACAAGGCGACGGCTCCTAATGAACTAAACAATAATTAATACTCCTATTATTATACTCGATCGTAATACACCATCATTTTATAGTATTCTACATCTGTCGTACACAATCATAGACTTTAGATATTATTCGACTGTCTCAAGTAAATTACTTTAAATTAAGTCTTATAATTTAGAAAAATGACGAGTACATAAATATGTATGGAAAATTTAATAAGTAATAATAGGGTCGCAAACAAAGTTTTTAACATGATAAAAATTCAAAATTAAAAGATAAATTTTTTGAAATAAACTCTTAAAATCTTTTGCCAAATATACCCTTACTACCTTAAGTCGTTAATTGATGCTTTAATTTAAGATGAGTAATTAAAGATAGACAATAATATTCGACGAGGGATTATTTGTTACAAATTAACTTCAATTACATTATTTATGAAATCGATATCTCTTATTTGGACCACAAAGACTGAGTTACGCATGTACAGGCTTCACAACAGTTACTGGGCATGTACTGTGATTCACGACATAGTTGCTCACGCTGCCCAAAATAGCCCTGCATATTAAAAAAACAAACAAAAATATACTATAATTAATCTCATTATTCAAGCAAAATTACGTCAAAGTCCTGACGTTAAATTGATTACTCCGTATTATTGTGTTTATGTTGTTCATAAAAAGTAACTGAAAATCTCGATTAAAGACCGGATTTTGGTATTGGTGATTACCTCTTCAATTTGCCAAGCCCTCGATTTCCTATAATAAGGCAGTCTAAGGGGATATTATCAACCGCTTCACATAGTTTCTCTCGAGCATCTCCCCAAAATACTTTGAGGAGAACACAAACCTGCATATATATGTACATATTATGATCGATTTTAGCAATATTAATATGTTATTCAAAACGAGATACAGGAAATTGACATTACCTCTTTCTGAGTTGCAGCCAAACTAACGATTTCTAGCGTTTCTGGATCAGGCTTAGTTCCATATTTCTTCTCGACTTGGCCATCACGGAACTCAGCCAAAGGGATTAAAGCTGAAAAAAGTGAAAATATCAAGCAATGATCGTGTATCGGCCTGAATATCAAAATCGTCCGTCTTGTTTAAACTGTACATTTTTGAATTTTAAAACTTATTTAACAGCAAATTTAATTAAGTCAAGTAACACCATAATTTTTTTCTAATATATTTTCAGAACCACTAGTAAACAAAATCCCCAAAATTATGTAATCCCTCTCTAAGATGACTTAAATATGGGAAAACTCGAAATCAAAGATTAATTAGTTCAAGTCAATATTCGGACTCAAATCTAATTAATGGGCTGATAGAAATCGATCAAGATCGAACAATATATTCTTCACGATATTTGTAACAGGTCATAGTCATTATCTTATTGTTCAGTGTACGTTGAAGGCTTCACCATTATATGGTGAAGTTTTTTATCTCAAATGTTTGAAAAAACTAACGGGCCGTTTGGTTCATGTAATGACGCCTCATTTTCAAACTGCCCCTGATTTAGAAGCATATTCAAGTACAACTCCTCGACAAAATTTATGTAAAAAAGGAAAAGAAAATCGATCGTAGATCAACATCGAATGTACGTACAAACAAATACAAACAAAAGTCGATTTTGTCTGCCGCTTTTAAAAATTCATACGTAGTCGATCATCTTATGAAACATGATCATTTAGACATAGATAACGGCAATAACTTATAATCATGAATTAATATCGAAGCTATTGAAAATAAAAGGTACGCGATTATTTGATTTCAATTATATATAAATAACGTACGACAACCGGTAGCTTCCCATAGTTGAATCTCGGTTCCATCATAATTAGTGCCTTCAGGGAGAACATTGACAAGAATCAAATGATCTCCTTTTCTAACAACGTTATCGATCGCCCATTGCAACGCTTCCCTGCTACATTTCGAGAAATCTACCGCGACTCCGACCTTCCTTGCGTCTCCCATCTCTCTTTTTTTTTTCCTCCCCGAATTTCTCTTATGTACGATACATATGCATGCGCTTATGTTTTTTTTTTCTTCTTTTTATAAGTAACTAACAAATGTGTCAGTTTTTTTTGTCGGACAATTTGTGTGGTGAAACACATGTAAAGTTGCAATAATATACGCATGTGTAAGGTTTTCGGGAATCGTTGTTTACGTAATTACTTTTGTGGCCTTTGATCTATTTAAGGTATAAACTTTATTAAATACCGATAACTTCTTTTTTTTTAACATTAAGGAAATTTTATTAATATGAGAAGCTAGCAAGAAGTTAGTTAAAACATACATAATAGAGGAAACTAAAGAAAGTAAAATTGTAGACCGAGACCAATAACTAAAGAGAAATCAAAGACAGAGTGAACATGGAGAACGATTTGTTTAAATCGGACCCTTGAATAAGTTTAAGTTCCAAAGAGAAAAAGGCACACATCTTTTTAATGCTTAGCAGGGATCCAACCCGGCCGGCCCCACACTCCGTCCGTAAAACTTTCGTGACTCACCATGAGTCATTTTCAAGTTATACATTTGTTTTTAAGTATGTTTCTCGAAGACTTGTATCAACAGTTCCAATACTCACTCCCACGAACGCAGTGCCGGACTTGGCTATGGGCTAGATGGGCTTAAGCCCAGAGCAGCATATATAATCGGGGCAACAAGATATCAGATATATAATCGGGGCAACAAGATATCAGCCCAAGTTATTATATATTAAGCCCTGTTTTATTCTATTTGCTCAATATAATCCATAATAGTTTCATATACTAAAAATAACTTATGGTCTTTCACATCCAAATCAAAATCAAGAATATCCAAATCACCTAAAATGACGTTCACATACACTTTTTATGCAAAAACTCACACTACTCTTTTATATATCTAGATATATTAATACCAAAACACATTTTGTATACACAAATCGTAATGAACAACATGTCTCCTTCAAGTATATCCACGTATACGAAACCGGAGTTGTAACCTGACGCGTACACTCGTCAATGTACGCGTGTGTTATATCGCATAACATGAAGGTTGAAGACGCGGGATATGTCATAAGCGCTCATTCGAGGAAGGCGACGACAACGATCCGGTCATCTTACCTGAGTGTACGTTCGAGGTAAGGATGACAGTTCACCAACGAACCAGCAGCAAGGAGCTTTGAGATCAACATGTGCATCATGCTCTTCGTTGATCTTACGGAACATATATGGCGCATCTCGTAAATGGTTTTTAATAACCTCCTTATTTTTTGATGAAGTGGTTTTTTTTAATCTAAGTATTGTAATGTTTTCTTTTTCTTAAATAATGTAATGTTTTTTTCTTAATGAACTAATGTAATGTTACTATTTTTAATTTTAGAGGGTTAAAAGTGTAAAGTTTGGATAAAATGGTAGAATTAAATAAACGGCGTATCCAAGACTAGTTCTTTGCATTGGGTATTTTCTAGGGGAATTAGTCCTTAAAGTGTTTTTTGCTGATGAGGTACTGACTGAGATCGACTAGTGGGAGATGAGTCTTGCAACAGGGAAGCTTCTAAGAAGTTTTACTTTTTTTTTTGAAAAGTAAACTTTTATTCACAAACACCCCGTCAAATCGTCGGCGGTAACTATACAAGAATTATACAAACTTAAAATTAATTA
Organism: Erigeron canadensis; assembly: GCF_010389155.1. Lineage (NCBI taxonomy): Eukaryota > Viridiplantae > Streptophyta > Magnoliopsida > Asterales > Asteraceae > Erigeron > Erigeron canadensis. The sequence goes on from NC_057768.1 coordinate 24,058,543, forward strand.
CACCAATCTTCCCAAGTTAAACTCTTATTCTTTGTACGATTCCTATACCACAAATACCCGAAAGACTTGATATCTTGAATAATTCTCGTCAAATTACAATTGGTCTTTGCGAATTTGATCTCGTTTCTTGCCTTCCAAATACTCCAACAACTTATCATTATAATACCCTTGATAACCGTCTTTTCTAGCTTGCTTTTGCCTTTAACTTCATGATATTCCAGCAGGTCCTTCATAGTGAACACGAAAAAAGGAGGAGACTTACACCAATCACTTATATGCTGTCAAACTCTAGCTGCAGTGATACATTCACAAAAAAGGCGATGGACATTCTCAATTCCATCCCCACAAAATACGCATTCTGGATTATCAAACCAACAGTTTCTAGCTTGAAGAGCAGTCGAGGTGGGGATCCTATCCATAGCAGCTCTCCATATAAACACATTACATTTTTTTGGAACCAACTTACAAAAATCAAATACATACCTGTTAGTGAAATCCCTATTGCCAATGATCAGATCCTTCACATTACTCGCTGACATCACGTTATCTTTTCCCCCCAACCATACCCATTTGTCTTGACTGCTCGTTAAGCTCACCCCGTCTAACAAGAAAACTAAGCTCGAAAACTCACCTAGTTCCTCAGCCGTGGACGGGCTTCTGGTCCAGCTCCATGGCCCATTAAAGGCCCTCTCATCCCAATTAAACCGATCTGCAACACAAGCCTTTTTATCCCTTTCCAACTTAAACAACAGAGGATATCTGGTCATAAGCAATTCGTCAGTAGCCCATATATCGATCCAAAACTTAATATCGGTCCCATTCCCCATGTCACCTTTCATCATTTTATCGATGCCTTTCCCAGCTACTTTGATCTCTTCTACACTTTTGACAATATTATTCCACGTACCGAGAATATACTTGTTGTACGGAACACAATGCCAACCTCTTCTGGTACTATGAACAGCGTCAATCACCTTTTTCCATAAACCATCAGCTTCATTCTTATACAGCCACAACCATTTGGAAAGGAGTGCCAAATTCGTATCCATCAATTTACACAAGCCCAGCCCTCCCACTTTCTTAGGAGAGGCTACTCTCTCCCAAGCAACCCAATGAATCTTTCTACCCGACTCACAACTTCCCCACAGAAATTTTCGAGTTATGGCTTCCAACTTTTCCACAACTGAAACAGGAGCCTTAAAAATAGAGAATGAATATATTGGTAGACTTTCCACGACCGAATTTATGAGTGTAACTCTACTAGCCAAAGAAAGGCTCACCGCCTTCCATTTCGACAGTCTTGATTCAAAAATATCAATCATAAAATTCCAATTAGCTATCCTGTTCATATTTGCCCCAATCCAAACCCCATTTCGACAGCCAAAGAAGTTTTACTAACATCGTTTTGTTGTAATCAAGAGAACTTGTTCTTAATTAGTTAACAAATGGTAAGAATACCGTTTTACAAATATGTTCATTGATGATACGTCAATTAACATATACGCTTTACGAGTATGCAATCTCGTATCATTATACGATAAGAAATGTACATATTGTTAATCACAACTAGCTCCTTATCCTTTGTTCTATTAACTTCAATCCAACCTGGTTTCCAACCAAATGAACCAATGGCTAGTTGAGTACCTAATACCTCTTCCTTATGAGATTTTTATCCCCAAAAATCATCAAAACACACAATATCACTGAAAACTTGGAATTCCATAACCCTACAACAACCACCCTTGACAACCATATCATGACTTAAACCTCCCATTTGATCTCTAAAACGTTTAAGAACAAGATTATTACTATCATTCAGCTCAACAATCACATCATTACTCCCACAACCAGACTTAACATTGAGTTGAGCTTTAATTTCAACATTACTCTCACTACTAACTCTTTCAGAACTAACATCAAACACCTTACATGTACTAATTGCACAGGATGAACTTACTTCATCTTTTTCCACAAAACCCACTGAATTGTTGCTTAAAATAGTCATACATAGAAAGATATCACTAAATCCAATCCCAATTCCAATCAAATTTCTGTCAGGCATTTCATCAAACACCTGGTGTGCACTATTTTCTACCTCCAAATTCATTCTAATTTCATTCCCAAAACACACTGAATTGCTATCATCATAGTATAAGGACAAATAAGAATCAATTTTAGAATGTATACCTTTTGTTTCTGATTCCTCCTCACACTCAACCAACTCAATCTCATCAGAAGATTCTTTTAGCATCAATGATTCTTTTTGTAGTCTTGTCACATCTTCTTCTAGTTTTGCAAGTGTTAGTTATAAATTGCTCAATACATTCTGAATATATGTAAGAGTTCATCTTCTAATTTTGGTTTCTCACCAAAATGCAATAAGGTTGCTCTCGAATAATCATCCCAAGACATATCCAACAATGACTTCCCACTGGTTTATGCATAGAGTTGATGCCAATGTAATGCTCTGCCTTCAAATTTGATGGCAACATACATCACCTTCCGATTATTAGGTGTTTCATCAACCAAAAAGAATTCCTCACATCTTTTTTTCCAACCTTCAGCATCATCACCATTAAAATTCGGAGCCGCCATTGATTTATACCGAAGTAGGTTATTTATTGTGAATTACTGATGAATATGTGATTAATTTCAAAATTAGGTCAAAACTTTTGTGAAATTGAAGTGGATTACTGATGAATTGAAGTAATTGAGATGAATTTGTGAAGAATTGAAGTGGATTATTGTTGAATTTGGAGAATTTATGACGAAATTGCTAAACTTAGGGTTTTTTTTGTTATTTCTGATTTTTTTTCCTGAATTTGGAGAATTTATGAAAGATAGGTCACCGGAGAACAAAAGTTCACCGGAGAAAGTGGCCAAAATCACAGGCTCTCGAAAAAGAAATCGAATCAAGAGTTCTAACCGCCGTTGATTTTAGGAGGAAGAGAATCAACAACTAGCCGAAATCTCAATCGGAGGTGTAACCGGAATCGAAAGCTCGTCGAAGAATCGACGGCTCTGATACCATTGTTACGAGGAGAATTCTGTAATCACAGAAGATAGGAAGAGAGGGAGAGATTTGTATGAAAATATGTTTAACTTTCATTATAGCAACAGGACTTACTTATATAGACACACATAACCGACTTGTAACTAACTTCTATCAAAGTTTACACATTCACCCCTTCTACTATTACAAACATGCTAAAACTAATACTACTACTTATTTGTTATGTAACAGTAATTCATCATAATGCAGACTACGTGATTTGAACCTTAAACTTTCACATAATAAACCCCTTCAAAGGAAACCTGTGACCGACCCACTTAATTGGAATTAGAAAGTGTGCACGGTTATCTAAGAAACTCACATTGAAACCTGTGACCGGCCCACTTAATTGGAATTAGAAAGTGTGTACGGTTATCTAACAAACTCACATTAAGAAACGGGATAAAACATATGTATAGTATTTCTGGATGGATAACTCACAAGGAAATTTATTTATAATAAAACAGAGAAAATCACTTTAATTGTTTAAAATTTTACTTGAAAACATAAAATGGACTAAGAAAATTATCATACTTCATTTATACACCATGAGAAAAACAACTTCATATATTTCAAACCCAAAAGAAATCAAAACAAATTGACAGTAAATTCCACAAGGGATTATTTGTTACAAACATCGAATACATGTATATGACACCTTATTGATAATGTCACAAAGGCTAGCTTTTAGGTATGTGCATGCTTCACAACAGTTACAGGGCATGAACTGTGATTTACCACATAATTGCTAACACTACCTAGTATTGCCCTGCATATACGAACACCCGATAAATAATCTCATCCAAGAAACATATTCTATCTCTAATATATGTCATCGATCCATAAACCCAAAAACTTCAAAAAAATCTTTATTAAAGACGTACGGATGGGGAATGATAAGATTACCTTTTCAACTTGCCGAGCCCTCGGTTTCCTATAACAAGACAGTCTAATGGGATATTATCAACAGCTTCGCATAGTTTTTCTCGAGCATCTCCCCAAAATATTTTCAGGAGAACATGAACCTACAACAACAAGGATATGTTATGATTTCAGCATTCATTTGTAAATTCAGTACATACAAGAGAAGGGAAAATTACGTACGTACCTCTTTCTGAGTTGCAGCCAATTCAACGATTTCTAGAGTTTCTGGATCAGGCTTAGTCCCGTATTTCTTCATGACATGGGCGTCACGAAACTCAGTCAAAGGGATTAAAGCTGAAAATATTCCAATTCAAAAGATGACTTTAAACATCAAACTAATTACGCATTTGATTTGTACGTTGTAGCGTATACATTAACTAGGTGACATATTTTGTCTAGGTCGTCTTAACCTTTGGGCACTAAAGCAATTGTTCTAGGACACATGATTTGTAAGGCCCGATTGCTCGAATGTTATGTATGAGTGTAATCTATAAATTTTTGGTAATTATCGACTATAGAAATCATGCATCTTTCAACTAGATTTTTATTGAATTGTTTCTGTACTCAAATAAGATAGATGCATCAATTACTGGATGTACGAAAATGTTTATTTATAACTACCGCACTTCAAATGAACATATAATTAGCACATCTTCATCTTTTACATCTAACATATTTTTGCTCCCATACTGAGAATTTAATCAAACAAAAATCACATTCAGTGGGTACTACTATCTATTTATATTTGCCTTTGAAGTAATTAAAACATACAAACTTATTATTTCAAATTTAAAAGTAAAGATCGAGATCGATTCAACTTATAGAGAGGTGAACATGATTTCTATCTCTTTCTAGTTTCAATAATTCAATTAGTAAACATCTTGAACTAGACAAAGGAAATTCTAGCTAGGATATAAACATGAGAATACTACTAGTTAGGTAACGTAAACAAACATCTCGACTTTCCCTATCCATTGTCATGCTTTACTCGATATCGTAATTTTGGTCTGGTTTAGTTAAGAAGTTAAACAAATTAAAACTCAAGACTAACTATCCTTATAATATTGTATTAGTCTACATAAGATATATGATTGTCGCATTAAAAATGGGGAGATGTCGAAATCAAAGACCAAAACTATATAATAATGTAGCCATGTAGGCCAAGTCTTGGCCCCGTTTAGTCGTCGGTCTTAATTTGCCATAATTAAGTGTGCATAATTGTCACGGCAACTTGTTTAATATCGTAATCATAATAAATGTATAGTTGCCAATGGGCATATATATATAATGAGAAGTGACATTCGTACCATTTTTTTTAATTGATGTACCACAACAGTAAGTGTATTACCTGCTTATACAGGTAGCTATATAATTTATACATTGTAGTATATTAATCAAAAATAATTGTATGAATATCACTTCTTATATATAATTGTCAAATAGGCTTTATAGTTTATAAAAGTCAATAATCAGTAATAATTAATGATCATTCTTTCTAAAGTCACATGCACAAACATGAATGTAACATTAACAGATCATACTAAGAATCTTAATCAAGGCATAATTAAACGTATTATATAGCAAATGGAATGAAGACGGATTAAAGACCAAAAGTATATCTAAGTTAAAAACAATTACTTGAAAATAGTAATCATAATGATAATACTCCTAATTAAAAGATCATGATAAAGATCTAATTAAGCTACAAACAGTTTAAAACAAAATTAGCCGAGCTGATTTTCATAATTGTATCATATGACAAAACATAATCATGCATGTATATATGTAGAATAATATATAACAGATCGAGGTGATATTAATTAATTTGTAGCAAATAAACACATATCTTGATCATGAATCAATTAATGGATATATGAAACAAAAGGTAGATATATAAAATCGAATAAACGTACGAGAACCGGTGACTTGCCAAAGCTGCATCTCAGTTTCTTCGTAATGGGCATCAGGACGAATATTAACGAGAATAAGATGATCTCCCTTTCTAACGACGTTATCGATAGCCCATTGTAACGCTGCTCTGCTACAAATCGAGAAATCTATGGCTACTCCCACCTTTCTTGCATCTCCCATCTTTCTCTTAGTTTTTTTCTTTTCTTTTACACACACTAAATTGGTGATATACTTTTTTCTAAATAACAAGTATTTTTGTCGGGGAAGAATATATATGTTGTTGAGTTAACTACTACGAGGGTTCCTTATGGTTTCCTCTTCACTTCTTTTTCAGTTTTAAAATATTACTCGTACTATTTGGGTTGACATTTATGTTTGACTTACTCATGTTATTGCCGGGGACGGAGTTAAGGTGTGGGCAGCTGCCCCCATTCCAATCTTGATATAATATAATTTTTTAATTTAAATGTTATATTTGTAATTTATCTTTATATAAAATAACTTAAAAATACATACAAATGTTATCTTCGTTGCCATAAAACTATCCTTTGAAAGTCATTGGTCTTCAAAACATTAGTTTTGAGAAAATTCTTTCCATTGGAAGAGTAAATAGCTTGATTTGTTTTGATTTTTAACAGAAAATAAAAAAGTTGAAGAAAATGTTTTTCTTTGTTTGAGAAAGTGTGTAAATGTGTAATAAATTGATACGGTAGCTGTATGCGAAAAAATATTTTCTTTCAAATTATTAATATATATTTAACACAAACAACTATCAATAATAATCATGATAGTCATGTAAGAAAGATGTATGCAAGTTAATTCTTTAATAAAAAATTATATATTTTGGGTTTATTGCATTAATGTTTACATGATTAGCTCGTAATATCATTTCTTTTAGGGGTTTATTTTCTATTATCGAGCTATGGCCGAATTTCTTTTTTTTTTTAACATTATCGGAGATGACTCTTATAAATATGATAAACGACTTTTAAATTTGCTCCCTCATAAAAAAATTTCTGACTCCGTTCCTGGTTATTGCTCAACGGACATATAATATTTGAATACGAAAATGATGTAATAGCTGAAAGCATCACAAGAGGGGTACATGTTATATGGTTACGATATTGATTGAAGACATAAGCATAACATTTATAATCTATTCTAAGCAATTGTTTTATCTGCTTATAGTCCATGGTATATTTGTGCAAACTTATAAGTTTTTTTTCTTTAGACGCCAACAAACAATTTTATTACTGTATTTCACTAGCAAAATGCTCGGATAACATAAAAGTACAACATAGTACTACCAATACCAAATAACATCCATGGTGCTCAATTGAAGTTCTAACAAATGAAATAACTCCAAGTAATTGAGTTCTACTCGTTATATGTAGATGATATTATACACGTTACACTTCTACGACACTTTTTTAGCCGGTTATTGCCCTGGAGTATATGCTATGACTTATGTTTGGTCTAGTTTCCGAAACTTACAACAATCAATCCTTTCTTTGTCAAATATTTAAGCCCATCTTAATACTCGTACATTTTATAAATTGAATCAAACTCTATACAAATTATAAAACCTCATTTCCAAATGAATAAAAAAAGCGGATGATTTGACACAAGGCCAACCCAATAGTATGTTTGGGCTAGGCAATTGCCTAAAGCCCCCAAAAATTTAAAACATCCATGTTTTGAATTTGAGCCCATATATATAAGAACTTTTTTCAACATGACTTAGGGCTTGTTTGTTTGGAGAAAGTGACTGAATAGAAACATAATGTCTGATTAAGTTAATATAATTGTTTTTTTACTTATTAAGTCAATAACAAACATATTTGATTGACTTAATAAATTAAGTCAATCAAAATTAAGTCATGACTTTTTAATTAAGTCATTATCAAACACTACCTTAGTTGGCTAAGAAATAAAGGACAAACAACTTATAGAAACAGAACAACCGTTCATCTCATATCCTAGAAATCTACTGCCGCTTAGTTTCTCTCTTGTGATTATGGCGTTAATCCAAGTGTCAATTTTTGACGTGGATATCGCTAAGCAAATGACTCCTACAGGTTCTTTTAATTATTATTATTATTATTATTATTATTTTTGTAAATGGTTATTCCGATGACTTTTTATAACAAAATAAAAGACATAGACGACATGACACAATGGCACAATGTATGTATGTTATGGAGTAGATAACATGTCAAATTACATATAGGAGTTTTCCATATAATATATATCTACATGATTTTTCATTTTTTGTTACTAAGCTACCAAACATACATATTCCTAACTTTCATAAAACTACATGTAACAGAAATCTAGTTAGGTTCTACTACCATGGCTACTTTGATACACATACAAAAGGAAAAAAAAAGGAAATTTAGCGGCCTTGTGGTTCCAAGAATTTATGGGAATCCGGTAGAATGGAATTTAAAGTTTTCTTCCTTGTCATGTTAGGTTAACATAGGAAATTTTAAATTCCATTCCACCAGATTTTTCATAAATTCTAGAAACCAAACAGCCCCTTAGCTTTGCTTAGAGGCTGGTTTCATTGGATGATAGGACATCCTGGAACGTCGATACCAGGTATAGAAGGACAATTAGCCAACGGACAGTGGTCATCCACCTCTAAACCCCACCATTCTGGTCCATTGATGTTCCTATTTTGTAACACCAGATAACAAAGAATAGCCATAAACGCAACGCCAGCATCAAGGCCAGCCGATAGAATATAATTATGCCTCGCCCACCAACTCTTGAACCTCTTATAAACCACAAAGTTAAAGAACATCCCCACCGAAAACCACATGTTATAATTCACCGCCTTAACCGGTGGTCCTGGACAGTTTATAAGGATGGGTATGTTTACAAGCCTTGTCCATTTCCATTCTGGAAACTTTCGAGAAAGAAACCAAAAGGGCACTGGTGCAAGGATTCCAAAGAGAAAGAAGTAATTCATCTTTGAGTATAACCCAAGATTCCCAAACATCCGTTGAGGACCCACCAATCCCCATATAATTGAAGCATTGTAGAAAACATCATCTCCTGGGCATGTCCACGGGCTGCCAGTTGGTAAACGGGTTGGGTCACAAATATATTCCACAGTTGTTAGTAGCCACCAAGATGTAGCAAAATAGATGGTAGATGCTATGATAGTCCCTGCCAACTGTTAAGTAAACATAAATGAGTGAACCTATAAATAGTTAGATTTGAACTATAAATAGTCAGATTTGATCATTTGGTTAGTTAATAATTATCACTGTTTTTTGTATAATAGATTAATTCATGTATCCATACCTGAACAACAAACATGGACCGTGGCGGTATTTTCATATAATGGCCTAACTTAAAATCACTGAGAAATTGTATCGCTTGCCACATACTGTTGTCTCCATACGTTTTGAACACTACATTAGCAAGCGGTCTCCCTGGGTACATATATCCTATGATGAGTTCTGTGATTACATTTAGTCCTACTCCCTGAAATTACCCGAACAATATATGAAGAGTTAGACACATAAATTTAACACTCGTGTATGTATATGTATATATAAAATATATAGTTACCTGGTTTGTGGTGGCATAAATAACACCAACGGGCAATGTAAATATTGAAGCCAAACCGACTGCTAAGATGATACCCCAGTAAGGAAGTTGTAATTGCCTCTGGAATCCTTCACAAGTAAGCAAAGCAAGTCCTACCACAAGTATTAGAAGTGTATGAAACCACCATTGCGGGACAGGCTCATAGTTTTTCTTCATTATCCTTGTATGCACATCACCAAAATTTTTGTTGAGTGAAGCCTTTGTTTGTTCCCAAATTGTGCTGTATATATCAGATAAAGAATAAGAACTAAATATGCATTGAATCGAATGATAAGTTATACGATATGATTAAGTACCTCCCATGGAAAAGAAGCACATGAGATACCGTGGCAGCCAACGATGCAAAACTTAGACCGTAGGCAAGTACAAACAAGATACTAAGGTGAACTTTCCCGTATTCATCATATCCTTTTTGATCAAATGAAAAAGAAGTTTGGTTTAAAACTTTTGTGACGTTGTACTTTGTTCCGTCTGCATTGTATGTCTTGAAAGCATACATGGGGAATCGGCGGGCTTCATACCAATTGCTCCAATAAGATATAGGAACCACCATGTAAAAGACTATCACGTAACCAACCAACATATTCACCATAGCGAATCCAGGGGTGGCTAACGGGCTTCCCAAGAAAGAAGCAACAGTTGCCCAATCAAGACCAAAAGCACCAATGCCAAATCCTTTAAGACCGGAACCAATTTGTTGCGCTTTGAAGGAATCCTTCCATATCCAACATACGAAAGACAGAGCCGTAATGGATTGAAAGAAGTAGTTTGGAACCACGTAGTATGAAAAGCTAGTTATGAGTACAATCATGAAGAACTGTAGTCTTGTTAGGCCTCCCTTTGGTCTCTTTTCTTCCTCGTGCAATGTCCTTTAAAATCAGTTAAGTTAGTTATGATTCTATCCATGGAGATTATATTGAGAGAGAACGAACAAAGAAATAGAGAGACGAACCTAAACAGAGAGACTTGAACCAGAGTTGCAGGCCACCACATGTATGGAGAGTCTACTAAAAACTTTCGAAAAAGACCAGCCCATCCAAATCCAAGTAGCTACTTATTCAACCATGCAACCAAAAAAAAAGAAAAATACAACCAAATTATATAACAAATAATCATGAATTAGCATAAGTTAGCAATATTGATTAAATGGGTCAAACTTACCTGGGTACTTTGGGTAAGCAGCAATGCTGCAAGTGGATGAATTTCAGTGTGGTAAAACGCCTTAACGATAGTAATAATCCCCACTGCATAAACCGAACTTGAACCAGCATTTGCTAATATAGTAATAAGAACATGCTCTTTCATGTTAAAAGGGCCCGGGTTCAACGAAAAAGACCATTTTGTTCCTGGAAATTGTATGTGTTTTGTGGGTAGACTTGCTTCCATCATTCTTCCAAGTGGTAAAACAACAATTTGGGCTATAACTGAAGACACTGTTAGTGCATTTTGCCGGTATCCAAAGAACTGGTTTAAGAAAGCAAGAACACCACATGATATGATTCCTAAAAACCATGTCCGGAAAGTCAGGCACGCGAGTGATGGATCATCTGTTGCTGGGACAGTCAGTCTAACTTGCTCAATTGGACAATCATTTACATCTTCTGTCATATAACAATTAAGGATATCGTTAAATAATGAAAATTATAAAGATAAAAAATAAATATAGATTACTATACCTGCTTCTACATTGTGCCTTTGGGCATCTCTAATTTGTGACAAATCCATGTTTTAACTTACAAAAGACTAAATGAAGGTATTGTATATAATATCAACAATATATATATATATACACACACAGAGCTAACGTTGTAACTTAATGTGTTTTTTTGCATCAAGAGGCACATACAAGAACGAACCGATCATGATGGTACCGGCCCCTTTCTTGTCATGACTTGACTTGTTCAACTCTTTTAAGGAGGACCAATAGAAATAATTATATATATAATCTATGGAAAATATGAATGGATGTGCATTGCGAAATGTGTTTCGAAAACAGGATACTGGGCCTGGTTTATATGTTAAGGACAGGCAGGCATATATGTGAGAACAGATAAGATAAAACAAGAGTCTGGAAATGATAGAGGTACGTAGATGTATGCATCAACTTTCATTTTAATTTCCTCTACGATAACTATGTTTGTATATATCTAATTGCATTTGTTTTTTAGCTATTGATTTGCCACCTTTTCATACCAGTAGTTGTCTAACGTTTCATTCACTCCTTGTATACATGATATGATACAAGATTCCAAAAGAAGACCGACTTCTTATTTGAACTTTTAGCTTTTTAAGAATGTGATTAGGAATTTAGGATTTTTGGATTCATGAATAAAAGTAAACCCGACTAAACGGAAAAGAATATAAGCTATCGCAGGGACAGCCGAGTCTTTGGCTCTGATATACATGGTAGTAATTTCGAAGCCATTTATCCCAAAATGTTTACCCAGAGAGATTTCAACCCGGATCTCTTTTGACACTTGTGGCTCCAAGCAACCTTATCAGTTATCACTAAGTCACCTTGGAGATGAATCCATGATTGCAAATATGTATCTATTCTATGTAAAATCTGTTTTCTCAAGGTGCCTTTTGTTACCTCATTTAAAGTTTATGACTTCATGTAGTTAGTTAAATATTACTGTATGTCACACCCTTTAGACTGTTAATTGCATGAGTAAATAACTCACAAATTTATAGTTAGGCAGCCAACCCCATCGACGATTTTCATCAAACTTTCTTTTATTTAAAGTGATTGATTTCTATTATTTATCTCTTGTATCTAACAAACTTCCATTTTTGGGTGGGGATACTGTGATAGCCCAACAAGGCTGACTTGTACTTTTTCATGAAATTACGTTTATAGTAGGAAATAAAAAAAAAGTTTTATGTATTTTATGTAAACAACTTTAAAAAAATATTTATTGTATGTAAAAAAACATACGTGGCAACCATATAGAGGTGCCGCTTGTCTAATTTTAATTGGTTAAATACATTTTCTTACATACAATAAACATTACTTTCGAGTTGTTTACATACAATACACACAACTTTAGTTATTTCCTACTATAGACATTCGTTCAAAGTTTGTTACATTACAAAATACTTATCCCTATATGAGTGAGACAAAAACGACGGCACCCTAAAGGTTCTTTACCCCATCAAGATTCGACATTGCAGAATTATTTCTTTCTGCTGTGAAAATAACACATAGTTGTCTATCATGTGCAACAAAATGTCTGAAATGATACGAACCAATACCAACGGTGTGCGGTGGCAAACCAAAAATTTTAGGTCTAAAGGGAGTTATACAATTTACAATCCAAGTGTATGCTTATTGGGGTCAATTAACTTTTAACCTGATATAATAAATAAATATAATATTAGAATATACAGTCTATAGATATTGTAGAGTAGTCACGGTCACCATTTGCCTCCATGTAGCTCTGCCACTAACTATGTTTGAAGATTCGTTGTCAACAATAGCATAAGCAATCGACAATATATTGTTAGCATCTTTTGTAACAGCAATAAGCATCTTTTCCTCATAAGAACCCTTCAAACGAGCAACATCTATAGAAAATTAGAAATAATAGGTGGGCACAAATGGAACATCAATTTTAAGGCATGGGGCATAAAATTACAACAAAGTTAGTACATGAGGAATGCATATTTTTTGTTCATGTAGATTTATTTTATGGTGTAAAAGTAAAAACAAATTCAGCAAGAAATAATTTGATAGAATAAATCTCAAATCAAACAAGTATGCATGGTGTGATGAACTCATTTGAAAAGTTGATTGATACATACAATGTAATAAAGTCTTACGAGAAATTTGTTTGATAGAATCAAAATGCAACTGATTGATAGGTACATTGTAGTAATGTCCATACAAGAAATTTGGTGAATAAAATCAAAATGCAGTTGATTGATAGGTACGGATAGAAATCATCTAAAGTTGTTTTCAACTTTACCAATAAAGTTGGAGACATCTTGACCTTTGTATTAAATTCAAGGGTCAAGATTTAAAAAATCATCTTTGAATCTTGACCCTTGATTTTAATTCAATAAGTTGGGGATAACTTTAGAGGATCTCAATCCGATAGGTACATTGTAATGAAGCCTCATTTGAAAAGTTAATGGATACATACATTCAAATAGCCTTGTGAGAATCTAGCTGATGTCGAACAGTTTACAATCTAAATGTATGTTTAATTGAGATCAATTAACTTCAAACTGAAATAATACATGACTATAATCAAAATGCAGTTGATTAATAGGTATGTTGTAATAGAGTCTCATTTGAAAAGTTGATTGATACGTACACTGAAATAAAGTCTAATGAGAATCTAGAACTTTAGGTCTAAGGACGTCTAACAATTTACAATCTAATAGGGGAAGTATATGTTTACTATAACCTTAAGCTTCTCTCACACAATGTGTCCCTCCTATACCTCTCTTAATTTGAAGATGGAAGTAGACAAGCCAAAACCAAGAAAACCTAGTTTACAGTTTTCGGTTTTAGAGTTAGCAACTAAAAGGAGTTCCCGTGTTCAAGTTTAGATTTAAAGATTGAACAACTGTTTCTTGAAGATAGGGTTTACCGAAAATTTAACTCCGGTTCATCTCATGAACCATTAATAAAGTTTGAAAACTTCTTCGTAGTCCCATACAGGTTTTCATCAATTCACATCAAGTTCTTATTTACGTAACCGTCATGATGATGACCCGGTGGTTAGGTGTCTTGATGTACTCGCATGATATCTTGAGTCAACCTCACTAGGTAAACATCTTACCATGAAAAAAATGAAAGGAAGTCGGATTGTGGGAGAAATTGTCAAAGGCATACTCATCAGTAAATACCACAATAACCCTTTCTTTTTGGCTTGGTTTGTGACTTGTATAGTTGTATGTGACATCTATAGATAGGATGGAAGACACCCACATAAACCTAATATATAAAAGAAAACCTAGATATACTATAGTTGATTTTTCATTTAACTTTGGAACTGCTACATAAACAAAGTATAAAATAACTCACATACCAAAGGAAAATGGGATGAACGAACAAGCATTTGTACTTCAGTCAGACTTTAATGCTCGAGTGATTTCCCAACTCGAATCATCATCCAGCACTAGTCCGTCGGCTGTGCCAAAACCCTCACGCTTGGTGTTAACCAATGCTACAATGAACCTTTCATGCTCAAGAGAAGATGGATACATAATTTGCTCTTCCTGATTTTAACAGCATATACCGATAATCACTATCAATAACAAATATACCATAAGGAGACCATTTAGTCAAAAATTAACTAAAACAGAACAAAGTCACACAGTCTATATTAATACATACATCTTATATAATTTTATTTGGACTAGATATTCAGATTATTGCAGTATTATAACTTCTGTAATCAAATTTTACACATTAGATAATTATAAAAAAAAAATTAAAAAAGCCACAAGAAAATGTTTGTGGCTTACCAAAGCCAACTTGGAATGTACTACAAGATAACCAGTTCAACCTACACACTTTGACCCATTACCCAACCAGCCTGAACCACTTATATTGCCACCTCTCACAATTTGAAAATCTCATGTTAACTGTGTTTTTGTGTGAGAAAAAGTTAGATCTCATTTGGAGAAAATTTGATCTTTATAATATCACCTCATGATAGCATTAGCGCAATACATAATACAAACCCAACTACCGGCTCACGCAATGCATGTGGACCCGTTTGTATTTTTTTATGCATGGGTTCGTGAAGTCGCAACAAATTTGATTGGCTTGTTCACCAAAGTGAGGATGATGACATGACATTATCATTGTATCTGATTATCAAAACTTGACCACGATTATGCATTGGCAAATTATTTTCTATACCTCAGTCAAGTTATGGAATTCATCAGGAGATATTTGCAGCAACTCGGTACCCACATCACCCGTGCACCAAGCTAAAACTTTACTAGTATCATCTGCTATAGTAACTTTGAAATGGAAACTCCGAACAATGTCATCATCACATTGACAGCCACAGAAGTTGCATTTAAATCCAAGATTCTTTGTAACTGTGTGCCCACAAGATGCATGAGAATATCTTAAATTTAAATGACAATATTCGATCTGGTCTAGCCATATTCGGCACACCTGAAAAAGATAAGCCACGTTACTCATTTCATCCCATACATTTGTAACAACCTTTCAAAGATGCTTTTATTCGATTATTTCTTATCCATAACTTTAAAGCTATATATTAACTTATTTGACTTTCCGTGGTCAATATGGCAGTGTTTTCAGGTATCAGATGTTCATGAGTATGCCTTGTACCCACATGCTGTATTAATCAACTGGCATTATAATTCAAAAGAGATGCAGATAGAGGGGCTTGGATATGTGTTTTGATGATAAATTCTGTGATGCTGAATAGTCGAATTATAAATTAGTCATATAAGATTATAGTAAAACGGGTAAAACACAGAGGAATCCCTGCCCGGGGAAGAGTCGAGCCTTTGGCTCTGATGAATCCAGCCTAATCTGTATTCACGTGGTCGTTTCCCAACACTTCCCTGGCACTGCCAAAGTGTTCTTTTTTTCAGTGAGGTACCAGATAGTGAGACCTCCAGGCCGCTTTCCCAGATGGCCAGATCTAATGTAGAAGACGGATGTTGAATTGGGTAGTCTGTTATAATAGGTTAACAGAAGGGTAGACAGGTGGTTATAGTTTACCAGTCAAAAGTGAATTGTTGGATGACATCAGCAGGAGCATTGTTCACCTTAGGGAACACTAAAATTGCAAATTTTCTCTCACCATGACAAAGTATTTTAGATATAAATTTTCTACCATGAGAGCAACTTTTGTCAGAAATTTGGTCAATACTCAGTCCTATTGATACATGCATAAGGCAACTTTTATGCAATATTGAGGGAAATAATGAGCATGACTTAGTCATAAAATCAAAAATATTGAACATATAACCAGAGGAAATGGAACATACATGTGTGTTGCTACTATTGGCAGACAGATCCGAAAGGCTGGACGATTTGTGAAGACACAAGGAATTCAATAATGCTGGTAAGCAGCTCAGGTTTACAAACAAACAGCCACCTTCTTTCTCATGCCATGAGACTTCCAAGCTGATTTCCATTGCAATACAGAATTTTTAGATTTTGGTGAAAAAACATATATCGACTTCTGGTAAGATGTTTTGGCTACTTCACGATTAAACTTGAACTATTTGGCCCATATATCTTGTCTTCGGATCATTACCAGTCAAAACTTGACAAAGCGTTAATGCATCTAAGGGTGTTTGTTTAGATGAATCAGTTCAATCTGATCCAATTAAATGAATTCAATATGTTTTTGTTTTCAAAAACTAGATCCAAACTAATTACCAATCCAAACAGAACCGAACCAAGCTACTATTAGGTTTGTTCAGTCTTTACTATTCGGTTTCTTTAATTAATCCATGATGGTTTTGTTTTAACTGGTAATGTGTAATGTGATCGTCAGGCAGATATTAAGACGAAATGGTATGGTGCTGCATACCAGAGTGGTTAGTAAACTTGAATTAATCTTAGACTTCAAATGTTGATGTTGTAATGAGTAAACAATAGTATTATTTGACACTATATATTATTTAGTAGAGATTTATACATGAAATATACATA
The DNA here is from genome assembly GCF_010389155.1 of Erigeron canadensis. Taxonomy (NCBI): domain Eukaryota; kingdom Viridiplantae; phylum Streptophyta; class Magnoliopsida; order Asterales; family Asteraceae; genus Erigeron; species Erigeron canadensis. Next base: position 24,075,714 of record NC_057768.1, read on the forward strand.
AACACAAGTTCTAATATTTGTGGTTCAATAAACTTGTCATTAGATATAGTATGTTGGTTATTTGAAGAAATGATAAACAATTATTCGGTCATTTTGAACTATTCGGTTCTGATCACAGAAATCAAACCAAGCCAAAAAACAATTATTTATTAATTCGGTTTATGTATAATCCAATCCAAAAATACCACTATACCAAATAGTCCAATTTGACAATTTGGTTATATCTGATAGTGAACACCCCTACATGCATCTAAATAAAGTCTACTCATATATAGTCAAAAGTCACATATTTTTTCATTTGAACGTGGTGCTTATCAGACTCAAATAGGTATATAGTCATCACTTTTAGAGCCAAACTTCAACATAAATAGCAACACACTCACTCATTTTCTATTTTGTTGTTAAACTTTAAAAATCGGTCCAACTTTTGAAAAAAATCATAGATCAATCATCCAGCTTGTTCAGTTTGTTGCATTGCTTTTGGTTAAAATCACAAATAATAATCATCGTTGAAGAGTAAAAGAGGCTATCAAGATTAATTTAGATCTTGTGACCAAATTAATGAAGTTAAAGTGTGTTACTATTTACTGCAATTTCCCCTTTTTGTCAAAACTTTAGCTTTCAAAAGACTTTAGTAATCAGTATGGCTTATGTATGTCCTCACCTCTTATGTTTTGCCATAGAGCATGTCAAGCCAGCGATGTATACCGTATGCCCAATGCTTATTTTACCAAATGACCTAAAAAGAGGCACCAGATAGATATGTTGTGTAAAAGTACCAGTTTGTTGTTATTTTATTGACAATAATATGTGAACCACAAGTAGCAATACCAAGATTTGACAAAATGCAGCTTAGCCCATATTCCTCCAGTTGTATCTTCAATTCTCAAAGAGAAGACACATTCTTGATTATAATTGTTTTTAATATCTGTAACCACGCCGTAGATGCTTATGCTACTCATCTTGTCTCGAAGATCAGTGACAAACAACTGTGCATGTTTAGAATGCAAGCAAACACTCAATATCACCTACGATAGCATGGTAACAATTGTTCTTGTTTTGCCAACAAACAATTTCAACTTTGAGTGCCATTTCTAAATAGCAAGTTGGAATTAAAAACCATTCAACTTTCAGAAATATGTTATGCAAAGCATTATTGTAGACAAATAGCACGGAAACTTACTCTAAAAGGGTAATTACTGAAGTCAATGGCTCCCCGAGAATCACATGGCAAGGTCACTTGAGAAACCTTAGGTCCTTGACTTGGATCAGCTGCAGTTAACAGTTTAGATCCTTGGAAATGATTTTGTGTCAATGCTACAGATACCTGTTACATTTGAAATTAGTAAAAGATATAATTTTAACATTTTCTTTGTAGTGGACTAAGATATGTCACCTGTTCCTCATGTTGAATAAAAGGCACCATATAGAGCTGAGTCACACTCCCGTATTCAAGACATATCTCTTCAGAAGAATCCAGAGTACTGTCAATACAACTTGAAACATATGGTCGATCCAGGGCTAGCCAGCTTCCTATACTGCAAATATAATTCTTCTTATAATAACATTTATTTTGTGCATTGTTCAAATTCTCACTACATTACAAGTCTTCATATTAGTTCGATTTGAGTTATTTGGGCCAGTTTTCTTAAGTTGATCCAAATTTCTTTGGTTCAAATTCAATGGCTCGAATTTTTTTTAAGTGACTGTCATTCTTTTAGCATTTATACAGTTACGGCGTAGTGTTTGACTTTTTTAAAGTATCCTACTTTGCTATTAACTGCAAACTGATCATCATTCTTGCAGAAAGCAAGAAAAACATAAGACCAAATTGGGAGAATAAAAAATTGCTAGGCAACTCAACCAAGAATGGAAATGTAATTGTGAAGGGATTAGTATTTGTGAACGTAACTAACTATGCACGAATGTCTATAGTGTGAAAAAACTTGTCTATTGTATGTATCCGACCAATCAAAAACTTACAAGTGACAGTTTATATGGTTGCCACGTATACTCGAATACATACAATAGACAAGATTTAAAAGTTATATCATACAATGAACACAATTTTAGTTTTTTCACACTATAGACATTCGATTATAGTTAGTTACATTCACAGATACTAGATACTAAACCCAATTGTGAAATACCAATCATACTATTCGTTTTTGGTCCATAATCACTGATTATTACAATGTGATGTATTTAGTGTATAAGTGTATTCTGATTTATTTTTTTTTAAATTAAAGAGGTTCCGACAGTGTTTATATTTCTGAAAAAGAATAAAAAGGTCTGGGTTTACCTGAAAAGATTGGCAAGCATGACCTGATCACCCCATAGAAGAAACTTTATTCTGAAATTATCATTATCCACAAGTGTAATTTGTTTCCTCTGCAAGCTACTGAACTTTCCCTGAACATCTAGAGAACCAATAGACTCGATCCTAGACAAGTTTAAACAATAAACTACATAATCGACCATAAAATAAGTGGAACTCTCAAGTTCTAATGAAATACCGATATAAACTTTTCAAGTCAGTTACATATGAACTCAAAGCAAAAGAATCGGTGGATTAATAGGGGGTTTTTCGCGAGTGTTGAGCATTACAAAAAAAAAAAAAAAAAAATCTTTTAAAAAGAATTCAACATGTTCAGCCTAGAGTTGGGTAAGGCTTGGTTGAGTTACCTAGCATATAATGAATATGAGAATCCTTCGTTCACTGCATCAAGAGAAATGGAAGACAAAGAATCAGAACAAAATTGTGCTCCAAGCAGCATTGCATCATCATCTTCATCCTGTGGTTAATCACCATTGCTATATCAACATTTTGATGTACAAGGGGTCATTACCAATTTAAGTATTTGCTAACTAGTTCAAAACTTTGTTATTTTGGATTTTCCCAAGAATAGGCTCTACTCCCTCTATCCAGGTAGAAACGATGGAAACTTGTTTCTTTTTTAAAAAATTCCCATCCAAATAAACCATCATATAATTTGACAAATTTTCCAGACAACATATTAGTGAATTCTATGTGGTGTCCACAAGTGCTTTGCAAATTTTTCTTGTTAATGGGTAAATTAAGCATTTGATTGTTGGTCAAAATTTTTACTCAAGCTATGTGCCCAAGTCAAACTCAAACATGCATTTTCTTTGGGAGAAACAGAGTTCTATTTACTATTTAGGCTCAATAAACATTCCTTCTAACACATATAACTGTGTAGGACTTTAAGATACTGAATTGCGTGGGAGTATATGTTGGTAGAAAAAGATATTGTATAGATTACTCATTCTACATACAACCATTGCAATTTGCAATAACAAATTTTTAAAAATATTGTTCAGACCTTTTCAATCATCGCCTCATCGGGGAGTTTTGCTGATTCTAGGCAACTCTTCTATACAAAATATATATATAGATGATAGATCTAAGTATTAATAAGGGATAAGTACCTCGATATGTAATGAACTATGCACGAATGTTTATGTTGTGTAATGAACTACTTGTATGTTTATTGTATGTAATGAACTTTCAAATCCAGGTTATTGAATGTATCCGACCAATCCAAAATTTACAAGTGGCAGCTTATTTGGTTGCCACATATACCCGGGTATATCCAATAACCGAGATTTGAAAGTTCATTACATACAATAAACACCCAAGTAATGCATTACACAACATAAATATTCGTGCATAGTTCATTACATATCCAGGTACTTATCCTTATTAATAAGGGATAAGTATCTTAGAATGTAACAAACTTTGGACGAATGTCTATAGTAGGAAATAACTAAAGTTTTGTGTATTGTATGTAAACAACTTTAAAAAATGTTTATTGTATGTAAGAAAACATGCGTGGCAACCATATAGAGGTGCCACTCGTCTGATTTTAATTGGTTGAATACATTTTCTTACATACAATAAACATTATTTTCGAGTTGTTTACGTACAATACACACAACTTTAGTTACTTCCTACTATAGACATTCCTTCAAAGTTTGTTACATTACAAGATACTTATCCCTATTAATAAATATTAGATATTTAGAAATAAAAAATTGATAAATTCAAATTGTAAGAACAGAAAAGGTATGATAATAGATACTATGTGTCAAAACTTGTGTAATTTATATTCCATTAAGGCTTTAAAGAGTTAAAGGGCATGTCCTACTTTTCATCCTTTACTCGCATAAAACAAATCTTGAGTTCTTATCATATTATTTAAATGGATATGTTAAATGGTAAAAACAGCTAGACCTTAGGCATTACCTGATCTAGTAGTATCAGTAAATACTCTGTTGGTAGAAGTCTCAAGTGTCCGGATCCACGCGAGGTTGTCCGAAGATAACATCCTGTAAGAAAAATCTCCCGTCCTTTCCTCAGTATCCCATTTTTGAGATCCGCCAAGTCATAAAACCTATTTAAATGTTAGGAACAGCCTTAGCTAAGCACAGCAGAAGCAATTAAACAAGAAGATAAAACGTGAAAATAGATAAACGACACACGAGATTTAACGTGGTTCGGCCCCAGTGGGGGGCCTAATCCGCCGGCTGCAACTAGGTTATTTTATTACGCTCTAAACCATAATTTCTTACAATTACATAGGGATATATTTATAAGAGAACAACTAGGGTTAGAAGACTTGTTTCCCAATAAACCTAAACCTGCCTCAGTAGAAACAGGCCTACAAGGCCTTAAATAGATCCAGCCAAGCAGGGCCTTCACGTCCAACAATCCCACTTGAAGGCCTTGCAAAAAACTTCAGCCCGCCATTCAAACAAACAATATCTCCAAGTCTTTACGGTCCCACGAACAAACCAAACTTCAATCCATGCATCCCAAGTGTACCTAGTTGCAGCGGCCCTTTTCATTAGCAATCTGAAAGGCCCATTCGCTCTACAATACAGTCAGACACGGCTGACTCAGTCATGGCAATGTCCACCAATGACTCATCCTCAATCTCAACCCGCTCCTACTGATTTGAAATATCGGCTCCAGAGGTTCCAGAAGAACAACACTACTCTCCACTAACGGTAGCATCACAAGAGAGATTTCATTCAGAACCCTGGTCTTCATAACTCAACGTCGATTTCAACATATGTCCACACACTCCTCGTGCTCCCACTGTTACAAAATCCCTTCCAAGTTCAAACCTCCTAATACGCTCGAACAGATTACCTGAAAGTCCCAGAGTCCTCTACCGCGCACCAGACTCGTATAACTCTCGAATCTACGAGCCAAAACTTTTCTCCGGAAGTTGGTTCAATTCTTCCGATAATGCAGTAATATACACACTCCAAAAGTCTAAACAACAATCACCAGTGCTTTACTAAAGTAGGTAACATAAAATGAAGCAAACTAGAATCTGTAACAAGAGTCTTTACTGCCATCAAATGAGTCCTAATGCATCAACCTAGACACACTCTCATAAGCAGAATTTTATCAACCTCAGGGCGACTCTAAAACCCTGAGCACCTCATGCAACCCTACAAGTCAACTACGCACAGCTCCCACTGTCTCTGTTATTCCAACCCATGCTAAACCAGATTTCATGAGACGAACCTCCACTCGTGTTCAACCAGCGAAAACCTTCACCCAATATCAGTACAAAGATCCAATCAAAAGTCAAACCACCGATCAAAACTGAACAAGGAATAACATCCACAGTTCCAAACCAGTTAACAACAAACGATCAATAACAGCGGAAGAGAAAACAAGCGTTAGTTCCATGACTCGACTAACTTTTCTCACTCGTGACGACACTAGCAACGGAACAGGAATACTCAGAACCAAAGCACTCTAAACCTGCTAGCTCTATTTTCTTCACCACCAGTGCCATATTCAAGTTCTCATAACAAACCCGTCACAAGAATCCAACAGAAATCCAATCCAATCCAAAACACCTATATATACTTGGTCAAACAAAGGCTTAACCCTAATCAACCTAAAACCCTATTTCATTGTACTGACTTCATACGACGGTACTTTTCTTCTTTTCTTTTCTAATCGATAAGGTAATATTACAGCAACAAACTTAGTAACAACCACCCGCAAATAACCACACCCTAATCATGAATCAGAATAACCAGAGATACAACTCAAACAATAAACTGAACCGAGACAATACCTCATCCTCTGACCAATGACGACAAGGTGGTAACCAAGAACAGTAGCTAATACCTCCCAAATAAGAAAACTGAACAGTGCTTTTATCATCTTCCAATCGATCAATAACACCAAATAACTCCAAAAAACATAAACCCTAACAGAGTTCCAATCGGAGGCGGCTGAAAACAGCAAAGACAGCTGCAATAGCGGCAGACGGTTAACAGTGGTAAAACAGCGGCGGAACAGCTGCAAACCAGACCAGAACAGATTGAATCAGGAAGAAAAAAAAACCAGCAGTGAAACAGGGGTGAAAAAACCCCAAATGCGGTGGCTGGTGGTGGTCTTGAACAGCTGTGTCAAACCGGCGAACAAGGGAGGGCAGAACCGAACCCCAATCGACAAAAAAAAAACAGCCACAAAACAAGATTTGAGCAGGATCAGACCTGGAACAGCAACAAACAGCTGCAAATCAGCAGTGAGCAGCTGCAGAAACAGCAGCAAATGGCTGCTAAAACTGTGAGAAAGAAAAACAGCAAACAAAGAAGCATTCAGCCCCTTAGACGAGATCACAACAGCTGCAGAACAGCAGCAGGAAACCAGATCCGAACAACCAATTCAAACAGCAGCAGAATTGAGTCAAAACAGCAGCAGCAGAATTGAGTCAAAACAGCAGCAGCAATCGAATTAAACCAACCTTAGCTATGATTCCACTTGTTAGGAACAGCCTTAGCTAAGCACAGCGGAAGCAATTAAACATGAAGATAAAACGTGAATATAGATAAACTACACACGAGATACAACGTGGTTCGGCCCCAGTGGGGGGCCGAATCTACCGGCTGCAACTAGGTTCTTTTATTATGCTGTGAACCATAATTGATTACAATTACATAGGGATATATTTTAGGAGAACAAGTAGGGTTAGAGGACTTGTTCCCCAAAAAACCTAAACCTGCCTCAGTTAGAAACAGGCCTACTAGGCCTTAAATAGATCCAGCCCAGCAGGGCCTTTACGTCCAACATTAAATGCCACTAATAATATATTGAGTAAAAGAATTACAAGCATAGACACCTAAATCAAAAGTTCAAAATCTAAACTTCATATTAGAATTATGAATTTGGTTGACATATGTCATATGAGCCCTGCCCGATAATCACAAAATAGAGGAATCTTGCTAACCACAATCGGTGACATCAAAAAGTACCAATCAATATCACCAGGCTAAAAGGTGATAAACTAGAGGTGCCAAACCAATAAACGCAACATCTTAGCTTTTCTTTCTTCTTTTCATATGGGTCAAGATGCCAAGTAAATATGTTTAGCTAAAAGAAGGATGGTCCGAATTCAGATAGATTGCTGGTTGTCTAAAGTCTACTCGAAGGTTAAGATAATTATGACACTAATACCGTTTTTCTAATCATGCTTTCATTATTCATTTATTTATAAAAGATTAAAACTAGATCATAAGAGTGATCCCATGCGTTGTCAACCAACCCTTGACCTGTTATCCATCCCGATTGACCCTTCCATCTTAAAACCTCTATATATGAATTTGAAATTAGTCAAACTGGGAATGTTGCCATTTACATGGGACATCCAAAAAATGTATAGTTATAATTGAGATGAGACAAGAAGGTAATTTGATTGCAATAAAACCATGTTATAATAAACTTGTCAAAATATCATACTAATTGTACCTGCGATGAAGATAAAGATCAATAGTATTGGAGCTCCAAAAATCTCCTAAGGTAAGCATGTAAAAATTTGTCCCTGAAAATTAAAGCATAACAAATGAAAATATTTCCTTCAAAATTATTTTGTAATCCATAGACAGAAGAAAAAGATAACACCAACAGATAAAGCAAGTTAGCAACTGTAATTGATTATCATGATCAACCCAATTCAACTATGTGAGCATTCACACATCAATGTATTACACACTAACTGTAATATTTCTCATCCTGAATCTGCATTTACAACAAGGTAAATCTTCTTATCCGAGGAACAATTTCCATTTCTCATAATTGAACATGTAGTGACCTAACTGGAGTTCACCCGATGTCTGGATCACTTTCTTATCCTTCAGGATTACTTCAATAAAAACTTGTCCATTTAATATAGTTAAAAAGATAAAAGTCACGACTCTGTTTGGATAAAGAACTGTGAAGCAGATTATCATAAATTAGAAGTGAAGGACCCATTAATAGTCTATGAGTCTATCTAAATTGACAAAGATAGCTTCAAATAAATCTGAGACATATATTTTTCACTTTTACTATCAATAAAATATAAGTAATGATCATTGTACAGCTGAAATCATTTATTTTGCCACTATCCCTGATGTGTTGATCATCTTTTGCCTATCAATCCACAATCCTATATTCTGACAAAACTAAACTTGATTTGGCCAATTTATCTTTGTCAAAGTCATGTTTCCATTAAGACTAATTACAGAAACATATAGGTCATAAAAAATTCTTCATCCGGGAAATATGATCATTAAAGGGAAGTTAATTTGTTGATGTCTCTACAATCCACAGCCCTGACTCTAAAGCATAATGGCTGAGCCAGCACATGTCAATATTCATACCTGGAAGAAGAAAAGCATCAACTACAACAGCCTCAATAACACTAGTCAATGACAAGAAATTCTTCTCGTAAATTGAATCGATCGTAACTGTGTTAGGAAGCTTTCCTCTCTTTTGGTTTTTTTGCAAATGATCAATACATTCAGGCCTTTTCTTCTTAGAATACCCACCTCTTTGATTCTCAGCCCATGCCTAAAAAAAAAAAAAAAAAAATCATCTTACTATTTCAAAGAAATTGCTTACAGTTACAATTTCTACACTCCGATAAAGTGAACATTTTAATTTTGTGTAATTATTTGAAAATAAATTTTAAAAAAAGCCTAAAAAGTAAAAAAGAATACAATGAAATGAAATGAAAGTAAAGGGTGAACCTGAGAGAGTTCAGAGAGGAGAATGGCAGGAGTGACTCCACTCGAATAAGCTTTACAAGTTTTTATAACCCGATTCGCAACCCAACTCCAACCCGGTCGATCACTCGAAACGACAACATCATTTTCTTCTTCTTCTTCTTCAGTTGGGGATATTAATATAGATATTGCATAATCAATAAATTTAACAAATGGATCATCTTCATTAGCATCCTTAATATTATTATTGTTGTTATTGTAATTATCCACCTCCATGGCATCTCTTTCGTAATTCATTTGGTTTTTTTTTTTTTTCCTATAAACCCTAATTTATTTCTTTTCTATAGATTTACTCGTATCAATTTGGCGGGAGTATATATATTTCTTTTTTTAATTTTATTTTATGTGGATTTTTATATATAAACCAAAAAGGAAAAAAAAATATGTTATCTCTTATCTACCCATCTATAATCTATAATTTTATATCTATACTATTATATAGATTTGGGTCAGCTTTGTCATTCAAAAATAAATAAATAATAACGCCCTCTATATCCCCACCACTTTTTTTTTTAACCCGACCACTCCTACTTTTAGTGAAAAAAATGCGGGCCCCCATGTCTATAATGGTAAATATGACAGAATAAAAACGGGCCCCCTGTCAGGGTCGCTACAAAACGTCTGGTCAAGTTACCAAAAAAGTGGTCGGGTTACCGGCACAATAAATAAATAAATATGGGTCAGGTAATTAATGTACGAACGAATGCACAAGCTTTTCTAACATCAATAAATGAATAATGTACGAACGAATCGTAATTAAACATCTTTTACTCCTAGAGTCCATACCCTGTCTGTATTCATCTCTATCCAATTTTAGGACCTTGCTTACAAAGTTTTCCAAAATCCTTGAACATCAGGTTAATAAAAAGGTGTTTGGCTTTATCTTTTACTACATTAAAAGTTTTTTTTTTCTTTTTCATCTTGATGGAGTCTATTAGTTTATTTGGAGAAATACAATACATTAGGTAACACTAATGTTTTTCTTGTTTATTTATTTACTTTTAATATTGAACATGGAAAGCTTAAAAAGGTTAACATCACCACCTTGGTATTTACTCAAAAAATTTTGTGTTTACACAATTTCTTTTTTTTTTTTTTTTTTAGCTACATACGTAATACGTATTAAAGACCAAGTGTTTAAACTTGTGAGTCAATGCATACAAGTATCTGATATTCCTAGCTTAGACATATTTGACAGTGACCACATGTATTTAAAGTTCAGTTATGGTGAGACGAGGCTTTCTTCTTTAGATCCTTGGTAAGTGGATTTCTAATCGACGAGTTCAACATAAGGATATATTATACGACGAAACTTTCAATGTAATTCTATTAATACAACGTATGTCATACCACCTAATATTTGTTTTTAACTCACACCTAAAAATGGAACCGAGGGTTATTACATTTGGGTCAGGTTTAGCGTTCAAAAGATAAATAAATAAACTTGAGTCAAATAATTAATGGGTGCAGTTTGTTTAAATATGTAGTAGTTGAGTGTAACTTGTTATTAATATGTGATTGCAGGATGGAATTGGTACAAAAACATTACCCTTTTACAAAAAGTTACATTGTCATTATCAACGGTTTATATTTGCAAAAAACTTATGTTGTGACAAACAAATCACTATTTTTAAAAATCCCCAAAACAAATATATTTTTATAAACATGAAGACAAAAAATTACTATTTGTATAAAATATTCATGTGTTAATAATCATTAACCATGTTAAAAAAAAATCATTAACTACTTTTCAATACCTAAGATTTGACAAGCTGAAAGTTGGTGTTTTAAAAGTATTTGTTGCATTAAACTGTATATAAAATTTGTTTGTTTTCCTTCTGAATGTTTGTTTGTTAACAAATAAAAAAAAAAGAAGTCTCTAGAAAACTATGGGTATAAAATAACAAAGAGAAACGACCATTAATAGATCTTCTATCACCAAGCTCGAGTCTTCATCAAAAAGACTGTGCCAGGCCATAGAAGTCTGGCTAAAGTTCGTCTTGTGTCTTGTCACATTTGCAATCATGCTCAATGACATAACTCAAGGACTCAATGTTAAGAACATAGATGACCCGTTATCATAGGCGGAACTACATGGAGTCTAAGGGTAGCCCGGGCTACGGGTACACTAGATCCATGTAGTGTAATTTTTTTTTGAAAAACGATGTATTATTTATTGGTGCTACGGGTCAAACAAATATAGGATACCCGTCAATGTAACTAATTCTAAACTTTTGAAAGATTATCCAAATAATAAAACTCATGAAGACATACCTATGCAATTAAATGATAAATCAAAACTACCAATGTGCCAAAAATTCTTGAAAATCATTAAAAATAGCCAAAAATCTTTAAAAATCGTTTAAAATCATAACAATTTAGTCAGTATCGTTATTTTACGTCGATATAAGGCTAGCCATAAAAAAAATTGTGATACCCGTTCCTTTGGATCTAGGGTCCGCCACTGCCCTTTGTCAAATATCAGAATAACTCTATTGACCAAAACAAACTGTTTAAAACACATGTCATTTGACAACACAAGAAAGTAAATGAACAAAGAAACATGAACTCCAAGTTTTTCTGACAAGCAAATTACACAAAAGTCGATAAAAATTCAGAACCTGAGAAGACTATTCGATTGTAAGTTATCATGAGCCAAATTTCAACTACCAAGCTCAGCATCAAAAAGAAACGTTCCCTCAAGATTTACTGTCATGATGTTATGATAATATATGCAATGGGTACACTGCTTTAAAAATGACCATGGGGAACAATTAGAAGCCCTCATCTTAAAATGATCATATAAAGCCCAGTCTACATGACAAAAACTTAGCTCAAATTAGAAAAGACAGCAGCAGCTAATGAACCAGCAGTTATACTACACTAACTCATCAAAAAATAAAAGAGCACTTATCATTTCCAAAAACGATTTCAAAGTGTAAACATGAGAATTTTATAGCTAGTACTCTTTCCACAAATCTGGAAGAACAACCTGATTATTATGAACAGTAATTGTATGTCTATATGTTTCCCAAAAAAACTAAATTCTCAGCTTGTTTACCTTCATGTGCTCTGCTGTGTCATTATAGCCTGCTTTTCTGATCTAGTCAGCCAATTTCAGTCACAAAAATGAATAGGTTTACTAACGGTTTCAGTTTCCTCCCCATTTCCTCTTTCTAGCTGGTCTGTGTTGCTTCTTTGAAGCCGTCACTTGAACTGAGTCAACAACTGTATCTGAATCCTTTTTAATAGCAGGCTCGTCAAACCGTACTCTTCTTTTTTCCATCTTTGCCATTGCCTCGAGAATCCTAGTATCATCAAACCCAGTTTTTTCATTTTGATTTAGAAGCTTTGTATCATTAACGTGTGCCCTTGCATCAATTTTCATGGGTCCCATATTTACTTCTTTGATTGGAACCTGACGATTCTTGATGCCCAAACGTTCATCAACTGCTTTTATATTAACAGGTAGTGCCACCTTATCATTAAGAGAAGAGCCAGAGGCCACCCTCCCTGCTTTATTGTGCTTTCCAAAAGACTGCATAGTTGATTATCCCATATAAATGTCACAGATTCACAGTTGACAGTAAAAATGATCAATGAAGACACATAATTCAGAAAGAGGATAGTAAGCCACAAAATCATGAAGACAAGATAAAGGTAAAATTACTTGGACGTAACCAAGTTAATATCATATCTGCTAGTCGAGGTAACAATCACAGCCGTTTTACTTATGACTAAGATTCATCTTGTGGTAGGAACCAAGAAACTAAGCTTAAAAAATGGGTCAAACAGGTACATATTCCCCCCCAACACACACAAATATTATTAGTAAAAGAAATCCTCTAGATCCTCTTACTAAAGAAGTTGAACCATTATCGAAATAATATACTGTTTGTAACATATCTGGAACACCGAACACTAATTGATTGAAAGATAGAATCCGGAATAAAAGATTTCTTTGTTCAACCAATAACAACCTGTATAGTACAGATAAAATGACCCGAATTCCCAAATCCTTTTCAACCTGTTAATTGGCCAGCACATTTTGCCACTTCTAATTTTATGTATGAAGATAAATTGCTGAGCTTAAAGCACTAGCTGAAAAAGATTATGAACAACATCTCCCCCCCCAAGACTAAATGTGCCTATGCCAATTGAAACAAAATCTTCGCTCCAGAGTTACACTTTCATGTAGAATGTATGTATTAGTAGTAGAAAAACCTAAATAAGATAGATGAGGCACAGAAATCAATAGAATCATGCTAAGTTTGTGACTTTAACGGTGCTGTGCATTAACTATATAAAAAGATTCCAAAGAGTAAATAGTTTATTAAGTAAATGACTTGCTACATCAAATAGTTCAAATTCTACTCATATATATCAACCATCCAAACCCATAAAAAGTCATATACCAATATCTTATGAAGACAAAATCACTTGATTCTGATCTCATTCTCCAATAGTATGCTTAAAGATCAAGGAAGCAAATAATTAATTATGCATATGACTTGCTACATCTAAATAGAGAATGTGGTACATTTTTATAGGAGGGCTGATATTGCAAGGTCAATACAGAATAAGGATACTTCTATGCACATTGGAACAAGCTAAAGTATAGTATTACCTATCAATAATTCTTGAGGACATGCAAACTTGTCAGTATAAAGGTAGGGTAACAATATTGGTGTCAAGAGCATCACACTGTAACTATATCCTAAAGACAACTCAACACACTTTAACCTAAATGACCATAGCATTGCCTCCCCTTCTAATTTTAGTACCAGAGTATCAAACTATATCCTAAGGACAACTTCACACACTGGAAATCAACTTCCAATGTAAGATGACAATATTGGTGTGAGAAACAGTTGTCAGTCACTAATATGTTTTAATTAATAGTTTGTAGCAACAGTAATGAAATCAAGCATAAGCATGTCATTTATTCCGTAATAATACCCTATCTATAAAGCAAATTATTGTGGTAATATATATGATACTTCTCGGATATAATTATCACATAGATAACTTTAGGGTCGTAACACACTTTCAACAACACTTAAGTATGAATTATTGATGTATGGAGATTTTAAGTGGCATAAGTATTGCCTCTCATAGCTTTATGATTACACAGATGTAACATCCCTTGATTACTTAATGGAATAGATCTTAATAGCTTTGTACATACCAAAGTTGACAATTGACATCTTAGTTAATTAACCTAGATAGCACACTCATTCACAGTCATATTCATTTCCCAAAAGGAAGGAATCGACAATCTAGGTTATTCAAAGACATACATAACAAAACTAGGCGATTAAGCAAGAATTGGATAGCATGTAGATACAACAAAATCTAACATTCTAACATTATCTAACTGATTACTTGGCAGACAGAAAACCATAACAATGATGGAGCTAGCAGACCTATCCTGTCAGAATATATCAATGTTTATCGATGTATGAGGTCCAAAAGAACAAGTGGATACCAATACTTATGAAAGCAGTAGCATTAAAATAAATGAAGGTAGTATTAGAGATATATGGCATACTCTTATACACAACTAAATTGAAACAATACTTGATCCTAAGTTTCTCCGATCTTACCTTTCCTTTCCCAGCCAAGTGTGAACCAAGTGAACTTCTGTAGCTCTGGGATAGTCGTTTATTACCACTAAATGATTCTTTTTTCTGATTATATCTAAATCTGTTTGCACATGGACCATCAGTCAACTGCTCAACATAATCAAGTCCATCTACGACACGTGAACCCCTTGAATCCACACCACGCATGAACAACCACTCATGTGGATCATCAATCGACTCCTCAACATGATCATAAGCAACCCTTTTATGCACTGACACCTTTTCAGGAGGAACTGGCCCTCTCACAGCATAGAACTTAGCATCCTCGTGCCTCAACATATTTTCATCTTCTTTCCATTGCATTTCAGATTGCCAATGGTGCCGTGTTCTTCCTAAATTCACATGACCATCAATATCAGTCATGTGATCTTCTGTATCATAAGATTCAGAGTAGTGTCCTCTATATTTCGTGTGTCTTCTGAATAAACTATTTCCTGGCATCATGTCATCATGCCATCTCTCGTTATTGATATAGGATTCTAATAAAGATCGATGTGCAACATACTCATCTTTTTTGAGCCAAGAATTGTTAAATTCAGAAAGGGGACTACAATCCCTCCCCTTGCTTCTTCCACGTCCTCTAAATTCCCATCTAGTATATGCCACATGCTTTTCATAGTCATGTTCAACCTCATCCCTTTCCATATCATTAAACACAAGAGATCCAAATTGTTCTCTCTGTATATCATCAAAATATTCCCCTTCGAAGAAAAAATCGTCATTGTAGCCCTTACTTTTATTAAACAGATTTTCCTCCCTCCTTTCCCATTGGGCACCCATTTCATCGAGACACCGGTCCCCTGACATTATTCTGTTGTCTTCCTTGTATCTTCTTTGCTCATAATAATAATCCTCCTCTTCTGAATTTCTGAAAACAGGTTGATCCATCTTTTCCCCGAATCTTTCAGTACCCCAATCTTCATAGTCAGAAAATCTTTCACCATACAGATCTGAAAATAGTTCTGGTTTCGAAAAAGATATGTTTTCCTCCCTATAAGGATCAAAAGCATGCAATCTTTTAATCCACCTATGACGGTCAAAACTTGATTCCATATCATAGGTCCCCTCATTATGAGACATTGGGAAGTAATCATCATCTTCATGGTGAGTTTTAATGCTATATACAGGACTACTGTATCTAGCATGATGTCTGTGCTCACCGTATTTTCTTTGGTCATCATCTTCATGGTGAGCTTTAACATTAAATATAGGGCTACTTTGTCTTGCATCATATCTGTGCTCACCAAATTTCCAGTGGTCATCATCTTCATGGTGAGCTTTAATGTTATATATAGGACTGCTGTCTCCTGCATAGTATGTATACTCACGGAGTTTCCTTTGGCCATCTGGCCTTCTTGAGCAGATGTCATCATTTTTATGGTCAGGTTTGGGTATCAGTTCTTTGTGACTATTGTTATATACACGACTATTTCTTCTTGCATGATATCCGTAATCAACATACTTTCTTTTGTCACCCTGCCATCTTGTGTATGCATCATCAATCACACTATCATAATTATGCTTGGAATCTCCTTGGTTCCTAGTACTATATACAGGACTGGTGTGTCTTGCATGATATCTATTCTCACCATATTCTTTTTTGTATATCAATTTTCTTGAGCCCTCTAAACAACTTGCAAGGCTCTTTTCGGGCTCGGATGATTCTGCTATGGATGTCTCTGTGGTACATGTATCCTTAGAGTCATTAGAAGTTTTGATTGCTTCATCAATTCCTTCAGAGCCATCAGAAATATGGTCAATTTCATGATTTTCAGCACTTCTCACCGGCTTACCATTACTTCTTCGATTGGAAGACCTAATCTCATTTAAACAAAAAATAGAAACTGAAGTATCTCAAAGTGGAGCAAGAACAAAACTAACACAATGAAGAACCATAAGAAAATGAAGTAAGAAAACCAAGATGCTAATATGCTAGATGTAATAACAAAACTAATGAACAGACTATTAACAATAAAGCGACCTAACAGGTTGTATAAACTAGAGACCTTAAACACTTTGAGTAACCTTTAAATTGCTCAACTTGTTCCCTTTTTTCAAAAAATTCTTTTTACGGTTCTCTACTCATTTGACATGTTAACAGTTTAATTAACCAAACTGGCAAACTCACACATAATTAGGTAAAATTACTAGAATTGACCCACCTACTTTTATGTGTAAAAGAATAGACTGCCGTCTGCTATAGATAGCCCAAACACTCTTCTTTAACTGTGAGGACAGTGAATAGCAACTAGACTGAAAATTAAAAAACTAATAAACTCTAGAATACTAGCATGATATATCTCACACCTTTTAGGGGCGTCCATCTCCAGATGACTTCCTGCAACAGATTCATCTTCCATTGCACTACCAAAAGAAAGATGATCCCTGCCATCATCATCTCCAGTGTCATTTCCATGATTGGATGTTTCAGGTACAGAACCATCGAGATGCTCCTCTGGATCTGTAATGGTAATCTGTTACAATCATGAGATTAGTGACACATAATAATTAAGTGCTCCAATAATTCAGGCAGATTATAGGCAAAAAGCCATACTTGTATAACATCTGAACCAAGATCCATTTGACGCCATATATCCATGGATGATTGTCGCTCAAAAATGCTTTCTTCTACCTCAATGGCTTGTCCTTTTCCCTGAAACAAGAAATATACAGTGATGACCTCGGAAGTAGAAGTAGACACAGCAAGATGAAAGGTGTCAAAATAAGAGGTTTCAGTTAAAACAGGTAGTTTTTAGTATCAGTTGAAGCGGTCCAATTCGGTTTGGGTTGCACTGCTAAAACTTTTTGTACAACAAAAAAAATAATACTATAAATCACTAATGTGCTAATCATGACTAAAAAAACAAAATAAATTACAATGAGAAATCTACATATTTGAAGAGAACACTTTACATGGTTGTATATATTAAAATAAAAACTATTGAGCAACTTCCAACCCATTTAACCTATTTCCCTTCCAGCTAACTATTTCTAATTGACCTATTTGTGATCAAACACATGCCCAATCGACCCAAAAATGGGTAGAGATTTCAAGCTCTACCAGTAAAAAAATTTATTCACTTAGCAATTTTTTGTTTTGTGTACCGCATCAACCTCTGTTAATTGAGCAGCTTTTGAGTCTGGAGTCTCACTAGGCATAGGTCCTCCATGACGATATTCATCCTGCCCATGAAATCAAATAAGTTTCATCCATCAAAGGCTATGCAGCAACATTTCACCACCAATGATATTTTATTTTTATATCATCCTGGATAAATATGCAATGTTCTTTATACTCACAAAAGAGCTTTACACAAGAAGAGAGTATATTACCACTTGGTTGCAATATAGCCTCCAACTATCTTCATTAAACCCAAAATTAAAGTAGTCTGATATATCTACTCCAGGATTCTTCCAAGGTTTGTTCTCGAATATATCAACATTTACATCTAGTATGTTCCTGTAAGATTTGTGATTCCAGACATGTTAATGAAGAATCAACCATCATATGCAAGATACCCCAGAAATGAAAAAAAGGATACTCATTCACCATAAACAGCAGTTTCTATAAAGCATTAAGACTACAATTTAAGCAAGTAACACCCAATGCCATCTTTCGCGGATTTTGGGTCCTAATACCTTGACGGTGTATGGGGGAGGTTGAGATGTAGACAGCCATATACCTTGACGGTGTATGGGGGAGGTTGAGATGTAGACAGCCTTACCTCCACCTAGGTAGAGAGGCTCCTTCCAGGTTCTATCTAAATAGTAGAGAACGCCCTTTGCATGGGGTCAGGATCGAACCCTTGACCTCTGTCTCCAGAGGCAAAGGTGTTAACCACTTGATCCAACCATGCTACTCATTAAGACTACAACTTGAAACCCCCTTTTCTATGTTCAGTACATACCTAGCCCGGGGAAGTGAGAACCGGTGTCCACTTTGAGCTCCATTCAATCTGGAACCCATTCGTTCATAATACCCGTTGTCCTCCCAAGACAAATAACCTGCTGCTGCCGAAGATCCACCACCTTTTATATCACTTCCATATGCTGCCGACTCCGATCTTAGATACTACAAACAAAAATCCACAGCAAGAATATATCTTATATAAACTAGAACTATAAGTGACGACATAAACAAAGCATTTCAAAACCAGCACTTAGCCACTTACATTTCCCCGTTGATTATTAATACCAAGTGAAAAATGTTGAAGTAGCAAAATAGCTTATAAGTATATAGAATATAAGTCTTTGATAATGTATTCATACAAGTTATCGCATCGCCAAAATTCCTTGAGATACAGGATACATATTATTTCATCTGACTTGTTACATGTTTCTCCAAATTCAATTATATCGAGCCATAAATCATAATAGCCATTTTCCACCCACAGACTCAAAACGATACATTCAAAGCACATTCCACATAAAATGATAAAATCATAAATAAATAATAAAAACTCAAAAAACCTTCACAAGTAAAAAAAACAAAAAAAAAACAACCTTATAAGCCGAATGCGAATTTCTAATTCCGATAACCTCCTCCGTATCGTCTTCTTCGTCTTCAAACTCCTTATTCCGCAAAACCGCATTATTCCGAAAACTCGCAAAACCTTCACCGCTATCACCGTCCACATTATTCAAAACTATATCTAAATCATCATCATCATCATCACTTGATGATGACGTCACCTGTTTATCATCTAGAACACTGGTATTATTTAGGTTTTCGGTTACACACAGTGAAGGTGTATTTGAAGGTGAAGATTGAGGTGCAATGTTAATGGCGGAAATAGTTTCAGCTTCAACATCTGCATATAAATCTCCGAAATCATCATCCTCATTTTCTATTTCATTCTCCATTTTTATTTATAATTATTAATTATTTTTTTCGTGTTTTTAGATTTTGATTTGAACAGAGATTATTGCATTTTTGAAGATTATGAGACGTTTTGTGAGAGAAATAATGTGATTTTTTGTGTGAGATTTTTTTTGGCCCAAAAACCCTACAGCAGAATATTGGAAACCATAAACCCTTTTACCTTTTAGCCAGGGGTAACGGGGTGTTTGGATTAATTTTTGAGTTAGGTATTCAAACCCAACCCGATATTCATCAAGTACCTTATCCGGGACCCATCAGAATAAAGTTATGTCCAAAACTTGAAATTCGACGGGATAGGAAAAACTATTTTTAAAAACTAATTACCAAAACTTTATACATAAAACTAATTACCTATAAGTAAAAGGTAATTGACGAAACCCTAGCCCCGGTATCATAATTAGATACATGTCGACTCACTTCGCATAATCATCTACTAATATACTAAAATAGGATTGAAGGCTTCTTTCTACGACATGTGGCGTAATCCTTACTCGACACGTGTCATTTAGTTTATTAATTAAATTTAGTTAGTTTTTAAATATGTGATAATAATCCTAATCTAAAACGAATATAACTATAATATAATATTTAAAAATTATAATTCTATCTAGATTAAGAATTCTATTCAAACTATGTTTCTTGTTTATATCATAAAACTCATTATTACTAATAAATGTACACACAAAAACAGTCTCTAATATCACGTATATTCACCATTTCAATTTTAATGTGTTTTTATGTATGAGTTAAATTGTTAGGCATATATTAGCATTTCAAACAAAATACAATTAAAGGTTTCCAATCATATATTCAAAATTCACAAACCAAAATCATCATAAATAATAAGTGAAGGATTTGTATAATTATAATCGATTCGTACATCGTACGAGCATTAAGACTAGTTTATAAATATATAGATATAAATATTGATATCGGATTGAGACGGGTCACATGCTCCAATCCCTATCCTAAACAAGTTCGGTTATTGGGTAATCGGGTCGGACATTTTTTACTATCCATATTTTTGAATGTTTTTACCATTAAACCCTTTTCACTTCTTATTCATCAAAGGTTTACTAATTGGTGAATTATATACATAAATATTTTATAAGAAAAAAAATTGTTTTTTTTTATTTTCCTTTTTCATTTTCATTTTTATTTTTAAGTCTAAAGGATGAAAATTAAGAAGCTATTTATTTTAATAAGAAGACAAAAAATTTTTGACTCGGTTTTTGTTTCTATTTTTTGCCTCCATTTTTTGGTTGATTTCAAGTAAATAGTATACTTTCAAATTACTAAGTTTGAACTGGCAATTGGGTTAAAGTCTCATATAAACATCTTTAATAAAATCCGGTTGTAAAGTATTTTCTAAAACCTCTAAAAACGATTATCTTTGTAGTGGTGTGATTTGTTTCATCACAAATTAGCAAAGGATCTATTTTTATCCTTGCTTGATTTCATTGTAAATTATATGTATATAACACATTAAATGAGTAAAACAATCCAGGAAAGTGTTTAAAAACGTAACTTTCAAATGTGCCTTGATCCCAAAGATTGAAGATATTTTACTTGCCAAATGAAACCTTGAGCCAGTGTTTTAAATACCGGTACGTATCGGCCGGTATTACCCGGAATACCGGATACCGGGTGGTACGCCGGTACAACTATCGCGGTATTTTGTTCGATATTTTTACTATTCAATACCGGCCGGTATTTCCGATATTTTCCGGTATTACCAGAATGAAAATACCGGTATTTTATTTATTTATTTATTGAATATTTTTTAACATTATTTTTTGACACTTTAATGTTATGTTTTGTTATTTATAAACTTTAAAACTTATACTTTTTTATGAAATACCTATTTGGTATTATTTTTGACTGGATTGTACTTGTATTTTGACTATTTTCAATAAATTGTAACAAGTTTTGTAGGATTTCTATAAAAATAAAAATACAAAAATTAAATTACCGTGCCGGTATACCATTAATACCGGTAGGACCAAAATAACGGTATTTAAAACATTGTTATTAATTAAATTAATTAAATAGAATTGATATCACAATCACAAAACTTGATATACTGATTATCACACAATACAAAATGTATACAACTATTAAAGCATATTATGACTTGAATATCAAATGGGCTTCATGCCATGTAGCAGAGTAGTCATGCCATTAGCCCATTACAACTTAACTCTCATTTTCCAACCCATGGACATTGATTATTCCGAAAAATTGGACACTGTGCTCATGTCAAGAGTTTACAAGCAATATTAAAAATCAACAGTTAAAATTTTTAATACGTTCATCATGAACGGTTACCGGTTCCTGGCCCAGCCGCCCGGTCATTTGCATATCCGATCCAACAGCCTCAACCGGACCGCTAAAGCTTCCGGTCCACAGAACCCTGTCTCTAAAACCCTTAAAACATTTTTTCTTCTTTATATATCCAAAATCACTGCAAATTTTCAGAAACTTGCATGTTGGTTCCTTTGATCAGGTCAGTTTCTTTTCGGCATTTCGCCAAACATAACCCCCTTTTTCGTTTTACATCGCTTGCCCGGTTACCTTATTCCGATGTATCATCTGCTTCGGGTTCCGAAGAACACCCACCGTTTATTTTTAACGAATGTGGGTTTAAGTTTGATAGTGCCCACCAAATGTTTGATAAAATTACACTTGTTAAAACTTTGGATAAGTTCATAGGACAGCCCAGTAATGCATTGTGCTTGATTAACCATCTGAAAGAATGTGGCTTTAAGCATGATGTGGATACTTATATGGGTGTTATTAGGTTTTTGTGTTATTGGGATATGATGGGTAGGTTAAAGTTTACGTTTTTAGAGGTTATCGAGGATAAAGATGACAACTTTGGGTTTGGTGTTTGGGAGTTGGTTGAACAAGTTTTGAAAGAGGTTGGTTCGGATGGCGAAAATGTGTTGGCTAGAACGATTGATGGGTTGATTAAGGCGTTTGTTAGTGTGGGACGGTTTGATGAGGTTTTGGATGTGTTGGCGAGGATACAAGGGAGGTTTCTTCCGAATATGCGTTCTTGTAATCTGTTTATGAACTTGTTGGTTGAAGAGGGTGCAGTGGATACGTGTTTGGCAGTTTATGAACATTTGAAGAGGAATGGTTTTTGTCCTAACGTGTATACGTATGGGATTATCGTTAAAGGGTTATGCAGGAAGGGATGTGTGAACGAAGCTGGAGATGTTTTTAGTGAAATGAAGGAAGCTGGGTCGAGCCTAATAGTTTCACTTTTGGTTCTTATATCGAGGGGCTTTGCTTACATGGACAAACACATTTTGCTTATCGGTCCCTTAAAATGCTTAGAGAATCAGGCGCACCTGTTGATCTTTTCGCGTATGCTTCTGTCATTCGTGGTTTTGTAAAAGAGTTGAGGTTAAAGGATGCAGAAGATGTGTTTCTTTACATGAAGCAGTTAGGAATCTTCCCGGATGCATATTGTTATAGTGCCTTGGTGCAAGGGTATTGTAATCAAAGGAATGTTTCCAAAGCCTTGGAAATTCATGAGGAAATGCATTCGACCAGTATTAAAAGCAATTGTGTAGTTATGAGCTCAATTATGCAATGCTTATGCCGTCTTGGATTGTTATCTGAAGTTGTTTACCAATTCATAATCTCAATGAACTCAGGAGTTGTTCTTGATCAAGTCTCATTTAATATAGCGATTGTTGCTCTATCTAGACTAGGGAAAATGCCTGAAGCTATGTTGTTGCTAGAAGAGATGAAGCGCTATCAAATTAACCCAGATGTTAAGCACTACACAACTTTGATTAAAGGATATTGTCTCCTTAAAGACCTTAAGAATGCTGAGAAAATCTTCAGTGAGATTAATGACAACGGTCTGAAACCCGATACCATTACTTTTAACGTGCTTCTTGATGGGTTATCAAAATGTGGGTCTGTTGAGAAGACAATGATTTTTTTAAATAAAATGGTAGCACTAGGTATAGAACCCACTAGTGCTACATATGACATAATCATTGATGGATTATGTGAAGGTGGAAAGGTGAAGGAAGCAGGATTTATTTTTGATTATCTTGAAAGAAAAAGCTTCCAAAATTATGTTTCTAAGATGAATGGGTACTGTGACGCAAATGACATAGAAAAAGCATATGAACTTTTTCTTAGGATTTCTAAGCATGGAGAGAACGGGCTTCTAGTGCCAAAAGCTTGTAGTTTTAAACTACTAAGCACCCTCTGTGAAAAAGATGAAACCGATAGAGCGTTAGTGGTATTTAAAACCATATTGAAAACAGAAAATGGGCCGTTGAAAATTATGTGTAGTAAGTTGAATTCTGCATATTGTCGGGCTGGAAATATGAGAATGGCCCGTTGGGTTTTCGATATGATGAAAGCAAGAGGCATAGCACCCGATGTCATATCTTACACGATCATGATACATGGTTATCTTCAGGTGAAACGCTTTAAAGAAGCTTATGATCTTTTCAAAGATATGATAAATCAGGGTATAGAACCAGATATCATAACTTATACAGTATTATTTGACGGGGAATCTAAATTAAACCAGAGAAGCCCTATTAGTGGAGGGAGCAAGAGAGAAGGAAGGGATTTGTCAGCATATTTGGCCAAAATGCAAGACTTGGTTCCTGATGTTATCTGCTACACGGTTTTGATTGACACTTGCTGTAAACTAAACAACCTTTAGGGTGCTATATCTCTTTTCAATGAAATGATAGAAAGAGGTCTACAACCAGATACTGTAGCCTACACAGCTCTTATAGGTGGCTATTCCTCTCGGGGTTTTGTAGAGGCTCGGACACTCTGATGATATGCTATTAAAGGGGGTCCTCCCGGATTCTAGAACCATGGTAGCTCTAAAGATGATGAAAGGCAGGAAAATGCGAGTTGAGGACTGAGGTGTTTGTCAACTCTTCACAAAATTTAAGTGTTAAACAAATAAGTGCCATGCTCAAACCACCAAATTTAATCATGCAGCATGATATTTTAATGCTGGTTTAAGAACTATTACGTTTTTTATCCCACTTTTCATTGTTTTTTTATGTCAGCTCTTTACTTGTATATATAATTAACTTACTCCTGTACTTTTGTTTAGTATTTAATGTATAGGAATTAATTTTTAGTAATCTCAGTCTTCTGTTCTTTTTAGTGCAGCTGAGACAAATACTTAACTATAACTGAAGTAGAAACAAAAATGAGGAGTAAGAGATCATTTTAGGAAAAATAAAAAACAATATAAGTGTGTCATCTCTAGAAAGAACATTTATTGAATCAGAGCACTTGTATTGGCAATTTTTTTTTATCATTCTTAAAGTTTCTTTTCCCCATTAAATAACTCTTTAGTTACCAAGTGTAGGCAATACCAAGTTATACTTCTCGGAGAGCTATCTTTGATCATTTTATTCGAACACGTGCTGAAGAAGAACGTAAAGGAAAACGAGCAGCACAGAAAGCTGCAATTGAAGGTTACAAACAGTTACTGGACGAGGCGAAGGAGGTTTGGTTTAAGTCTGTCTCTAATTTAAGTCTCAAAAGTTTCTTTCAAACAGTCTATTCCATAATTCCAAAGTAGATCTTGCATGATTGGATTTTTGATTTGTTGGATTCTGTCTCATCTTTCAGGATATCAACCACAACTCTGTCTATCAAACATTTAAAAGAAAATGGGGTCATGATCCTAGGTTTGAGGCTTTAGACCGGAAAGAGCGTGAAGCTCTTTTAAATGAAAGGTAATTAACCTTTTTAAATTGCAGAATATGATATTTTTTTAAAGATAGTTGTCAACAAAATGCGGTTCAATGAATATGTTGATAATGCAGAATCTCATCTTTAGTGACTTCTTCATGGGTATTCTGGAATATTGATAAATTCTCTGCTTGTTTTATTGTTTCAATATAATTTCAGAGCTCTGATGTTTTCATCTTTTTTAGAATTCTTACACTAAAGAGGTCTATTGAAGAAGAGGCTCGTGCAAAATGTGAGAGTTTCAAGTCGATGCTTCGCGATAACAAGGACATATCTCTAAATTCTCATTGGTCTAAGGTTATTAATACAAGCTCATACATGATTGCAAGATTTCAGATATTATATGTATTTATATAGAACTTTGGGTCTTTGGTCTCTGATTATGTATTTGTATGGTTTCTAAAATTTGAACTTCAAGGTCAAGGATATTTTAAGAAATGATCCCCGATACAAATCTGTGAAGCATGAGGATAGGGAGGCTTTATTCAATGAATATATCTCTGAGCTAAAGGAGTCTGAACAGGAAGCTGAAAGGGCTGCGAAGGCAAAACACGATGAGGAGGTAATAGAACAGGCTTTTTATTTGGGTATTTGGTCCAAGTTATATAATTGTGGTTTCTTAACAGTTGTTTTATGCAATCACACTGGTAGAATTCTAGGATCCTTTTGGGTGTACAGTGGGCGTTGGTTGGCTACTATGTCTACACTATCTTCTACTGTAATTATTGCAATCACATTAACCGTGATATTTTGAGCTACATCTACATGTTACATAGTGTTCCTTAGTTTTAACTTTTAATAGTTGTCTTGTGGATGACACTTCAAATATTTGCAATAATAACGTAGAGTATTGCTTAATACATAATTAATTACAGGATAAGTTGAAGGAAAGAGAGCGGGTACTTCGTAAGCGGAAAGAGCGTGAAGAACAGGAAGTGGAGAGGGTGCGTTCAAAAGCTCACAGAAAGGAAGCCATTGAATCATATCAAGCATTACTTGTAGAGACAATCAAAGATCCTCAGGTACCTCTTGATCAAAATTTTTAAGTCAAATTTTGTATGTTTTGTATTACAGTTGTCCACTTGTCCTAAATTAAGAAGCAAAGTTTCGGCTCAGATTGTTAATGTATGTGAATGCTATAAGTTCTCTACCATTTAAACAAATACTCCCCACGCCCTAAAATATGTTAACTAGACAAACACAAGGTTTATGAAAAATGCAAATAACACACCTTACTTTTTACAATGTTTACAGTTTTGCCCTTTGCCGTTTATTGATATTTCTTCGAGTTTTGTAATCGCTGACTCTAATCATGGATACTTGATCGTTGTGTATTACCTTTTTAGCTGTGGAATT
Source organism: Erigeron canadensis (assembly GCF_010389155.1). Classification (NCBI taxonomy): domain Eukaryota; kingdom Viridiplantae; phylum Streptophyta; class Magnoliopsida; order Asterales; family Asteraceae; genus Erigeron; species Erigeron canadensis. Next base: position 24,102,456 of record NC_057768.1, read on the forward strand.
ATTTTGGGATATATTAAAAAAGTAAAGGTGCAAAGTTATTCGGAATGGAGAGAGTATACACTGTCTATGCTTTCCTCATACAACACCACAGAAAACACACCCATGCAATCTGTATATGAAACTACCCTGATTTAGTTATTTAGATGATTTCGAGACCATTATTAGTAATGCCACCTGTTTTTCTGTCATACAGGTTTCATGGGTGGATGCGAAACCTAAACTAGAGAAGGATCCTCAAGGGCGTGCAGGCAACCCTTACTTAGATCAATCAGATCTTGAAAAGCTTTTCCGTGAACATATTAAGTTATTCTATGACGTAAGAAATAAAGCCTGTTATGACTATGTTAATGCTCTTTTGTTCGCAAATTTAGGTTTCCTTGGCAGTTTTTACTGCATTTTTTTTTTTATCCTCAATTAGTTATTATCTTTGGAAGGAAAAAAGGGGGGGGATGGGTGGGTGGGTGATGCCGTGACGGGTGAAAGCTGGTTTGGGTTAATATGAGTCACTATTAGATGGGTCGTGTTGACGGGTGAAATGGGGCTTGGATTAGAAAATTATATTATCACTATAACAATAATAATCAGAATCTTTGGATATAGCTATATACGGGGTGACGAATTTGTTTGCACAAAAAATAGACATCGGGTGACATCTAACCTGTTCGTTGTGTTTCTTTTTTGATTTTACCCATTTGGTCCATTTGCGATAAATACAACCTAAATAGACCCACTCACCCATTCATAAAAAAGATGTCTAAACTGCGACTTCATTCAAGCCTTAGAAGATTTGCCTTTTCTAAACCTGATATTTTTCCATATTTCTTCAGCGATGTGCACACGAATAGAGAGCTCTGTTGGCTGCTGTGATAACCACAAATGCAGCTAAAAAAGGATATGAAGGTGGTAAGACGGTTTTTACCTCATGGTCAACAGCGAAACACCTTCTCAAAGATGATGCCCGATACAACAAAATGCCTAGAAAAGATAGGGAATCTTTGTGGCGGCGGCATGTCTATGACCTGCAACAAAGGCGGAAGTTAACAGTTGACGAAGACTCGGAAAAGGATGGAGATGGTAGAATAGTAAGCTCAGTTGATTCTAGGAAATACATTTCAGGTCTAAAAGAAACCATGATCGCCGATAGCTTTGTTTGGGACTAGATCCATTTTACATCTTATCTCCGATAGTTGCTGTTTGTGATCTCATATATTGTTTTTCTTAGTATTTCTGTATACTATGTTATTGCTATGGTGGTCCCATATCATGTCGGTGAGGTGCTTCTATGCGGTAGTTGATTGTGGTCAAAACAAGAATTTAGTCATCTAGTCTATATATGTCATTATATTGCTCTTGTTTTTAGACTACCGGAATTAGTTTTATTGCCCATTGCGCATCCCAGACTTGAGAAAAAATGTTTGTACAAATGTAGCACTTGGATGATGCTCCGCAAGATCATGTTGAAGGTTGTGATGGGTGTTTCGTTATCTTATAGTTGTCTTTCTCTGAAGGTGTATTCACATCTTTCAGAACGTGTTCATCCTGAAATGTTTTTTCAGTGACAGGTTCGATATCCTTTCAAGATTGTTGTAGACTGGTAGTAACTAAAATACATTAATTTATATGTTATGAGTATATAAATTATATTAAACGAGGATAACTGGACAAGACAATAAATTTGAGTTTATGACTGCACAAACCTTATTATAATTTTTGTTTTTCATTATATATATATATATATATATTTGAATGGCAAAAGTATTTATTTATACAGAATCAACTAGCAAGATACTAGATCGCTAAAGTACAAAGAATACAATTTAAAATACAATAATTTATGGGCCACAAATCTAACCTTACCGGTCTCTAGAAGACTCTCCCCTAAAAATACACATACAACAATTCATCTTTATTTAGTAATAGATTTCAGTGGTAATTTAGATATTACGAGAGTAAGTACTCGCGTGTTGCGGCGGTGAGATGGTGGGGTGATGGGTCATAAAGTGTGATAGCCAAATGCCTTAATGTACGGGTTCCGCCCTCGAATTTAAAAATTCGTCGAAAGTATATCGAATGACATCTTGCATGAAAGAATATGAAATTTTAAGAACACTCATATAATTTTTATAAGTTATCGATATCCGGTTTGTGAGATAAATGATTTTGAATGAATTGGAGAAATAAATGATTTATGGATGAAAGAGAAAAAAGATAATTGGTTGAGATTTGAGGAGAGAAAAAAGGTAATATAGTTATTTTAGGTAGATATAGAATTGATAGGGGCATTTTTAAAATGTAAATGTTGAAACTTAAAATTTAGACATGAATTTTTTATTTTATAATATAATATAGATATAGATATCAAATATAAAGCTAAGTCAATAAGAAAAAATAGCTTCATTAATTAAACTCAAAAGTTTCCTTTTTGATTCATAGTTGCATAAAATAACAAGTTCGAGTTTATCAACTGCAAAGCGGTTAGCCAAACCTCTATTTTTAATTCACAAAACCTTCTAAATCGTTTTTCATTTTGACACAAAGACTATTTTCATTGACGTGTTGTTTGGAATCTTGATTAATACATTTTCGGATAATACAGAATGGAAATAAGAACCAACCATCAATAGGGGGATTGGTATTTAAAGGGACTTAAAGAATAGAAATAAGAGAGTTTGCAGGACTGCCCAACCCTGACGGCCTGACTCATACTAAATATGACCCTTACAACCCAAAATTTGGTTCCTGCTAACCAATCTTAAAATGCAAATCTGTCACGCGTGGAGAAAAAGTTCCACATAGGAGACCATAAGATAAAAAATAAAAGAATTCCATGCAAAAGTATCTCTAAGTAAAAAATAAAGGTTCCAAATAATCATCAATATAAGCAAGGCATGGCCAATGATCCTAACTAGAGTCGAACTAACCCCAACTTCCATTTGAAAAAGAAGATGGAGGAAGGAATATCAAGATATGAAACCGGCCCATGTTTCTTTTATTCAAATGTAGGTTACTCCCTCTGTCATCTTATATTAAAGTTTTATAATATTGAAAGAGTATGTGAAAGGTGTTGTTAAGTGATGTTTTGAATATATATGAAAGTTTTATAATATTGAAAGAGTATGTGAAAGGTGGTAATAATGTTATGCATGAAATGTATATATATATGAAGTGTAAAATGGGATGGGTTCTTATATTCTGCATGAATTTTGGTGTGAAATGTCACGAGTTGTTTAAATCCAAAAGTCTTGTGATTTCATAAACATCCAAAAATATAGACATTTCAAATCAAAGAATGTGCTTGTGAAAATTAAAGAGGTCATGTAAAAACAGAAGAAAGAGAAGGCTGGAAATGAGACATTTGATGCAGGGACGACAGAACAGAGAGCCGGTCACTTAGATACCGGTTTTGAATGTATAGAAGGAGGACCGGTGTCTAAGACACCGGCTTTGCTCAGAAAGTTGCCACCTCGACGAAGACCGGTGTCTAAGACACTGGCTTTTCCTCCAAAAAGTTAAAACCGGTGTCTTAGACACCGGTCTTCGTAGTTTTACAAAGTTCGTATATACACCAAATGCCTCCAAAAACTTCTCATCCGTACAAAAACTTCCCCTTACAACCTAAAATTTGGTTCCTGCTAACCAATCCTAAAATGCAAATCTGTCACGCGTGGAGAAAAAGTTCCACATATGAGACCATAAGATAAAAAAGAGAAGAATTCCATGCAAAAGTATCTCTAAGTAAAAAATAAAGCTTCCAAATAATCATCAATATAAGCAAGGCATGGCCAATGATCCTAACTAGAGTTGAACTAACCCCAACTTCCATTTGAAAAAGAAGATGGAGGAAGGAATATCAAGATATGAAACCGGCCCATGTTTCTTTTATTCAAGTGTAGGTTACTCCCTCTGTCATCTTATATGAAAGTTTTATAATATTGAAAGAGTATGTGAAAGGTGTTGTTAAGTGATGTTTTGAATATATATGAAAGTTTTATAATATTGAAAGAGTATGTGAAAGGTGGTAATAATGTTATGCATGAAATGTATATATATATGGAGTGTGAAATGGGATGGGTTCTTATATTCTGCATGAATTTTGGTGTGAAATGTCACGAGTTGTTTGAATCCAAAAATCTTGTGATTTCATAAACATCCAAAAATATAGACATTTCAAATCAAATAATGTGCTTGTGAAAATTAAAGAGGTCATGTGAAAACAGAAGAAAGAGAAGGTTGGGAATGAGACATTTGATGCAGGGACGACAGAACAGAGAGCCGGTCACTTAGATACCGGTTTTGAATGTATAGAAGGAGCACCGGCTTTACTCAGAAAGTTGCCACCTCGACGAAGACCGGTGTCTAAGACACTGGCTTTTCCTCCAAAAAGTTAAAACCGGTGTCTTAGACACCGGTCTTTGTAGTTTTACAAAGTTCGTATATACACCAAATGCCTCCAAAAACTTCTCATCCATACAAAAACTTCCCCTTACAACCCAAAATTTGGTTCCTGCTAACCAATCCTAAAATGCAAATCTGTCACGCGTGGAGAAAAAGTTCCACATAGGAGACCATAAGATAAAAAAGAGAAGAATTCCATGCAAAAGTATCTCTAAGTAAAAAATAAAGCTTCCAAATAATCATCAATATAAGCAAGGCATGGCCAATGATCCTAACTAGAGTCGAACTAACCCCAACTTCCATTTGAAAAAGAAGATGGAGGAAGGAATATCAAGATATGAAACCGGCCCATGTTTCTTTTATTCAAGTGTAGGTTACTCCCTGTGTCATCTTACGATAAAGTGGTCCCTCGACTATATTAGGATCCACGACAACATTATCAAGACACGAACCTGAAACATCATCGTTCCAAACTTATGACCCCTCTGTCCTTGACAACATTAATGAGTGAATCACCAATTAATGACATTAACAACAAAATCCGATAAGTTCTTCTCAACTGCTTGAATTAATTAATGAAGTTGTTGAAACTTGACAGATCGTGTTCCATTGACAGCTATAAATCCTTTTAAAGCTAGGAAAGGTCTTTCTCCCAGTGCTGGACGAACTACTACATGCTTCTTATAATGCATTAAATAAATTTACATAAAATTGAGGCATCATGAATGCCATCTGGAACTATAGATTTAAGAAACGTGTCCTCAATGCCCACGACCCCGATGTTGGTTCCTTTGGTTGCAATTCAATTAAAACGGGAGCTTTGAAGCTTTCTTTCTCTTCTTCTCCAGCACCATTGCCAATAGGAACAATATCTAGAGAATCAGTTTGACTCTGACTTGAAGGTATTAGTTTCACGCAAGGGTTCCCGTACGTGTCTTCCTTCAATTGCAAGGATAGCTGAGACTTCGGCATTGTTATCGGGTGTCTCCGGTTGCCATGATGAGGAATTAGTTTCAAATTTACGAAAAACAATCCACGATTACCCGTGGGAAAACCCGTCACCCGATGGTTAGTAGGTATACGGGGACCCGTCGGGTCCAGGTCTGGGTTTGGGACGGGAGTTTTAATCGGGTCCGGGATAGGGTTTGGGACGGGAGTTTTAATCGGGTTCGGGATTACCTATACCCAGATCATACTCGGCCCGTTGACATCCATGCTTGTAGAGTTGTATAGGTGGTCAATTTTTATTCATAAAACTATATTGATATCCCGCAAAGAAACCGACGATGCTACATATCTTCCAAAAGATGTTGAGTGGTTGACCATGTTAATTTCAAATTAAATATTTATGTTAGAAAATAATAACATAATACTGCGTAAATTTTAAATAAAACGAATATGATAAATTGAAAAGAGTTAGTATTATTTTTTAACTAGAAATTTACCTGCGCTTCGTCGCGGTTTGGTATGTTGAATTGTTGCTAACAATGAATTATATAGCATTTGTCCTAAACACATTTCATTGAGCATATATTAAGAAAAGATAGGTTAAATATTTTTGTTGTATTAGAACATCAAATAACAGAAACATTAATTTTCGACAAAATATATATTTGTGTATTACTTGGTAATATATAATTTGATCTTAAAAGCAACATATGAACACCTCATATTGATTTACATGGAAAAAAAAGTTGTAATTACCCCCATATAATTGTAACCTAGCGTTATTTCCATGCTTCGTTATTTTTGAATACCAATTTAACATCAATTAGATTCGAAACAAATTAAATTACTCAACACCGTTAACATTATCAATAGTCGAATATTGTGCTAATGAAATCAAAATTTTAAGAGTTTTGCTAAATGCATCCCTTAGGGCTATTTTTAAATTATATTAAATAATTATACATTTACTATAAAATTCAAGGTAGACTTTTCATATAAAACATACAAATTTTCTATACGCCTTAATTAAGTGCAGACTGCGTTTATTATTTCCAAATTTTAAAAATATATATTCTTTTATTTATCACTATTATATTAGTATAGAGGAAAGTTAGTTTGAGAACAATTAAAAAAAAAGAACGCGAGAACCAATCCTGACCATTGATTTTGATCTTGATGATATTTAATTTTCTCTCTCCTCATTTTCACCCAATTCATTTAAATGGTTTTTATCTCACAAACCGTACATCGTTAAACGAAAAAAAAAGCATGGGTAGTCTTAAAATTTAGTGCTCTTTCATTAGAGATGCGACTTGATATACTTTTGACAAACTTTTAAATTTTGATTTTTTTTTTAATTTTTTTTTTAGCGATAATCCTACACATGTGTAGGATATCCTACACATGTGTAGGGTATACATCATACACATCCTACACATGTGCAGGTAAAAAAAAAATTCAAAAAAAAAAAAATTTCAAAATTTAAAAGTTTGTCAAAAGTATATCAAGTCGCATCTCTAATGAAAGAGGACGAAATTTTAGGACTACCCATGGTTTTTTTTTCGTCTAACGATGCACGGTTTGTGAGATAAAATATTTTGAAAAATTTGGATGAAAGTGATGAGAGAGAAAAAAGGAGATGAGATGTGTGGCCCAGATTGGTTCTCGCGTTTTTTTTTTTTTTATGGTTCTCAAAATAACCCACCCCTGTTAGTATATATGTAAGTAAAACTAAAATAAGTGTTAGAAAAAATAAATAAAAGGAAAAGAAAAAGATTGACACACATATTGTTATTGTTGAATTGTGGTTTTCCACTTCCCCATTTATGTTGACAGGTGGTGAGTGGTTCTTTACGTGTTAAAACACCCCGACCATTTTCATTAATGTGAGTAAAACACTTAAAACACCCCACTTTTTTCATTCCATCTTCAAATCCACCAGCCAACCCACCGTTATTCTTTTTCAAAATGCACACACTAATATCATCAGCATATTCATTCGCATATCAACATGCAATTAAACCACATATAAACTCATTTCAATCATCATCGCAAAAGTCATAGGTACCAAATATTGTTAGAGATCTATATATTTGGATAGACCGGAAATATATAGATATATACATAGATCGATCTATAGATTATAGATATAAAGTGTGAAGAATCAATACCATCTGCAATCATTTCCATACGTCATATCCAATCTCATCCTTTTTGCATTCGGGATCGCAGCAGTGGTCGATTCCGTCGAACACCACCCGGAAAACATAACCCTTTGTGTGTGTGGATAATAGATATGGTTTTTTTAAGCAACGTGAAAAATAGATACGTTTTTGACCACCCGGAAAGTAGAAGCAGTGTGGTGGGCGTTGATGTATTTTTGATTTTGGGCTTGGCTTTCGGCTGAGGAATTCATGGTGGCAGGTAAAGGCGGCTGCCGGAACCTGGAAACAGTGGTCGGCGAATGGTGGAGGTGGCTGGTTTTAGATTGTTATTTAGTCTTGTTGTACTTGCTGCTTCACAGATTGTAAAATTATATACGGAGTATTAAAAAGCAGAATTGGCATGGAGGGCTACTTACTGTAGCTCTCCCCACGTGACGGAACTTTTGAATTGTTATATATATATAATAACATAAATAGAATAAAGTTATAAATTAAATTTGGTAATTGCACAAAAAGAAAATTTGACTAATTCTTAAGTCTTAACATGAGCAATTGAGCAGTGTTTAACGACAAATCTATGTTATCTTTAAACTAATTCAAATAATTCTAAACTACTACTTAGAGTGATTAGTGAACCTAGGAACCAAAACATAAAACCCATATTAGCCGGCCACAATTGGATTTCGGAAACTAAACTATATTCTTTTTATGCTATCTTTATATACAACTTTGAAAGTTTATGAAATTACACGTAGAAAGAAAAAAGACACTAAGCAACACCATAATACATGGGTATTCATGCAACCAATATTAAACATACAGAAATTACTGACAAATTCAAATAGTTGAATAAGCCATACGGTGTATAGTATACAGACAAAAGGAACATCACTTTATATATACACACGTAATACCAAGTTATATAGCAACTGAACCCGCTTTCATATCAACATCGTCAAAAACATTTAAAGATCGACGCAGCTGTTTACTACAACCAAGACTCACCCTGCTCACGGTTGAGTGGTTAAATTGGTTTTGAGGTTTCACAGATCAACCCAAAAGGGTTAAATACTTGAATGATTTACCTAAATTGACTTGTTTGTAGGACTTCGGGTCTAGATTGCCGGGTCTAAGTGCAAATAAATCTCAATAGCAAATAAATATATTTTCAAGGTAGAGAAAGGAAAACAAGGATGTTAGTTGTTATTTACCTTTTTTTTTTAATCCACGTTCATTTAGGTAACTACCCATTTATGTAGGGGTTTTATTTATTTTTTTTAATGTAGTGGAATTGTCACTCTACACTAAGGATCAAATTGTATGTCTTTGAGTTCTGTTGTAACAAGACGACTACATGATACATGTTCTAGATGTAGATCATTTAGTGGCAACAAAAGGAAAATTACTAGAATTACTAGAAGAAAAACACATTACTAAATTCATAATGATAATTTAAAGTATAGCTTAATAGCTGAAGTCCTTATATCTATTTAAGTTCATATTTTGTCAAGCTTTTGGTTGAATCTATTTTTGTTCAACCATATGTTTATATGTTACTAAACTATTTATATAGTTCACATCACGTAATTCTAATGAAATATGTTCGCTATCGTTTCTTCATATATAAAGTGTATTATATAGTTTTTTATACAGCTCGCGCATCATGCGGGTCAAAAACCTAGTATATATATATATATAATTCTTACATAATCCTTCCTCACAAAATTATATTTCTAACAAAATTATATTTCTGCCCCCAAGAAAAATAAAATATCATCATTTTTAACGATTTATTTAAGTATTATTTATTATTATACATATAAAGATTCGGTCAATAAAGTATATAATTAAACAAGTGACGTTTGAGATTAAAATAAATTAAAATGAAAAATCTAAGATAAATCAAACTATTTATATTATTATATAAAAGTTTTAACCTTCATATTAAAATGTTAGATTTTTGAGACACCAGAAATAGTCATTATATCCTTAATGACTTAAATGACACCACTAGTCTCTTATCTTATAAGATATTTCTATAACATTTTTTAGATCAATTAACTTTACATCAATTGCATACATCAGTCGTCGTATCCATCATCACCATATCATCATTACCAATCGCCACTATCACCATACTGGTGTTGCATTGTACGGCTATCCTTTTAGTTAAACTATTAATCACAAAACATCTTAACCAGTTACTTTATAAAATATATCATGGAGTTGAGTGTACTTTAAAAAACAAGTCAATTACAGGGTGTGTATGTGTAATGTGTTTTTATTATTATATATTTGGATAGGTGAGTATATGTCAAGATAGTTGTGTATTTTAGTTTAATTCATTGGAAAAACATTACTTGTGTCTATTTACATATCAAGAAATATGAAGAAAAGAATTGTATTGGGTAAAATAATAAGGTGTTGCAATGTTGACTATTAGTGTATCAAACAAACAAATTAGGGATATTTGTTTGATGGATAGCAGGATATGAGGATCAATAAATTGGTACATTTTATTTTTTACATGTTTTATAGATGGATTTGGAATGTAAATTTAGGAATGAAACCGATATATTAGAGGCATTGGGTATAGAAAAAGTTCTTCCTATCTCTATAAATCCAATACTCAGTGATTCTGAGTTTTAAACCAAAAATTACTTTAGGTAATGGTCTAAGAAATGAGAATAAGAAGAAAATCAGAAAATAATGTGTAACGAGCTACCGGAGCTACACGCCAAACTTACGAATCACATGTCCAAAATTCTAAAATTATGAAGAATAAATGCTACGAGTATTTTTTTTTTCATAATTGTTTTGTCCCAATGAATTTCTAGTAAGGTTTAAAACGAGACAAAGTTCTCATACTCCATTCACGATAAGTTGTTGTAAAATTATTTGAAAATGAAAAAGAGTGGATAAATTTTTATGTTCTATTTTATAAAAGGTAAGGTAACTTGAAATGTAACTAACTATAACCAAATGTTTATAGTAGAAACGAACTAAAATTTTGGACATTGTATGTTAACAACTTCATAAAAATTGTCCAAATTATGTAATATGACATACGTGATAACCTATATGAGCCGTCACGTGTAAGTTTTTGATTGGTGGACTCATAATTTGAACATTTTTACTAAAAACTTAACACACAATATCCAATCTCATATTTGGTTTCCACTATAGACATATTGTAACACCCGTCATTTTAAAACCTGGATTTTCAAAAACTTTGTCAAATGACGTTTAAACGTAGCGGAAAAGGGTCACTTAAAAACTGTCTCATCCGTAACGGATGGTATCTTTCATAAAGTGGTGTTACCAAGTGCATCATCGAAATAACATAAATGAAATTCAAGTTATGACACCAATATGAATGCCAACATTATTACATAAAACACAAGTCATAAATAAAGTAGCCAAACAACGGCTAAAGGTGAAGTCTAAGAATCGGGAAACTAATGCTAATCTTCTTTATTCTTCTACCCATCTCGCGAGCTAAACCTTTCTCTAGCTCAAACTTGCTTATCCTGAAGGACACAACATTTTCATAAAAACAAGGGTTAGATAATAAATTAGCTAAGTAAGATAAACATATTTATAAAATGTTCTTCATTTTACTTTTCATAAGCTTTTCATATTAAATATATTAAAAGATGATCACATTATTTACAGACTTCCCACAATATAAAGATCACCCCTTCTTTACTTATCCCACATCCCATCGCATTACATATCAATCAACATATACATACAACTCAAATTTCATCTCACGTCATTACATATCACGCATATGTATAGCACATGTAGGATATAAACTCCTAATTGTGCCTATCTATCGTTTTTATCACACATCTCAACATTTCTTATTAAATCTAAAGTCACATTGTAATATCACGTCTTAAAATACATGTACATCTTTTTCACATATTCTTATAATTATTTAATCAACTTATTCTCACGTCTTACATCTTTACGCACTAGCATTACATCTAGCACGATTTCCCACGTCTCTTTTATGAAAGGCAATGTCATTTCCATGGTATCCCGTTATGCGCGCTTTTAACATTGGTGGTTAGTCACTCCACCCAAAAATACTTCCCACGTTACTATGCGGCAATGAGCCACTCAAGCAACCACGTAAACACTATCTTGGAATAAACTAGCACGGGTTAAGCTTAACACTTCCTACGTCAATCTCACATATTTAACTATAGCATTTTCCCATATTATATCTTTCTTACTTTTTACGAACTAACATTAAGGCTATGAAGGTTTCCCACATCTCACATTACTTTTAGGTATATTCTTTACCTTATTAATCCCACTAATGTGCACAACTAATGGCAACTCTTACGTGCATCTAGTGAACTAGACATATCATACTTAAGTGTCACAAACAAGTCATTACATATCAACAGTAAGGCATAACAACGACATTATCAACAACACATATTTTAAACATATCATAGCAACGTCATTATAAGCATCATACTTCATATGCACATATATACTTCTACTTTAAACGTCATCATATTAGCATAAGTCATTTCAACATACATACATTCCCATATAACCTCCCGCATAACCTGGAAAACCCCACACATATAAGATAATCCGATCAAGAGGTTAATTATAGAAAACTACATTTTGTTGTGCCTCCAGCGTGAGAAAAGTCACGTATCTTACCTCAATGGAGTACTCAACAATCACAAACGAGTATACCGTGCTTGACAAGAGTTCCCAACAACCTATGGTAAAAGAATGATTGAAATATAAGTCAACTAGACACTTAAACGTACTTTGAAACACTCTGATGTACAATATTGTGGTGAATATTGTGGTCTATATCGAAGGTATTGTTTTCCCAAACAAAAGACCATACAGTGGTCACGAAGGTACCGTGGTGTGTATCGGCAGTATCGCATACCAGATTAGATTTCAACTCTCCAATTGAATCCTATACGACTTTTACACCTTAAATCGACCTGGAGACATAAAGTTAACATCTTTTATGGTACAATGGATGACTTTAATCCATCAATTGATTCCTTAACCATTCACCAACATTACCCATTCCATTGATCACCCGAATAACTCGAAATCGGTAACAATTTGTAATTATCCCATCCCAAACCATAAGACCAGAAACAAGATCAATATAATTGATTCATATGATCACAAATCAAAGGAAAATCACCTATATTACCTGTATATAATCACAAGGACGAAAGATCTTGATCAAACTTCAATCAAACACCACGACACGCAGGGTTTTGGATGGAGAATTGATTTGAGAGGGAAGAGCGAGCGACTTAGGGTTTCTTTCTTACGTAAAATCTGAAGAATGATAATTAGGAGAACCTAATTGTCATATAACCCCTGGTCATCACCTCTTTAAGTTCCATCTTAACTCCCTCAACTCTATAAACGTTACATATAAGGCTTTTCTTTCTATCGGGAATACTTATCGACTTAACAAGCACTTATCTTACTTAACTTTACTTTTACTAAAAATAATTTAACATACTTTAATCATTTAAAATTAAATACCGAAACATTTAATCACATAATCCCATTTAGGGCACATAGACTTAACGATCCTAACGTTAGCTAACAAAATAGTCAACAAGTCAAACACGAAAAGTTCAGGATGTTACACATTTGATCATAGTTAGTTACATTTCGGTGTACTTAACCCTTTAATAAATTAAGAAGTATATATAATTACAAGTGAATGTATACTTCAATATTAGTATACATTAATATAGAATCACTATATAGGGTATATTTGGTAAAAGTAGCTGTAAGCTGTAACTTTTAAGCAAAGCTATTAGCTAGAAGTATTAATTTTTATAATTGTTTGGGTAAGTTACACTTTTGGTCCCTGAACTTGGAGCGTTTTTCACCTTTAGTCACTAAACTTCAAAAATTGCAAATTATACACTAAACTTGCCACATTTTTTCACTTTTGGTCACTGCATCAACTTTGTTACCTTTTCTCTGTTAACTTGCCCAGATTCGTTATTTTTTTTTTCACTTTTCGTTCTTTTCATTTATACCATTATTAAAAGTGATAATCGGCCTAATTTCAGGTCTTAGATATTGTTTTATTCGATTAGTGAAAATACATATTCATTTGTGAGGGGTTTTGAAATAGTTTTTTTTATGTTTATAATTTACTACTTTATTGATTATAAAATAGTTTGATCAGATGAAATAATTGATATTCTGTTTGAACGATGATGAAATAGTTGTTAGTTGAAATTTTTATTAATAAAGTTCGATTCTTTTAGGGTCTCTGTTTGAATTTTTTTAGTCTTCTTATTTCTACTTTAACCGTAAATATTTTTGTTTGTGTTATATAAATTTATATAGTTATCCTTAATTCATTTTATTAACCATTGCTAAACTATAATAAAACTAAGATATTCCAACGGTTATCCGGAGTAACGTGTTCTAGATTTTTTTTTTCTGAATAATCGATAACGCCTTATAATTTAACCGTAAATATTTTTCTTTTGTGTTATATAAATTTGTAATAAATAATATAAATAGATTGAGTTTTTAATGTACTTTTCATCGATTATCACTTTTAATAATGGAATAAATGAAAAGGACCAAAACTGGAAAAAAAAACTAACGAATTTGGGCAAGTTAATGAAGGAAAGGTAACAAAGTTGACACGGTGACCAAAAGTGAAAAAAGTGGCAATTTTAGTGTATAATTTGCAATTTTTGAAGTTTAGGACTAAAGTGAAAAAAGTGTCAAATTGAAGGACCAAAAGTGTAATTTACCTTAATTGTTTGGTATGGTAGTTGTAGATGCAACTTTAAGAGGTATTTATGTACATTTAATGACTAAAAGCTTCATCGAAAAGCTAAAGCTCCTGAAACGTTACTTCAATAAGCGTTTCATTGTATAGCTTTTTCTTTCAAATAAAAGTTAAAGTTAGTTGCATCCAAACAAAGCTTTTAACACAATAGAAGCTTTTTGATCAAAATTAAATGCTAAAGCTCCCTAAAAACTTTTAAAAAGTTCTTGCCAAACATAGCAACAATGTAAAAGATAAGAACACCTATTTATATTTATCTATCAAATAGTTAAACCCTATTTTTTCTTATATAATATTAAGTCATTTTCTAAATGTTACTAAGCACTCTATGTATGTAATTTTCATAAAAAAAATTTAGAATATAAATAACTTTACACGAATTGTCATAATGTGTATCAAATTTTAATCTTGTGCATTGTATGTAATTAATTTTCAAATCATATGCATTGTATGTGTCCGACCAATAAAAACTTACAAGTGACAAATTACATAGTTGTCATATATAAACGGATACATACAATTGACATAATTATACAATGCACATAAATAAAGTTTCATACACACTATGACAATCTATGTAAAATTATTTACATTTTAAAATACTAATCTTTTTCATTTGATAACATTAACCATTGAACTATGAACACTTTCTTTAAGTGAAAATGTCACATTTAGTCCTTTGTGGGCCTGTTTAGAACTCTCTAGAACTTTAAGTATCGACCTTTTATTTTTCTGTTTTATCAAATTTTAGAATAAACCGAACTCATATACAAAGTAATCTACTGTTTAATCTAGAAAACAATAATTAAACATATTAATTTTTAATAGAATTGAATATATGAAATATCAATCCATGATATCTTCAAGAAAAATGAAAATTAGCTACCACTCATTGTTCACGTGAGAAGTATCATTAGTTTTCACTAACTCTTCAATTATACAGTTTCTTTGTAATAGAATATAATATATGATGATTTGATGAAAAAAACTTAAAATATGTTAGGTTCAAATATAAATTTCTTCGATTTTACAAACCATAACCTGGATGACTACGGTGAATTAACATACATTAAAATAATCGTTTTTCTTAAATAATAATCTAATATAATTAGATAACTAATGTACAGCATTTCACAGTATTTCTATTAATTATGATTAGCCTTTAGCAAAATAACTATGTTTTTACTCAGAGTGACGTTCGTAAATGGCATTAACAATTGAAACCAATGAAGTACGTTTTTCTTCATGTAAGTAAAAGTTTAAATTAAGTTATCTAAATATTTAATGAGTGGCATCTTAGTGTGGGATAAGGCCTTTGTGACCATAAGGTCATGGGTTTAAAACTCACATAGAAGGTTTTCTTATATTTAATGAGTTTCTTCCTGAATTGGTGTAGTGTAAGGATATGATCGGGTGACACCCTGGTAGCACGATGATATTCCAGTGGTTTGTCAATGATCCAAATTTGCCGTTAAAAAAAAAAGTTACCTAAATATTTAAATCCAAAGGACTTCTTCTCAAAGAGGAAAAGTTAACAAAGTTTGTAATAATAGTGAACCATTACTTTTTAAGTTATGCATAAGACTTTAACTATGAATGTGCGATCGAAAAGAAATATTAGAATTTCAGCACAATGTAATGCTATATTCTTTAGTGTTTTTAAAATAAAAGAAATGACAAGATTTTAAAATAAATTGAATTCTTAAGTTTTTTCTTTTTTAAAAAAATTAATAAATAAAATGAAAGCAAGAAAATCTTTAGCTGTTTTTAAAATTAATAAACCCGGTTTTGTGCTTGCAACTTGGACTCTAAGTTTGCCTATAAATTAAACCGTTTATAATGTTTATACTAATTATACTAATATATTTTACAAGAAAAATTTGACATATATTGTGCAAAACTTGTAGACGAATCATGCACTTAATTATTGATTTTTGTCCAACGATGTTTTGTATTGTTATCCAAAGATGTACAATACAAATTAGAAGGGAGGTGACATTTGTGATTTGTACCATTTTTTATTCTGATAAATTTAAAATAATGATGCATTAATGGTTTATATAGGCAGTTGTATAACTTGTTACATGTGGTAGATATATATATAAAAAAATGATATGAATACATCATTACTAAAGTTAGAATTTACCCTTTTTAATTGGTAGACAATGGCTGAGTGGTTTAGATAGGAGATCAACAACGTCTTCAAAAGAGATGAGTGTGACACAAGGAAAAATATTTAATGAGGCTAGCTGCTTCACCGTTCCTATCATCTAATTATTACTCCGTATATTATTTGTTTGGCCATTCTTTAGCTATATTCTTCTATAGAAAAATAGCATTTTATTTATGTATAATGTACTTAATTATCGTCTAAATTTTAAGAGGTCCGGTGTTTCTATGGATCTTAAGGTATCTAGTATATTGTTAGCATGACAATTATATAAGTCGTGAGAAGTTATCAAAATCAATGTATCAACAATGGGCATTTTTGAATCTATAGATTTCCATAAAATTGTTTAATAAAAGAGTTGACCAGATTTGAATCTAAGTGTCCACTTGAAATTGTTTTTGGTTTTTTAACACTGGTTACGTTTTTTCATCTTCAAATATCTTATAACATGGTTCATTTTATGGAAAAATTATATGCTAGCGTACGTTAATGATTTGTAGAATTTCAAGGATTTTTTTTCTCTCCCTCGAACTCTCGAAGAAAAAGAGGTACAAAAAAGATCGATCGTGTTGCCACTTTACACTTTTCTATTATAAAAAAAGAAACTAGAAAACAAAATCTAAACATTTTGTATCCTTGTTAATAGGATATCATGTACTTGCTAGTATTATAATTTAATAAGATTGATAATAATTATGTCTACTATGTGATTCGAAACCTATTTTATTAGTTGATGCACGAATATTTTCAGACAGCAATTGAATTTATTCCATAATACTACAATGTAAAACAAATAGGTATAATTTTGTTTATTGAATTTCGAAAGAGTTCAAATTATAGATTCTTTTAGATTTTGTTTAAGACCTCGTAAAAGTTTAACGTATTCAAAAATTCTACAAAATACCTCAAAAGACCTTGATCCTTATTTCTAACGTATTATGTCTGACTTTTTTCTTCGTTTATTTTTTTTGATATATAAATGAATAGACCCAATAATAACAATTAATATTATGTTTCATGTCACAGTAAATAATTTTTTTTGAAACAGTAGAAATTTTATTACTAAATGCAACTAGCAAGGCACTAGTTGCTAAGGTATACGAGTACAAATAAATCTAGAAAGAACCAAAACAACTAATCTAGACTCACCTGAAACATTAACTGTGAGGATTACAAAAGGAATGAAAAAACTCATGCCAGATACAATGACAAGACACGAGAAAAACTCCCAACCAACGAAGGCCGAACCACCGGTTTTTACTTCGTGGCGTTTTTGTTGTAATCCCATACATGTTCCGAAGGTTGACCAAACTAATATTGTGTGGAAAACAAATACAATGTCACAGTAAATAGTACTCTATAATGATGCGGATAAATGCTTTATACATTTTCGTCTAATTAACTTTTATAAAGACTCTGAACTTCCGATGATTGGTGTAACATGCCGGAAAAATTGTAATCTATCACATGATAAACTTTTTGTATTCTAATCTGATTTACTAGAGTATTAGTTTCCTTTTTAACACAAATTCAACTTGACCAAACAGGTAGTTTGATAGACTCTTCTTAATTGATCAACTTATTAATCCTCTTGATCATGGGATCAAATCACTATGAAAAAATAAAAGGGTGATTAAAAAAAAGAAAACAAATAGATTACATATATCAAAGTTTTTTGGTTTTAGAAATATTATTAGACTAAATTTTTTAAAAATCAATCATTTACTTGAAATAAAACATAGAAAGTAAGACTGGTAAATCGTGTCTTAACAGGTTCGATGCGTACAAAATTCTCAGCTTTCAAACATGAAAATGACTCATTTAACACTTGTCTTTGATGATTTAAGTTTGACAGTTATTCGTTTATGTATCAAAAAAGTTAAATGTTGAACTTTAAAATATTAAAAACAATTATTTTTAAAAATAGAAAAAGTTGCATAGTATATTTTTTGCTTAACAGGTACTTTAACAGGTCTTAACAGGTACCCAGTTGCCAGTCTTGATAGAAAATAAGTAGATAACATTTTTTTTACGAGTTTTGAAATCTACTATCTTAAAAATATATAAAGAAAATTAAAATTTAGATACCTTAGATCAAGTGAAATGCTTGAGACTTTGAAAAGTATGTGTATATGTATTTCTTTCACCAGTCAATTTAGACCTTCCAACCAACCTAACCAACGAGCCATCATCAACCAATCACTCCTTCCCGTCACGGTGTCACATCAAAATAAAACCTATGCATATAAAATAAAATAAAATACAAAAATATATATCCATCTTTACTGCCACCTAACCATCTCTCTGTATATTGAACATACATAAAACCCATATATATACATACAAAAAATTTCATACCGAGTAATATATAACACAAACAACATCATCACATTGCTTGCCTACAAAACCAACACACACAAACACCCACATTTGACGTGTTTCAACAAATTCTTACACTCCCAGGTAAACCCACAAACACACACACTTAAAAAACCTTTTTCTCTGTTTTTTTTTTTTTTGTGGGTGTTTTTTCATGGAAAAGATCTTAGATTTTGTTTGTATTTTCACTATTTTTTTAATCCAGTTTAGTTTGATCTATAGATCTAAACTTCATTGGGTATTTAATTTAACCATGTCAGTATTTGTATGATTTGAAACTATGTGAATGTAGTTTGTGTATGTATAACATTTAGGATTCAATTGATAACTAGCAAATATAATATGGTATGTATATTCATGATCCTAGTGGGACCCACAATATATATATATATATATATTTATTTGGGTTTTGCTAAACGCGGCCCGTTGCGTACATGAAATAGTTGTACACTTACCATAAAATTCAGGGTCGGGCTTTTGATATGCAAAGTACAAATTTTTTATGCACGTTAAATGCAGGGCTGCGTTTAGCATTTTTCTATTTATATATATAAATGTATACTATTATTTTTGCTTTAACTATGCTATGCTTTATGATATTTGTAGAAGAAGCATTAAATAAACGAGAAAGAGTAAAAACTATCGGCCAAGTAAAGAGTAGGTGCGATAATTTTTTTTCTAACCGTATATTTTCGTATAGTGTGTAGTATTTTTGGGACCAAAGGAGTATGTTAGATTATAGTATATAAGTGCTAGATAAGTTTTGATGTATCATAAGTAGCATTTTACAACTATTTAATGAATGTCTAGTTTTTTATGATCTAGACCCAAAAATGGAAATCTGGCAATGGTCATTTACTGATCTAAGAAAAGATGTGCTACTTAATTAACAATGTAGCCCACAACATAACTAGACTTTTTATTTTGTTACTAAAGTCAAATGGATTAATGGATTACTTGTGAACATTAAATTTGACCAAGTTTTAACTTGATTTTATAGAAATAGGCTGTGGAGAATATATACTTAAGTTTGGACTTAAAAAGGTAAAAGCATGTGTGCCAGTTTTGAATTTAAAAGGCACACCAGATTTGAAATTTCTGAAGTTAAGGTAAATTTTGTGTTAGGAGTTAGGACAGTGTGAAAATGATACGAGAACACTTTTCGTTCAGAATATGTATGTCTCGTGAAATCTACAAATTTACCGTGCTTGGGTCATTTTCAGCTAATAATTACATTCTCTGCCATATTGTCTGCATCACTTAAGGTTGATGGCTTTTATATAGGTTCATAAGATACCATTAATTGTCATTATTGAAGTCTATTTTCTGTATGCTTACACGTTTAATAAAGTAATAAACAATAAAAACATTTTTCAGAAGTTATGTGCATAGTCAGAAGTGTATTTTATTCAACTAAAAATGGCTGCTCACTGTTGCTTATAAAAGGGATGACAAATAATCTCTAGTCATTAGTTTTTTGAAACAAGATCTCAGTTTTTGCTATCTACAGGTGTTTTAGAGCGAGCATTAATGGCGACGGGCCAACTGTTTTCTCGTACAACACAAGCATTGTTCTATAACTATAAACAGTTGCCGATTCAGCGGATGCTTGATTTTGACTTCCTTTGTGGTATGTATACTGTTATACTCAATTTACTTCAAAACTTGTTTCTTTTGTGTTTTTATTAAAGTTTGACTTTTGACTAACATTTGCGGAATGTTATATAGGGAGGGAAACACCGTCAGTTGCTGGAATCATTAACCCTGGTTCCGAGGGATTTCAGAAACTATTTTTTGGCCAACAAGAGATTGCCATCCCAGTTCATTCAACGTATGTTTTGTTTTTACTTCCCCTGTATATCTCCAATATATATATTGTTTTTTGACAAGTGTATATATGGTTCAATGGGGAACTGATAATGGGTTGGTTATCCATCTATATGATAGTCAAACTTTAAGATGATTCTAATGCTCACTTTCCATGTCAACATTTCGTGTCTTGCTGTTATGTGATACACCGATAATACTTTAATCATGCAGTGTTGAAGCAGCTTGTGCAGCACATCCGACTGCTGATGTCTTTATAAACTTTGCCTCATATAGAAGGTCAGTTCTAGTTGATTTTGTCATCATTGAAGCGTCTTTTTGACTTTTGATAACAGTCAAACATTTCTTGTTAAGCTTTTCTTTGAGTTTAAATTCTTCTGTTTTTACAGTGCAGCTGCTTCATCTAATCTCGCTCTCAAACAGCCCACAATCAGAGTTGTGGCTATTATAGCTGAGGGTGTTCCTGAATCCGACACCAAGGAATTGATTGCATATGCAAGATCAAACAACAAGGTAAGAAAATATGGATGCTATTCTTTAGGGGTATGGGTGGAAAATTGGGTGCGCCGGACGGGTTGGCTGATGGGTGAATTATAGATCTTATTCTTTCATTTATTCAAGTTGGAGACATGTACCCCTCTAGATGGATGCCAGTGTATAAATCCAATAGAATAGTTTTTTTGTTGTTGTGAGTTTTATAGCGCTATAACATAAACATAATTACGTATAGTAGTGTGTATCCTGAAAATTTTTTGTTTAGGGTGCCGTGTTGGAATATACTGGTTCGAGCATTGTTGGAGCTGATTAGAATGAACTTTAACTTGGTATATGTACTTTAAATTTCTTTCAAGCATAAGCACGGCCTGTTTTGCAGGTTGTTATTGGTCCGGCAACAGTTGGCGGTATTCAAGCTGGAGCATTCAAAATTGGCGACACTGCGGGAACAATTGATAACATTATACAATGCAAACTTTACAGGCCTGGATCTGTTGGATTTGTCTCCAAATCTGTATGCACACATTCTTTATCCTATTCATCTCCCTGGATCTAAGTATTGAAGGTCATTTTTTTGAAAAGCAACTAAATAAACCCACAAAAAAATTCACACATATTTATCAAATATCCACCATGGGACTTGAACCCACAATCTATAGATTGATGGGTTATCACAATCTATAGATTCATAGATATCACATTATTATGTAGCTATTAAATTTATCAAGGAAAATGAATTTAGCTTGGTTAAATTGCAGGGTGGCATGTCAAATGAGTTGTATAGTACAATTGCGCGTGTGACAGATGGACTCTATGAAGGTAACTAAACGTCTAAACATGAAAGCTTTAGTTTACATACTCTTATAGGTTACAAACTATGCTATTTGTACATAGCATATATGCTATACACCATAAACTATGCTATGTACAAATATGCTTTGTCCCTTGATTCATTTTCTTAGTTTTAAGATGGCCTTTTATGTTAGGTATTGCCATTGGAGGTGATGTTTTTCCTGGTTCTACTCTTTCTGATCACGTATTGCGGTTTAACAACATTCCTCAGGTACCTTGTTATGCAATTGGGGATGTTCTAGATTATTTTATATCCTTTTTATAATTGTAGATGACATTTAAATAATTGGTGTTTTCGGTCTACTCAGGTGAAAATGATTGTGGTACTTGGGGAACTCGGTGGTCGAGATGAGTATTCCTTAGTTGAAGCCCTTAAAGCAGGAAAAATCAATAAACCATTGTGCGCATGGGTCAGTGGAACTTGTGCTCGACTCTTCAAGTCTGAAGTTCAATTTGGGCATGCAGTGAGTTACTAACTTGTTTTTTCTGAACTTTCTGCTTGTGGCAGAGCAGTAATTTCCATTTCCACTATTATAATCTCTTACGCGTGCTGAATGCTTCTTGATAACTAGGGGGCCAAGAGTGGTGGTGAAATGGAGTCTGCACAAGCTAAAAACCAAGCACTCCAGGATGCTGGGGCCATTGTCCCTACGTCGTATGAAGCCTTTGAATCTTCAATCAAGGAAACATTTGCAAAATTGGTAAGTGTTAACACTTACCATAGATTCTTCAGGGTCTGTCGGTTTATATGTCAAAAAAGGATTTTTTTTTATACTGGTGGAAACAGAATTTGTAAAAGGTCCTGAATTATTATAAAAGTAATCAGAATTTTAAATATGATTATAAAACCTTTGTTAAAAATATAATATTTTGCAAAATAATATTTAGCATGCTACATGCATTAGAAATACACTTTGGGTGACTTTCAACCCATTCGCCAAGTTCTGTTTCTGACTTTTTTTTTTCATTTGGACCCTTGACCCATTTGTGATAAAACACATATGAAATCAACCCATTCAGAAGTATATAGGTCTAAATTATTACCTTTATTATTCTGTCAGTTGTGTTATACCAACTTATGATTATTTTTGCGTTTTTTGTAGGTCGATGAGGGCAAGATTAGTTCTATTAAGGAGATTACTCCACCACAAATTCCCGAGGACCTTAACACCGCAATTAAGAGTGGGAAAGTACGGGCACCAACCCATATTATCTCAACTATCTCCGATGACAGAGGTTAAACACTTTTGGTTTATTGTAGTTTTGAACTTTTGACCCATTGGGAAATACGAGTATACTAATGGTTAAAGATCTCAATCTCAATATTCAGGTGAAGAGCCATGCTATGGTGGCGTACCAATGTCTACCATTGTTGAGAAAGGAATGGGCATTGGTGATGTTATATCACTTTTATGGTTCAAACGCAGTCTTCCCCGCTACTGCACACAATTTATCGAGGTTTGTTGTTATTAAAACTTGTGATATGCAGGGGATGCTTCAATGTGTGTTATATGATAGTGTTAGGTAATTAGAAGCAAAATATGTTTCTCCAAACAATAACAATTCGTAAACAATATAATCATCTACAAGAACACTTTTCTTGAGTACATTTCTCCTTTTTAACTGTAGTCTCACAATGTTTACAACTGTTGACCAGATTTGCATCATGTTATGTGCTGATCACGGGCCGTGCGTATCCGGTGCTCACAACACAATTGTAACTGCTAGGGCAGGAAAAGATCTCGTATCGAGTCTTGTTTCTGGTACTTGAATTGTACAAAATTTATTATTTTTCTATAGCCTAATCATATGATCGTAGTTGTGGCAAATTTGGACCCATTTACTTGACAACGGGGTGACTGAGATCGAGTTTTGTATCTAACAGGTCAAACGAGTAAATTATTATAATAACTTACACGGAAATTGATCGAGTGATTCAGAATGCTTTGCAAGTTGTCAAGTGTATTTTTAATGCAAAAATATCTACTGTTTTATTCAAAACTGAACATTCATTGGTCATATTCAGCACACCAATTATTTATAGAAAAAATACAATGTTTTAGCAATTTCAGGAGAACCAAACTTACTTGACATGTACCAAGCGATCAAACCTTTGATATGAACCCGTTTTACCCTCTTCCCAGCCAGTCCATTTTGCATTTCTATAGTCTATATGATTGTTATGATATACGGAGTGATACACTTTCTGATACAGGTTTACTAACTATTGGTCCACGTTTCGGTGGCGCCGTTGATGATGCTGCTCGGTACTTCAAAGACGCTTTTGATAGGGTGAGTTCGTTCATATTTTGTATCCATTATGAATTACAAAGTTCTTCCATTATTCCATGCTCAAGATTTTAGGATCATAAATCTATTTGTTTCTCTGTTTTGTCTAAACAGAAACTTTCACCATACGAATTTGTTGAGAGCATGAAAAAGAAGGGAATTCGTGTACCTGGAATTGGTCACAGGTATGTATAAATAATGATTCATTACTATTGGGAATTAAAGTTTCCTTGAAACTTATCTTTTATTCTGGCATGAAAGGATCAAGAGAGGTGATAATAGAGATAAGAGAGTGGAACTGTTACAACTATTTGCCCGGACAAATTTCCCGTCAACAAAGTACATGGAATATGCTGTTGAAGTAGAAACTTACACTCTCTCGAAGGCAAACAACTTAGTCATGAATGTTGATGGTGCCATTGGTACCCTATTTTTGGATCTTCTTGCTGGTAGTGGAATGTTCACCAAACAAGAAATTGATGAAATTGTTGACATTGGTTACCTTAATGGTCTCTTCGTTTTGGCCCGTTCCATCGGTCTGATCGGGTAAGTTGAGTTATTGCCTACTATGACAAAGATGCAAGTCATATATATATCCTAGGTCCCATTGATTTTCACATAGTTTGGGTCAAAACTATTTGTTAAAACCAAGATACAGGTTCCAGCCACAAAAACAACGTCTACATGCAAAATTTAAATGAAAGACCGGATATAGGAGTTTCCCTCAAAGAAATTTATAAACCAGGGCTGCATCTTGGAAATTGGCTAGAACAGTAAAAGAGATGGGCCGGGTGGGGTGGTATTTTAATATTTGTCCATTTCTTTTAAACATTATATAAATTTTGATTCATTTAAACAGTATAAAACTATTTGAAGCATTAATGCTAATGACTTGAAATTTTCAGGCACACATTCGACCAGAAGAGATTGAAGCAGCCACTATACCGTCACCCATGGGAAGACGTTCTTTACACCAAGTGATTCATGTTGTAACCCATGGGAAGATGTTCTTTACACCAAGTAATTCATGTTGTAACACTTATATCTGTAATTCATCATTGCTTACCATTTGTCTGTATCATTTAGCTTAAACCTTAATTACATATGGTTTATATCTCGATTGGTTCGTGGAGTTAGAAGCAAGAACTTTGCTCTTTCTGTTGTACTATGTTTTATAGTTCTTAATAATGGCAGTTTTTCCCTGAGTTGAATAATTATTATGTTTTCGTTTGGTTTTTTCTAATCTTGTAGCTTTTGATTATCTGAAAGATGTCTAAGAAGGGTGCGAATCTATGAGTTTAACCTATAAAGTAGTACTGTAATCACCTATTTGTCTCGATATGCAATATACCCAGTAAATCTATATTGGAGTTAAACAATGTATTATATATCATGTGTTTCTTAGTTAACTCGGATGTATAAATTGGGATATCCCAGTGATCGTTTCTGACTATTCCTTTTTTGTTGCCCTCAAAATATATAGCTGGGAGTTTCAAACCCTTGCAAGGACTTCAGAGAAATGCATCATTTCATTAATCACTTCAAAATAGATTACATGTTGACTTCTTTAAAGCCTACTTGTTTCTGTATGTAAGTCAAAAGATGGGCTGGGCCACATCGGCCACGCCATACACTTGGTTACGATGGAAGTAAATCTCAGTGAAGTTGATTTTTTTCTTTTACTTTTTTTAGTGATTTTTTTATTAAGATTTAACACAAACTCTTTGGATATATAGATGTCATTGAAGGTTTGCTATAGTTCTTATTCATTCATGCTTACGATGGCCATAAGATAATATGAAAATTCGTAGTTTAATGACGGCATTAATCATGGTATTGTATATTCGGCCAATTTTGTACTCGAATTTGTAAGTATTTGTCTTTAAATTTATGTTCATTATTATCTACCAATATTGGGTTTCATATATTGATTCAGTACTAACTTGAGGTATGTTTCGGTATTTTGTTTCAGGAACTCGATGACAGTGTCATCATGCTTAAAATTAACTTTATCTGGTTTTTGAACAATTGTATTGGCAAAACAAGAACAACAAAAAAAATATTTATTCAAAAGAAACCAAGCATACAAGTTTGGTAAACTTCTCTTATTGAGATGGTCTCTGTTATTGGCAATAGCTTTCCCTTTTAGTTAAGCCGCCAAAGCCGTCTGCATAATGACATTGAATTGTATACCTTTTATGGTAATAATTCTTGGTCACTCATTTAACTTCTTTTTGCTAACCATTTCTGAATTTGGATAGACTGAGATTTATATTTGCAAATTGTTATGGACCGTTTTCATCAATTCTCCAACCTACCCAACATTGATCCCTTGTCTATAAAGTCGTATTTCCAAATTATAGATTCATACGAAAATCAAGTTCTTTTTTCCAGTATAAGAATAATGTTGTGCCAGTGGTTCCAGATTCTAACCATTTTTGCAGCCTTGCTATGTTTCAGTATGACTTGCAGCAGGGCGAATAACATTTCTGCAACATTTATCTTTGGTGATTCTATATCTGATGTGGGAAATAATAACTACATCATAACTCTCGCTAAAGCTAACTTTAAGCCAGTCGGTATTGATTTTGGAATGCCCACAGGAAGATTTACAAATGGAAGAACCGTTTTTGACATTATAGGCAATTTATTTATTCTTTTCATCTAATTTGGTGTTTATTATTGCTAGCTGTTTATATCATATAGTAGTTGATGTATAGTTTGCACGTATATGTATTTTCTTTCTACAGGACAGTCGTTGGGT
Source organism: Erigeron canadensis (assembly GCF_010389155.1). Classification (NCBI taxonomy): domain Eukaryota; kingdom Viridiplantae; phylum Streptophyta; class Magnoliopsida; order Asterales; family Asteraceae; genus Erigeron; species Erigeron canadensis. Next base: position 24,129,575 of record NC_057768.1, read on the forward strand.
TTCAAAAATTTTATTCCACCGTACCTTGCTTCAACTACCGTCGGTCCAGTGATTCTGCAAGGTGTAAACTATGCTTCTGGTGCTGGTGGAATACTAAATGAAACGGGTGCAAACTTTGTAAGCTATACTTATTGGTTTAATATGATAGATTTCCTAACAAGATATTTTTACAATAAAACAGTTAAGCAATAACCACTTTAACACAGATATGTCATTTTATAAGTAATTCTTTATTAGAATAACCTACAGGAAATTATAGGGTTGTTACGAAACAAGATAACCTACAAATATCAGAACAACCTAGTTGACTAACAAACATCAATCTTAATATATTCCAAATCTGGATAATGAAATATTATCTGGATATAGGTTGGCAGGATCTCCATGGATGCGCAACTTCACAACTTTGGAATGACAAAGCGTGACATAATCTCGATAATAGGCAAATCTGCAGTGGATAAGCTCTTAGCTAGTGCCCTCTTTGTAGTGACAGTGGGTTCAAATGATTTTGTCAGTAACTACTTTCTACCAAATGCTTCAATCCACACCAAAAAACTATCACCTGAAAAGTTCATTGGAACCTTAATTTCAACATTTAGCTTGCAGCTTACGGTATACTTATAGCCATCAATCAATTACGTAACATTTATCTTTCATAAAATCTTTTTTAACCTTTTATCATTTTTCTTGTCACTTACAGAGACTTTATAACATGGGTGCTCGAAAGATTATTGTTTCAAGTGTTCCTCCAATTGGATGTTGCCCAAATCAAAAGGATTTACACCCATCTTCTGGTCAAGAGTGTGTAGCTTTTGAAAATCGCCTAGCACAACAATACAATAAGCGATTGAAAAGATTGCTCTTGGAACTTACTGCTACACTTGAAGGATCAATATTTGTATACGTAGACGTCTACCATATTTTTGAGAGTATCATCCAGAACTATACATTATATGGTGATAATCTTTTTTCTTCTTCTCATTATTGTACCCCAGTACAAGTAGTCTCATTACATTTTGATTGATAAAATGTGACATTATTTTCTCCTTTGTGTGTTGTAGGTTTTCAAACCAAGGATATTGCGTGTTGTGGAAAATTGGGTTTGCACGATGGTATAGTGCCATGTTTGCCAAATGCCAAAGTGTGTCTGGATAGATCAAAGTACGTTTTCTGGGACCCTTATCATGCTACTGAAACTACTAACATTATCATCGCAAAGCGTGTCATGGATGGAGATTCCAATGATATTTCACCAATTAATGTGCGAAAGCTTTCACAAATATGACCACGAAAGGAAGGTTTAACAGGTTTCTAATAACAAGAAGGTGGTGATGGTTATACTCATCCAATTATGAGGGTACTTCTTTTTAGCAATTCTATTTTTTTTATTTATTTGAAGTATAGATGTAAGAAGATTTGATTTCCTTAAGTTTCATGAAGTCTAAGATGTACTTGTTGGAAGATTCATGACATATTGAAATTTGATCAATAAGCTAGGATCATGGTTTATGAAGGCAGTGTGTTATGGTTATAAAGTAATTCCATTAAACATGTAAACAAAACTCCTATATATATTTTTTAACAGCAGATTTATGTAATAAAACACAACTTTCGATTGCTAAGACGTCAAAAGTATGAAATACTAAGATTACATCAACTATACAGTGCTTATGTGCCATAGGGGCCAAACTAAGTAATCCTTCCTGCTACGACAATTAACCCAGAAAAAAAAGAAGTTGAAACAATCGAGTTAAAAACATCCAAACTTGAATCAAAACTCCCTCTAAAAATGACTTTGTTAAGGTGTTTCCAAACGGTCCACCACCAAGTTAGGCATATGGCTTCCAAGATGGTCTTTATTTCTTTGACAACACCATCTCCTTAATTCGTTGTAATAACTCCGATGGAATGAAGATTTGTAGCCAAGATGAAAGTAAAGATCTTGTTTCACGCATGATACTATCGTTTGTTTGCTCAGGCCCCTTGTCGCACATCGGGCACATAATAGTCTGAACGTCTATGCCTTGTAAAGAAACCTAATTGATAGCAAAACACCGATGTATGACAACTAGATATAGAGAGAATTGAAATCATATTGCATATTGGTTTTTGTATCACTTGATGATAAATACATGGACAATACCATTTGTTACATAGACACACAAAGTACATAATAAATGGAAGGCAGAAATCACCCAGCTGGAATTGAGTTGGAGATGATACAAATAGTTGATCTACTAATAACTACCAATATTTATGCTTTTTATTTTTTAACACTGCCCCTAAGTAGAATGATGGGATCTCCAACAATCAACTTGCCAAAGCATTTGCTAAAAAATTTCATGTTAACATAAAGGGCATGCAATTGGTCTTCTGAATAAAGGGCAACTCGATAATTCCAGTTTCCAATTTTTCTTTAAAGAAGTGTCTATCTATTTCCACCTGTTTAGTTCGATCATCTTGTACTAAATTTTCTGAAATCTTGATAGTTGCTTCGTTGTGGCACATAATTTTGCCCGTTTTCTTTGAGAATAAGCCAATCCTCGATAGGAGCTTTCGTATCCATAGAATTTCGATCTGTCACCCCACGTGCCATGCCTCAAACTCAGCTTCACCACTAGAAAGAGCAACCACTTTTTGTTTTTTGCTTCGCCACGTTACCAGATTTCCACCGACTATGTGAAGTAACCTGAAGGTTTAAGGGTAATAACACTAACTATTCAAAGTTCAGTGATTGAAAGTTAAGTAATTTTATTATTTTAAATAATAGTTAAGTGATTAAAACGATTATGGTTTCAAAGTCAAGTGATTAAATTATTCAAATAAAAAGTTAAATGGTTAAAACGATTATTATTTCAAAGTTTAGGATTATATCATTTTTAAAAAAAGTTAAGTGGTTAGAACGATTGTTATATAAAAATTAAGTGATTAAAACGTTATTAACCCTATAAACAGTTTCCAAATCGACAGCAATTAAGCACAAGTCAAAGTTCACACAAGTTCACATAAGCTCGTTTACCTATTCTCAAAAATATCAAGTTTTTTCGTGGTACCAAGTTCACTCTATAGCATCTAATATTAGTGTCAAGTTTACCTTTCAACGAACCTCACAGACGTGCATTTAGAAGATTTACGCAGATCGCACACATAATTTCCTACTATGCATGTTATAAGGAGTACATAGAAGATTCGTTTATAGCCTTACTTAATTTGGTAATCTGAACATTTATATTGGCAAACCAAGAACATAAAAAGAGACACAAAGGATACATTTACAAGTTTTGGCAAACTTGCTCTCTGTTATTGGCTGTAGTTTTCCCTTTTAGCTAACTAAGCCGCCAAAGCCGTCTGCATAATGACCTTTTATTTAAGATAATAATTATTGGTCTCTTTTTCATCAATTCTCTCCAACCTACACAACATCAATTCCTTGTCTATAAATTGGTATTTCAGATTAAGCTTCATACCCAAATCAAGTTCTTTTTTATGTACTTGGGTAATTCTAGTATAAGAATAATGGTGTGCCAGTGGTTCAAGAATCTAACCATTTTTGCAGCCCTGCTATGTTTTACTACTACTTGCAGCAGGGCGAATAACATTTCTGCAATATTTATTTTCGGTGATTCTATAGCAGATGTTGGAAATAATAACTACATAGCATCTCTCTCCAAAGCTAACTTTGAGCCAGTCGGTATCGATTTTGGAATGCCCACAGGAAGATTTACAAATGGAAGAACTGTTTTTGACATTATAGGTAATTTGCTCTTTTGATCTAATTTGGTGTTTATTATATAATATTGTTGTTTTTTTTTATTGTTTACGCATGTATATCTTTTCTTTCTTCAGGACAGTCGTTGGGTTTCAAAATTTTTATTCCACCGTATCTTGCTCCAACCACCGTCGGCCCAGTGATTCTGCAAGGTGTAAACTATGCTTCTGGTGCTGGTGGAATACTAAACGAAACCGGTGCAAACTATGTAAGCTATACTACTAGATGGTCTAATACAAATAGATTTCTTAACAAGGTATATTTACAATGAAGAAGTAAAACAACAAGAACTTCAACACATATATCTCATTTTTTTTAAGTAATTATTTATTAGAATAACCTACAAAGAATTACAGGGTTGTTGCGAATAACCAAGATAACTTACAAATATCTACACAGCCTATTTGAATAACAAATTACAATCTTAATATTCCAATTCTTGATAATGATTTATTATTTGGATATAGGTTGGCAGGATCTCCATGGATGCGCAACTTCACAACTTTGGAATGACAAGGAATGACATACTATCGAGCATAGGCAAATCTGCAGCGGATAAGCTCTTAGCTACTGCTCTCTTTGCAGTGACAATGGGTGCAAATGATTTTATCAATAACTACTTTTTACCGGATGCTTCAAACCACACGAAAAAAACATCACCTGAAAAGTTCATTGGAACCTTGATTTCAACATTTAGATGGCAGCTACTGGTAGACTTATAATACTATTACTTAATTAGCCTTTATGTTTCATATATAATCGTTTTTGATCTTTATGATTTTGTTTGTCACTTATAGAGACTTTATAACATGGGTGCACGAAAGATTATTGTTACAAGTATTCCTCCGATTGGATGTTGTCCAAATCAAAAGGATTTACACCCATCTTCAGGTCAAGAGTGTGTAGCTTTTGAAAATCGCCTAGTCCAACAATACAATAATCGATTGAAAAGACTGCTCTTGGAACTGACTGCTACACTTAAAGGATCAACGTTTGTATATGTAGACGTTTATCGTATTTTTGAGAGTATCATTCAGAACTATACATTATATGGTGAAGGATCTTTCTTTTCTCATTGTACCCAAGTACAATTAGTCTCATTCAATTTTGATTGATAAAATTAATGTGACATTATTTCCCCCCTTTGTGTGTTATAGGTTTTGAAACCAAGGATTTCGCGTGTTGTGGCAAATTGGGTTTGCACCATGGTATAGTGCCATGTTTGCCGAATGCCAAAGTTTGTCCGGATAGATCAAAGTACGTTTTCTGGGACCCTTATCATGCTACTGAAACTACTAACATTATCATCGCAAAGCGTGTCATGGATGGAGATTCTGATGATATTTCACCAATTAATGTGCGAACGCTTTCTCAAATATGACCACGAAAGTAAGGTTTTACAGGTTTCTAATAACAAGAAGATGGTGATATATGGTATACTCAACCAATTAAGAAGCTTCTTTTAAGATTTCTAGCTAGCTATGGTAGGAGACATCATATGTAGCAGGATAAATTCATCATACAATATCATGATTTTTTATTCAAAACACAAACTTACATGTAAGAAGACTTGACTTCCATAAGTTTCATCAAATCTTTAAGCCTTTTTAAATATGGTGCTATAACTATAAGTTATATATATATATGTTCTTCTAGCTTGTATGTGTTAATGATGAGATAAACTTGTTGGAAGGCGTATAACATATTAAAATTTGACCAAAAGTTTAAAAATATGTAAAAACAATTTTTTGTTGGTAGTTAAGTCCATATTTGTATAATTAAACCCAACTTTCGGTAAGATGTCGAAATGAAATACAAAGATTACATCAAGTATACAGGGCTTAATTATGTGCCATTGGGGTCAAATCAAGGAATCCTTTATTAATCCAAACAATAGAAGTGGAAACAATCTTGTTAAAAAATCCAAACTTGAATCAGCACTCTATTTGAAAGAAATCGTTACGGTGTTCCCAAACACACCAACAAGTTAGAAAACACAAATGTCTTCATTTTTGTGTCTTAACTCGATCAAACGGGTTTACTAAAATTCCAAATTTTTTGGCGTGATTTATATTTTATAACTGCTGGTAAGCTGGTTAACATTTTTGTCTTTAAAGGCAGAAGTCAGGGGTTCGATTTTTACTTCTTGTGAAACTGGAGGTCCTGTTCTACTTTAGGTATAATTAAGAAATTTCTATCTTTGGTGAGAATAACACTCTCCATATCTCAACCTCTATATAAATCACCATATATTGAAATTTATCATCGGAGAAAGACAAGATTGGATGTTACTTATTTATATATATTTTTTGTTACTATATTTCATTACTGGTCAACAGTGGCTTGCTATTCAAAGACTTGAAAAACAAAAGTTTGTAACAAAGTCAAAGATATTTGATTAGCATCTAATGGTAATAATTGTGTCAATTGCTTTTTTTGACAACTAAAAAGAAAAATATCTCAATAAATTATGGCTAAACTTTACAAAATATACTCATATTTTAAGATGGATAAATGATTTTGCAACGAAAACAATTTTTTGTAAATCGGTCGGTCCAACCGCTTCAATCGGGTTTTGACGGGTGCCTCATTTTTTATATGTTTATATCCGTTTCGATTGGGTTTGAGTAGTATTTTGGTTCCAACTAGTTTTGTGATTTTCTATATACTGGATTTTAGATCCGTGTCAAATACACGAGTTTATATTATTTTAAAGATTAGATTATTATCAAAGTTTAACTATATGCAAGCTAGATGGTTCATCCAAAAAGTTAATAAAACTTTTTGGATGAACCATCTAGCTTCAAAAAGTTAATAAGACTTTGTAACTTTTTGGATGAAACATCTTTCTTTAAATAATCTTAAAGGATGTTAAGATTGTAATTAAAAATAAAGATAGATATTTCATCCAAAAAGTTGAGCTTACATGCGTGTTTAGCTAGCAGAAATATTGAGTAGATGGATTTTACTTGAAAGTTTGAGATTAATCAGAACGCTCATTCTTCAAGTCGATGTTCAAAGTTCGGAATTAATGAATAATGGATTGACTGTATATATTTTTGCCCTATTAATAAATAAATTTATAGTTAATTTTTAAGATAATTATATGTTATGAATAATATATTAATGGAAGTGGATTACTTGTTAATCTATCGATACTTCAAAAAAAGGATAACAATACAATTATTTTTAAAATCTTAACATATTTACATTAGATTTTATTTAATTTTAGTAATTAATTTATATCTATATGATAAAACGTATAATTAAGATATATAATAGCTATTATTAAATTGAACATATAGTAGCTATTATTCTATTAGATATATATCAGTTATTATTCATTATCAATTATATTAGAATTAATGGTTAAAAAGTGTAAATTTGTGATTGAAAAAAAAATTGTAGATTAAAATAACTATAAATTAAGTATTTAGTGAGGGTAAAAAGTGTAAATTATAGATGGAAAACAACAGAGTGCAAATTAGTGAGATTTTTTCTACAAACATTAATATAAATATAATACTAGCTAATCAACCCGGGTTAACTGATAGACGTTTTGCAAATAAACTGAATGATACCCGGGTAGCTTTAAAATATGTTGTCATATTAAAATGTATAATAACAACGTTAAATAAGTTAAAAAGTTAGGGTAATGGGGGAAACCCTAGTCCCGGTACCACAATTGGATACCTATCGACCCACCCCGTATGAGCCATATGATGCCGGTAAAATACCTCCTCCTAATCCCCACATGATCTGGGCACCCCGAAAGATCGAACCCGCGTATTTAAACTTCACATATGGGTCTAGGCTTCATTGGTAACGGGTACCTTAAAGGAATTATTTTTTGCATCCAGCGGGGATCGAACCTGGGACCTTAAAGTCACAAAGTGTTTGCCTTACCACTAGGTTAATTCCTTGTTGGTAATAAGTTGAAAAGTTGTGATAAATTATTATGTAAAAAACGAAACTAAACGGAAACAAAAGTTGTGTAGTTGTGGACACACATTAAAACACATTCGGTTGGCAAAAAAAAACGTTATTTGAAAAAAAAAATACCATAGTTTTCGGCATATTATAACGAAAAAATTAGTTGATTAAAATCTTACATAATAATGTGGACATTTAATAAAAATCTATATTAATGATACATATTATAAAAAAAAGATGTTTTGAATTTTAAATAAAAAATATGATGATGTCATAATTAAGTTAAAAGAATGTGTAATAATACAATTTTTAAAAAGACTATGTCATCACAATCTTTCTTTATTAATATAATAGATATACTCTATTAAAATTTATACTAAATTTTTAGGACCGTGTCAAATACACAAGTTTTATAACGTTATCAATATAAAAATTAGTATATAGAACAAAAATATACTTAAAAAGAAATTGATATATTCAAATGTAAATCTGGAATACTAAAATCATATCAAAGCTATATAGTGTAGTAGAGTTTCTTTTATACAAACTCTTTCACATAAGCAATATCTTAACTTTGATTATACAAGTGAACGAGTTCTCATTGATGTATTATAAAAAAGTAATTTTATTTTCGTTAGCCATGGTTGTAACCTCTCTATTTTTTAGCATTATTTTGTTATTAGATAGACATTATGCAATAAAGTATTAGTTACTTTTAAATTGGGTTAAAAATGTAAATTGGTGATGGAAAATCAAAAAGTATAAATTAATATTTTTAAATGGGTTAAAAGTTTAAATTGGTGATAGAAAACTAAAAAGCGTAAATTAATTGAAACATGTGTCAATTTAATTAATTTTGAGAAATTGGAGGTTGTGATTGGTCAATTGATGTTATGTCAGTTGTCTTTTAGTATATATTAAGATATTGTTATATTTGAATAATGATTATTAGGATTTTTAATATATAATTAAATTAATAATGACATCATCAATTCTCAATTTGATAAAATTGAAAGATATGATTGGTTAATAAAATATTAGGTCCGTTGTATTTTAGTATGTATAAAGATAATATTCATATTGATTTGTATCTTTTAATATTATATTTTTATGAACTTTAAAATTATATGATACTTCCTCCGTCCTATATTGAGTGTTCTAGTTTGACTTTTTGAGTTTTTTTTTTTCTTTTAACTTTGATCTTAAATATTTTTGTTTGTGTTATATAACATTTGATATAACATATATGAATTGATTGAGTTTTAAACGTACTTTGCGTTGATATAACTTTCATCAAATAATATATAACACAAATAAAGATATTTACGGTCAAAATCAAAAGAAAAAGACTTGATTAGTCAAAATAGACAATTAAAATGGGACAGAGACAGTATATTATTAATGAATTGATTGTAATTGAAAACCCAACCGTTTTCAACTTGTCTGAGGTTAAAACAAAAAACAGGTTTTCAAATCATTGATTTAACCTACTCGATGAAAATCTATTATCCTGCCAAAGACTGTTACACACTGAAAAAGTTGTATTCAATGGAATGTGAATTCAATCCTAGCTAGATGTAGTGTGATTAGAAATGAAACTAACTGGATGGCAAGTTGTTTGTAAATAGTTTCACAAAATATTAAATATGTCTTATTGAGTTTCCCAAAGCAACAAAAGTCCTGTGAAGAATAATACTATTGTCTAGTCTGTCTAGCTGCTTCAAGGTATGGGCTTGAGAAGATATGAAAATTAATTCTATATCACCAATTGGATGCCCATTTTCCAGGGCCTTTAATGGCCCATATCAACTATCTATAACTCCCTAACTACTCATTTGTTTCTGCTGCATCAAACATATCTATAAAATGCTTCTATGTGTTCCATTTCAAATTCATTCTAATGTTTTTGAGTTCATCATTCAATCACTTATCACATTTTTTTATTTCGTGACTCGGGGTTTTTCTTCTTTGCACCTCGACCGAGCTTTTTACGTTTCATAACATATATATCAAGATTCATTTTAGATTCTTAATCTTGTTTGAGATGACACTAATTATAGTTATGCTCAAATATGAAAAGGAAGAGTTTAAGGTTGTTTTAAGATGTTTGATTGTCTTGCTTTTGTTTGGCATCACTTGCATGGCAGATACACTTTCTGGTAACTTTGTTTTTGGTGATTCGTTAGTTGAGGTAGGCAACAATAACTACATTGCATCGTTATCAAAGGCGAACTATGCACCAAATGGAATCGATTTTGGGATGCCCACTGGTCGATATACAAACGGAAGAACAATAGTAGATATTCTAGGCAAGTCTATTGTATACTAATTCTTATAGTATAGTTTCATGCTTTTGGTTCATTATATATGCCCTCAAAATTTTAAGTCAAAATTTTCTTTTGCACCAACGTCGTAATTTCCTGGATCCGCCTCTGTTCATATGCCAATTGTTGCACGGGTTATTTTTGTTTTTGGTTGAGATGAGTTATATATTTTAGATTTCTTAATGTTTTCTTATATCTTATGATGTCAAATGTTACGATTTTCAGGGCAGGAGTTGGGTTTGAAGGATTATACGCCGCCATATCTAGCTCCAACCACAACCGGGCCTCTAGTCCTTCAAGGTGTCAATTATGCATCCGGTGGTGGAGGAATTCTAAATCATACCGGAGAGATCTTTGTAAGTTTTTTATCACAAGTTTTACCTTGTCCTCCCCCTCAATTGGTAAAATCAATTGGTACTAATCCGACTTCAAGGTCCCTTTTGTGACAATGCAAGAAAACTTGTTTAACCAAAACTAGGTATAAAAATTTATTCAAACTATTTATGTGGACACACACACACACACACACATATATATATATATATATATATATATATATATATATATATATATATATATATGCCATCTATAATAAGAAAGTGTAAACATAAATACGTTTTGCAATTTTCATTGTATATTCAAGTCAATGTTGTAGATTATGTCCTACATTATTAAAATTATTGCTATATATGTGTGATGGGTCCATTATACAGTTAATGGCAGATATATATACTATGTACGAGATGGGTATCCGCGCAATGCAGCAACGGTAACGGTAACGGGTGGTGCTAGTAGCGGTGGTGGTAACGATGCGGTTATTAATCTAAAAGTAATTGACGTAAATGGTAGTGTAGTTATTTTATGGTTAAAAGATTATCTTTTGTAAATAACTTTATTAAGAATATTATAAAGATATTAGGTGGAAATATTTAAATTAATTAATAAGGGAGATAGATAGTGTGGATAAATATTGTGTAAAATATTTTAGGGATATATTGGGTAGATTGAGTGTGTGAGTTAGGAGTGTGTTGAAAATTAAAGGTATTTTAGGTATTTTAAAAGTAGAGAGTTGAAAAAGAGTAAGGTAATTTGTTTATTAATATAATATAGATAGATATAGATAAGACAGGGAATGCAAGTGCATGTATACAAAATATAATATTGAAATTTATGGTATTCAAAGAAATTAAAAATTGAGGGAGATTTTTTAATATTTTTGTTATATCAAACCGTTGAATAGGACCTGCCTCCACCATCAAAGGATGATTGGATGAGGGTCTACATAAGTCATTAAGATCAGGGTAATTTCCCGTTACATTCAACGTCCTCGAGTGCCTATCCAAGGAAAAACCACACCAGAAAGCCCTCGTATAGAGGTTAAAGGGGATCGAACCTCCGCTTAATGTGTCAAACCTAGCGACTTAACCAACTGAACTGATATCATTGTCTAAAACAAAAATATATTATATATCTAAAAAAACTTCGTAATTTGTTTGTATTTAATGCATTGGTTATACTTGGTCAAATTTCTCACTATATTGGTAAGAAACTCATAATACATCAAGTAAAGCTTAATAAAGTAAATTAATCTATATGTGGTCTTTAGTCTTTACAATGAATCTCACAATTTTCTAATATATGTCATGATTCAAAATATCATGTTTTGTTTTATCTTTTTAGATTGGAAGAATAAATTTGGATGCACAACTCGACAACTTTGCTAATACAAGGGGGTATATAATCTCGAGAATTGGTGTTCTTGCAGCTGAGGAATTGTTCAAAGGAGCTCTGTTCTCAGTAACTATCGGTTCAAATGATTTCATTAATAATTACCTCACGCCCGTTGTTTCAACAATTGAGCAAAAACTAGTGTCTCCAGAGGCATTCGTTGGAGAATTGATATCTAGATTCAGAGGTCAACTCACGGTAACAACACTGGCTCGATCCAACTTCATGAAAATAATTTTAACTGTCAAAAGATCAGTTCATATACCCGACTAATATATATAGTTTGATTCCATCAGTCAAATTGATGGACTTAACAAAGTATGTGTTAGAATACTTTTATTAAACAAGCCAATGTGGGTTAGCCCACCTGATAGAGGCTTATGCATCGTGTGAAAAAGACCAAGGTTCAAATCTTGGCATAGACATATTCGTGTAGTTTTAGAAGTAGGAGTAGCTTTGGTGTAATATTTAACTGTACAAAAAAAGAAAAAAAAGGGTCCAAAAACTCATTTGATTCTGATTTCATGGTTTAATGTATATGCAGAGGCTGTATAATATGGGTGCTAGAAAGATTGTGGTTCCTAATGTAGGACCTATCGGATGCATACCGTATCAGAGGGATGTAAATCCATCTGCAGGGGATGATTGTGTAGCTTTGCCAAATCACTTGGCTCAACTCTTCAACCTTCAATTAAAAGGCTTGCTCCAAGACCTTACCGTCTCACTTGAAGGTTCAACGTTCCTTTTTGCAGATGTCTATCGTATTGTTGCAGATATTGTTCAAAATTTTAAATCATATGGTGAGTAAAGAATCATGTTTCTTTGATAAAAAAAAAAAAAAAACATGTTTCTTGTAATACCTGACTATATATTGGCACTGCACATATGATCTCAGCTGATTGAAGAACATATATGTTTCTTGTAACAGGTTTTGATAACGCGAATTCAGCATGTTGTTATGTAAGCGGTCAACATGGTGGTATTGTGCCATGTGGACCGACGTCTAAAGTTTGCGCCAATAGATCAAAGTACGTTTTTTGGGACCCTTATCATCCGTCTGATGCCACCAACGCTATCATAGCCAAGCAACTTATGGATGGAGACATCCAAAATATATCCCCTTTGAACTTAAGAGCCCTTTTTAAAGCTTGAAGAAGACTAGAAGAGGGCAGTTTGTTTCAATTACTTATGTCACTACTATTCAACCAAAGTATATGTATTTGTTGTGAATCTGTGTATTCTGTTCTTGTAACAACTTTACAATTAACTTGTAACGAATTTTAAAACAAAAGATCTGCATCCAACTAATCTTACAGAGAAACTTATATTTCTTTATCAATACATAGTGATTTTCGTACCACTGTTTTTGATAAACCAACCACAAGATACTATAATTTATACATACCATACAAATACAAATGTACAATATATAGTGTTGGACTGTTGGTAAAAATATCAAAAGTTATGATATAAGTATCAATACCAAAAATTAAAAAAAAATAAATTAAAAAAAATATTGGGTTGAGACCCTCTGGTCTCATGTACCGTTTTGGTACCTAGATGACACATCACATAGAACTAATGTATGGTGCCTCAGCACTCTCACACATGTGTTACAAGATATAGTTTTTCCCAATCTTTTAAATACCAGTATTTTAATCATACCGAAATACCATCTGGTACCCAGTATTCCTGGTATTGTGTAAAATATCGGCCGGTATTTTGAAGCATGTAATAATATAGTGTCCTTCAAATATATATGGGCTTTTGTTGAGCTACTTCAAACATATTCCTTCAAACATGAAATATATACATATATGGACCTTTTTGGGTTGTAAAAAAGCTACATAAAAACTTGTAAAATACATATTACTTCAAAGATACTTACCGCTGATATTATGTTCACAATAGGATAAAAGATGATCTTTTAGGTGGACCGTGGGTGACTAATCCCATTCCTTTTTAATTTTTTTAATTTTATAAAAAAGATACTTACCGCTGGTATTATGTTACCGGTATCACCGGTATTTCGTAGATATTGGCCGGTATATTCGTAGGACGGTATAAGCAAAATATCGTGTGTAAAATATCGGGGTACCACACGGTATCTGGTATTCCGGGTAATACCGGCCAGTACGTACCGATATTTAAAATATTGGTTTTTTACTTACTTTTTGTAATATCTGAACTTGTGATTTGCAGTCTTTATTTGTGGGCTCAAAATTATCAAATACATATTATTATCACAATATACAAACTTAATTATCTCAAAATTTGTTAAGTGGCACGTCGTGAAGGCATATGATTAGGACCCTCCTTATAACCCTCACTTCTTACAATATTCATCAACTTTTCTCTTTCGTAGACACCTCAAGAACACTCCCCTTCTTATAACCCCCTATTCTTCCCCCACTTCTTCCACAATTCATTCATTATTTTATTTATTCATTCCACATTTTATTACTATTAAAACACATTTTATTATTAAACAAACACATTACAATACTTAAAAATAACGCATCAAACACATTAACCTACAAAATGAACCTAGGAATTAAAATAGATTAACCTACAAATTTAACCTAGGAATTAAACCACATTAACCTACAATACTTGGACCTAAATATTCTTAAACTACGACTTGTACTTATCCATCAGGTTTTTACGCGAAGCCTTGATCATCTCCAGCTCGTCGTCATCTATACCGGTGGGAAATGGTTGCTGCAAAGCGTCAATGCCTCTATGACCTTCTTTCAGAAGCGATGATCCTCTCGTTTCTTCCGCTACTTTCAGCAGATCCTCATCAATTTTTCTTCTCTGCTCTTTTTGCATTAAGAGCATTTGATCAAGCTTGCTCAACGCCATTTCTGACCCACTCGAACCACCATGGCTAGAAGTCGCATCTGAAGCACTTGACAATTTCTGACTAACATTACGACCCGGTGGTCTCCTAATTGGGTCGTCTCCAAACAACCGATCCATCGCCACATACGGTTCCACACTCGGATGCCCCACATACGGGTCCACCCAAATCGACATAATCAACTACGCCTCGTTTGGCAATACTATGGTCTTACCAGAAGGCGGGATTTTTTTTAGCACATCGTAGCACTCCTCATACTGAAATCGTGGCAGACCATGAACATTAACACACTGCTCATGAGCCGCATTATACAATTGTCTTTCGTCTACACCGCTATGTCGTCTTCAAGATTGCTCCGAACTGCTTACAAGTTTTCTTGACTTGTTTCATTTTCCTTGTAGTTGACTCTTGTTGCGCTCTCCCGGTGGGCAGTGCAGGTTGAACCATTCGACCACTTTAGCCCAAAACACTGTCTCATCTTGGCTAATCCCCACAACCGAGTCCTGTGAAGCATGTGTCCACGCCTCAGACAAACAAAACCGCCTCTGCCATGGACCACTTCGCCTTCTCCGCTACAACAACCCCTTTTTTGTCAACCGTTTGGGCGATGCAAGAATTTCTTCGACTTCTTCCTCTGCAGAGGCGACACTAGTTGATGTCGGTTGAGAAGAAGTCTCACCTACTGGCCTCTGATATGGTTGATTCGCAGCTTGAAATTGTTGAAATTGTTGCATTAACATGAACTGTTAAAACTGTTTATTAAACACGGACGAACTTAACAAATTGAAAATGATTGGTTCATCAAACCTAAGCTGCTAGACAGCCCCATCATATTAGAAGACGACATGGACGGGGGAGATCCCACTGGAAGAGGTCCCATTTGAAGAAGCGCGTCAAAATCAGCATTGATAGTGTTTATTGTGGGTAATGATTATTGATTTGGGAATTGGTTTTGGTTTGAAAGGTTTTTATTGATTCTCCTAAGCATTTTGGTGGATGAAATGTTGAGAAAAGTATACTTTTTGTAAGAAATTGGAACATGGTGGTGTGGTGAAATGTGAAGAAATGGTAGTAAAATGTGAAGAAATGGTGGTATTTATATAGGAAAAGAAAAAAAAAGGAAAAAAAAAAGAGGAGCGAGGTAACCAAACAGTTAATTTAAAAAAAAGACTTTTTTTTAATCTAGGCGACGTTCAAACGAAAATCGGGCCCCACATTCAACACCTTTGCTGAGTCTGAACTTGGAACAAATGTTCAGACACCGACCGTGCTAATAACGTCTTTAGCCGGTCCGACGTTGGACGCGATAGATGATAAACGACCAATAAGGAGGGGACTTAGAGCAGTAGAACTAAGATACGAAACGCAGCCAAATAAGTACATAAATATACCTAGAGAGTCAAGATGCCAATTAGGTACGAACTAGGAGGAAAAACTTTATTACACAGTACAACCTTCAAAATCCACGTGATAAGCGCGATCACTTTGTAACTTTGTTACTTTGATAGCCTTGTAGTTTTATATCGATAATATATATTATCAGTTTATGTAAATACATTTTTATCCATTTAGTGAAGATGTTTATGCAGTAGCTGATTCCATGGGTTATAAGGGAGAGAACAAGGGATCAACTCCAGCCAAATTAATGATTTTAAAATTCGGACTGAAATGACTTGGGGGTACGAGCATAGTGTCCGCGCGTTGCGGCGGTGAGATGGTGGGGTGATAGGTCATAGGAGGTGATAAGTCAAAGAGTGCGATAGCCAAATGCCTAGGTCGTACGGGCTCCGCCATCGGATTTAAAAATTCATCGAAAGTATATCGAATGACCTCTCTAATGAAAAAGCATGAAATTTTAAGAACACTGTAACACCCCAAATAATTTTAAGGTAATAAATTAACCCTTTTTATAGTTTTGACATTAAAATAAGTTCCTAGTATTTTATTTTTGGATATGGGGTTAATTTAGTTGGAACTTTAGTGGATAACGAGTAAAATACCCACAAAGGTAAAAAGGGGGTGTGGCATCACATTAGAATGCCAACCACATTGACTTGATTATTCATCCTTCCACCATCTTCTCTTTTCTCTACTCTTCATATTTTCTTCTCATTTCAACTCAACAAAATCCTAACCTTCATGCAATCCAAGTAATCTATTCAAGAACTATAACAATAATCATCTTCAATTAAATTAGAAATTTAAAAGTTAGGATTTGAGTTGGGGTGTGCTGGTGGTGCCAAAATTCAAAGGAGAAAATGGTGAAATTGTGATTTGAAAACCCTAACCTATTATCTTCCATTATTGAGATATTGATTTCCTTAACCTAATTTTAGTCTCTTTTATTAAATTAGGGTTGTTGAAAGGTAGAAATTGGAGGTTTTGCTAGTGATGAGTTCATGTATGAGTTTCCCCCAAATTCATGTAGTTTATGATTTTGTTGTTGAGTTGCTTATTTAAAATTTATTATAATGAGAATGTTGGTTTTGAAAACCCAGATATGAATAATGGTTATTTTGGTAGCCAAAATGATGATGATGAAATTCTTGAAATGATATGAGAAAATTTGATAAATAAGCAACTCAATGACATAGTGGATTTGGTTAGAGGTTAGGAATGCTAGTGAAAGGTTGATTAGCTATGTTGAGATAGCTAGGAAAGTTAATGTTGACTTATGTGTGCATTATGATATGTGATAGGTTGAAAGCTTGATTTGTGTCATCGCGGTTATCTTTGTTATTGTTGTTTCGCGAAGGTGAGTATACTTGCATATATTTGTATATTCGTCGGGTCAATTACCATTCGTGTCGAGCGAGTCCATGGTGGTAATTGATTTGGCGTTAAGTCCCATGTTTATGGTTGAGCTTGATTACAGGCCTAATTGGTGGCCATTGGCTCATGTGGAGCATTTGTTATTGTTATATTTGATTGTGATTGTAATCATTTGCTTATATGGATCCATGTAATGCCTAGCCCAAGGGTGAGTATTATGGATATGACACGACGGTGTCATAGTCCATATGCAACAGTTCCTTGAGCATTGCCCTCCTTTGTTTATATGATTATATGCAAGCATATTCACTAAGCATTCGTTTACCTTTTAGTTGTTTACCTTTGTGATTTAGGTAGTTCCGGAAGAAGGTCCTAGGTTGGATTGAATTGAAGTTTAGAGTCAAAGTTGCTACTTGAATTTGGAAGGTATTTGGCTATTCATAGAAGAATGACATATTTTGGTTAGACACTTAGATATCCCTCTTGACTTTGGTTCATGGTACATTTTG
Source organism: Erigeron canadensis (assembly GCF_010389155.1). Lineage (NCBI taxonomy): Eukaryota > Viridiplantae > Streptophyta > Magnoliopsida > Asterales > Asteraceae > Erigeron > Erigeron canadensis. The sequence continues at coordinate 24,147,473 of NC_057768.1, forward strand.
GTTGTTAATGGTCATGTTTTGGTACATTTTGTAAATGGTCATGTTTATGTCTTTTGGAGTTGACAAAGATGGTTTCTTTGGTTGTAAAATGTCAAAATGGGTAATCGACCCATATGGTTGTGTAGTTGATCGTGGATCAAACGAATTTGACAAATATGATTGTTTACAGGTTAACTCTCTTGCTTTCAATTCTGGAATGTAATTTGCATAATATTTGGTTTGAGGTTTGAAGGTTTTGGTTTAATCTAAAGTGGACAAATTTTGATGTTGCTGAACTATGGGCCACTGCGGCGCAGTGAAGGAGGTTTTGCCCACTGTGGCGTAGTGGAAACCCACGACCAGAATTTCTTTTCCTCCCACTGCGGCGCAATGGGAGTGTATCAAACCCACTGCGGCGCAATGGGGTTCTTCCAGTCTTGGGTCCGAGATTTCCCACTGCGGCGCAGTGGGGGTTCTCAACCCCACCAAGATTTAGGTATTCTTTCGTGTAGAGAGTGCCTAGACTTAAACCTTAGTTGAGACTCGACCTTAAGTGTTAGAAATTTAATATGGGACCCGAATATGTGTTTGATGATGTTAGCTTATAAAATTGCTAGTATTAAAGCACAATAAGAAGCCGGCCTTATTGTGGTTGAAGTACTAACAACTTTATAAACCAACCGCATCAAACTTTGGAACGGTCTAGTATAAAGTATAGGTCATGGCTTATAGTTCATAGGATAGAGGTAGGTTATGTGTTTGATTCAGTTTGTCTACTCTTATTATAGTTTGGAAGAGAAAAATCATCACGAGGAAACTGAAAATCATAATGCGAGAAGTGAAGAGGAAGTCATCTTTCCCGAGAATAGCATGGACATCTCGGATCAGATAGGGAGAGCACTAGAAAAATATACTCCTTTCTTACTCAAAAGGTTAAACCAAACGATGGAAGGGGCTATGAATGATCACATAGCCCAAATGATTAGAGAAGAAGTGGCTATAATTGTTCAACGAGAATTTGAGAAGAGGGATGGAAAGGGCAAGAGTAAGAAGGACGATGAAGAGAAGGAGGTGGAGGTGACGGGAGAGAAGTTCTACAAAAAGAAGTTTTCTTTTAAGGATTTTGATGTGTCTCACCCTCCTGAATATCATGGTGACCGTAACCCCATTGTTTGTACTAGATGGGTGTCGGAGATTGAAGGGTCTTTTTGCACTAGTCAATGCCCTGAAGATCTTAAAGTGGTGTTTGCCGTGAGCATGTTGAGGGATAAAGCAAAGAGATGGTGGGACAATTTACTGACGGTGAAGAAGGGAGCACTTGATAACATGGATTGGCCCGAGTTCAAGGTCATGTTTTATAAAGAATTCAGATCGGAGGCGGAGGTGACTAGATTGAGGAGTGAATTCCTCAATGACTCCCAAGGAACCCTTAGTTTGACGAAGTTTCGTGCCCAATTTGTTGATAAGGCACAATTCTGTCCCGAGTTCTTGGAGAATGAGCTATTGTTGAAGGAGCAGTTTTACTTGAAATTGAAGAAGAGTCTAAGGGAGAAAATAATTTTACGTCAAATGGACTTCTTCTCCATGTTGTGTGATGTGGCTCGAGACTACGAGATTGAACAATCAAGGGTTGATGAGGGGGACTTGAAGAGGAGGTATGATGGAGATAACTCTCCAAACAAAAAGTTTAGACAAGATAGTGCTTCTGGTAGTAATGCCATTAGAAGAAATTCTCCCTTTTGCAAAACTTGCAAGAGAAATCATCATAGTTCATGTAGGGAGAAGGCTTGCTACAATTGTGGGAAAACGGGTCATGTGAGTCGAGATTGTAAATCAAGGCCCCATAAACCCATCATTTGCTTTAAGTGTTTTGAAGAAGGGCACATGAAGAGTTCGTGTCCTAAGCTAACAGGGGAGGAGAGAGAAGAGGATAGGAGAAAAGAAGCGGAAAGAAGGAATGCATTGGCACATGGAAACCAAAGGGGAAGATCATTCCAACTCACCGTGGAACAAGCCAAGAATACCGATGATGTTATCACAGGTACATTTCTTATGTATAACGTGCTTATGAGAATTCTTTTTGATTCAGGGGCGAATAGATCATTTGTTGCAACTAGGGTGATTCATATTATTTCTATGTCTAAGTCAAGTTTAGATAACATATTACAAGTTGAAGTTGGGAATGGTAGGACGGAAATAGTAAAAGATGTGTATAAGAATTGTGAGATCAAGATCGTTACGGAACTTTTCCAAGCCAACCTAATTCCTTTCCCAATGGGAGAATTCGATATAATCTTAGGTATGGATTGGTTAAGCTCTTGTAATGCCAAGATCGCATGTGACGAAAAGATGATTTATTTGAAGACTTCAAAGGGAAGAGATTTGATAATATATGGTGATAGAAGTGAGTGTCCTATATTTGTTTGTACTTTTGCTCGTACCCAACGTTATTTGTCTCATGGATGTCATGCGTATCTTGCTCACATCGTTGATGTTGAGAAGAAATCTCTATCTAATAAATTAAAAAAATTAATATATTGTATTAGTATTTATTATTATTTTTTTAGAATGAAAAAAAATTACACCATTAATATCAAAAATCCACTTTTGAAAATTATAATATATACAATTATTTAATACACTTAATTATAACCTTTAATAATACATTTAACAAAATATTATATGAATTATAACTTAATCTCAATGAAGATTTGACAATAACATGTTTGAGTTTTTAAGATGTCTAGTTAGAGTTAAACATAATTCATTGTGTTAGATTAAGGGCCTGTTTCTTTTTTTTAGTCATTAAGTGCTAAGGGGATGTTTGGTACAAATAAATGGAAAGAGAGAAATGGAAATGAAATCATTTCCTACGTTTGTTTGAGCCTGAGAAAAAGGGACACGGAGAAGTGATAGCTAGGAGAAATGACTCCTATTTTCATTTCCATCCTGTTAGTGAAGAAATCAACTTTGCTACTAGGATTTATCGTAATCCCTAATTTCAATAATTTTTTCCATAGGTTAGTTTCTTTATTTTAGAGGAAGTGAAGACGAATAGCCGAGTTGCCTGCTTGACTGCTTTCATCTCCTGATGTCAGAAAAGGTGTTCTATCGCATTTCCGAGACGGTCGTCGAACTCCATAAAAACACGTAGTCAGAATAAATAAGAAAGATAAGAGCTAAGATTCAGGAAAGGAAGCGGGTAGCCGTCCGGCGATTGAGGACCGCACATATCAAAGATAAAGAATATGAAAACCGAGACTATTTAAGTCGAACTCGGATATACTGACCGGGAAACTGAGTTGAAAGTAAGGCTTTAAGCGAATTAAGTTTATGAGTTCGATTGGTTTTCACTCCTACTGACCTTTCCATTTAATCACTGACAAAACCTACCTTTCAATTCTTCCACCGTCCAGGCTCCCTCTCCTCCTTATGCTCCCCCGGCGCAGGCCTACCATGCTTCGCGCCTGCGGCGCCATGGTTTATTTTGAGGGAAATGACTTTGACTCTTAAAAAAAGTATATAATCTCACTCACATGCATGGCACATTCATTTTAGTACAAAGCCAAAATTATCATTATTCCCTTTATCATCTTCCTCCTCCTCCAAAATATTTTCATCATCTGTTTCTCTGTTCTTCAACTCATCAAACCGAAACCATGGGGATATTAAAGGGTTTTTCATGTTCTTGATTCTTATTATAATATCAAAGTCAGTAAGAATTTTTTGCTTTTTGTAATAGTTTTTGTATCAAAATGGAAATTTTTTACATCCATTGAAAATAGGGTTTTTAATTTGGGAATTTTTTTGTTATTGATAACGTAATCGATCTTTTCTTTTGTTTTATTTGTTTGAATACTTTGATCTTAAAGTCATTCTACCACCACCACTCCACCGATTCGTGAGACACTCAATTAGTAGATATGATGAAAGATCTTGTGCTGATTTTTTTCACTTCCTGTATATTATTATTATTATTATTATTATTATTATTATTATTATTATTATTATTATTATTATTACTAGCACGTTACCCGCGCAATGCGGCGGTGGTCGTGACATGCCGTTATAGTGGGGGGCCGAGTGTTGGTGGTGGAGACGGCGTCGAGTGGTGTGGATAATTGATGTAAATGGTTAATGAAAATATATTAAAGAATAAAGGATTGGTAGTGTAAATTAATCATTAATGTTATGGGGTAGTGTATGTTGAAATATTTTAAGAGGTACTAAGTGAAAATATTACATATTTTCAACACTTCCATAAATAAAATGGGCTATTTTTTTTATAATATAGTATAGATTATTATTATTATTATTATTAGAGTTATTTACTGAAATGGTACCTGGACTATCCACGATATTACTAGTTTCATACCTATAACTTTAAAATTACTCTCATCATACCCCCAACTTATCAATTTTTCACTCGGACGATACCTGACTTGACGGGCGTCAGTTTGGCCGTTAAGTTGGGGTATGACTACCGTAAATTTTATTGTTGTTGTTGTTGTTGTTGTTGTTTTAATTACACAAAGTATATTGATATTTTTAATAAAAATAACAATAATAAATGTACTTTATTACGCAAACTGATACACGTAAATTTTATATAAAAAAACTAAATATTTACGATATTTTTTATAAAAGTAAAGTATTCTTTTATAAAATAAAAGTAAATATTTACAAAAAATATCAATGTACTTTTTAAAATTATTTATTCCTAAATAATACTTAGTGTAATTAAAACAACAACAACAACAACAACAATAATAATAATAGTAAAAACATCACTTCCATTAGAAATTAATAGGATTTACAAGAAATTATAGCAGTAGTAATAATAATAATAATAATAATAATAATAATAATAATAATAATAATAATAATAATAATAATAATAATAATAATAATGGTTAATTACATAAATGATACCTGGACTATCCACTATATTACTGGTTTCATACCTAAAACTTTAAAATTTACCGTAATCGTACCCCAACTTAACGGCCAAACTGACGCCCGTTAGGTCAGGTATCGTCCGTGTGGAGAATTGATAAGTTGGGGTATGATGAGAGTAATTTTAAAGTTATAGGTATGAAATCAGTAATATGGCGGATAGTGCAGGTACCATTTCAGTAAATAACCCTAATTATTATTGTTATTATTATTATTATTATTATTATTATTATTATTACATAAAACAATTATATTTTGTAATTTTTATATATTGTTTAATATTTACATGGGTTTATAAAACTGAAAAATGAGATTTTTATTTTATAAAAAAATTCCATTTTCATTTCTTTGACTTTTATACCAAACACAAGAAACGATTTTGCTAGTTTTTCAGATCAATTTTTATGTCATTATCAAATAAAAGAATTTACTTAATTTCTCAGTCAATTTCATTTCTCCCTATTTTATTTCTTTGATTCATTTCAATTATCTAAATTTCTACCAATCAAACGTGCCCTAAGTGTATTAAGTGACTGAATGCATTAAGAATGTCTGTATGTATTAAGTAAAATATAAGTAATTGACGGTTATTTTTGTTTATTAAGTCAAAAAAGAACACAAAATTTGGCTGAATGATTAAGTTCTTAACTATTAAGTTTATTAAATAAAAAAGAAACAAGGCCTAAATTATTGATGTGGTCAAACATTTTTCATCATGTCTTACCGGAGAAGGTTTAAGGCGTATGTGTATTAATGTATTAGTGTGTATATATATATGGGTTAAGTGCATGGGAATGTAACTAACTATGGCAGAAAAGTTATTGTATGCATGAACTTACAAAACCTTTATTGTATGCATGAACCCTGCTAAAATTTTATTGTATCACGAAACCGGTTAAAGGCTTTATGTGGGCCGATTAAGTGCATGAAAATATAATAAACTATGTCCAAAAAGTTATTGTGTGCATGAACTTACAAAACCTCTATTATATGTAAGAAACTATGATAAATATTTATTGTATCAAAATTTTTACAATTTCCACTTTTTTACTTTTTTTCATCTCCCACATATATAGATAAAATAAATAAAATCAAAGAGAAGAAGAAAAAGCAAAAAACAGTAACAGTGGACGACCAATATCTCCCAGTGACAGGTGTGTAAAAGGAATTACTTGTTTGTCAGTTTCATAATGAAATACAGAAAAAAGAATAGGTGTGATGGTTTGACATCGTTTCATCAGTGATTGTGTTTGTTTTTCATTTATTTGACATCATCATCATCAAGATATAGAGAATCCGATATTTTTTTTTCAATTCTTATAGTTCTAAATTCTGATGAATGTGTGTAGTTAAAACTAGTTTTTTCACCCCGGGGGGACGTTGTCCGTGATCGACACTGCGTCATGCAAGCATTTACACATACAACAGTATCTAAAAGTTTGGACACTTAAAATTATCTATAAGGGGTAGAAACTAAAAAACTTGGTGGCAAAAATCAAAAGTTTAGTTAGGAACCTTAAAATAAGAGATATAAAGTAAAGAAAAAAAAAGATTTGATGATTAAAGTTAGAAACGCAAAGTTAATTGATAAAAATTAAAAATTTTAAAACTAAACTATAATTAAGTTGGTGTAGAAAAATTAGACTAAAGTTAAAAAACCAATAAGTTAAGTGGTACAAATAAGTTAAAAGCGTTAAAATAAGAGATAGAAAATAGAAAAAAAATTAAAAAAAATTGATGATTAAAGTTAAAGTCCAAAGTTAATTGATAAAAATTAAAAACTTTAAAAGTAAATTATACTTGTATATAAAAAGTTAGACTAAAGTTATGAAACCTAAAAGTTAAGTGGTAAAAATAAGAAACTATAATAATATACAATCTAAAAAAAATAAGAAAATAAAAAACTGTAGAAAATAACAAAATAAGAATAAGACAAAATTGTTGACGTCATGTTGACTTCAGCAGGTAGCTAAGAATTCACAAGGGTTACCGGCTAAGGGAATAGCAGGTCAATCGTGTATTCTATAACGTTTCTGATTTTGTTCATGCATACAATAAAAGGTTCTGTAAGTTAATGCACACAATAACTTTTCATCCATACTTACTTACATTTCCGTGCACTTAGATGGATTATACGGTAGTCATGGCGGGGACAGTGTGATGGTAGGGGTGGCCATTGGTGACGAAAGCGATGTCGAATGGTGTAGATAATTGATATAAAAATAATATAGATGAATGAGTAAGAAATGATTAATATAAATGATAAATATAGTTTTGTTGGTTAATTTTAAAATGTTATTACATATTAATGAAATTGGTGATCATTGGTTTTTAAAAACCTATTTTGGGTTCAAAAAATCACTTCTCAATTATCATATGCATGGCAGTAGTTTAACAAGGTTTTTTTTTTCCTTTCTCATTTTTTTTTTAAGTTTTGAGTTTCGTTAAGCATTCATGTTTAGTTAATTATCACATACGATTATACTTAAGTACCTGTTGACCTATAAATATAAAAGAAGTAATGATATATCAACCCAACAAATCAGCCTACTAATCATCCTAAAATATTTATCATATGATAAGTGTAATCCACTCATTTTTTCTCTTAATCTCATCTTTCAAGTGTCATTATCATATGATTAGGTTGATCATCAGGTTGTTTTTTTAGGTGATTAATCATTTTTCATATAAAAAAATAAATGTTAAATGCAGCCTTAAAGGCTACACTTAACGTGCATAAAAAACTTGTATCTTTCGTATTAAAAGGTAACCATTTGATTTATATGATAACTATATACAACTATTTAATTTATCTTAACTATAACCATTAAAACTACCTTTTAACAATTTTTATTTTGTGGTGAGGAAATCTTAACAATGTTATATCCATTTATACATAAAAAAAAATAAACTTTTTAAGGTATTGTCAAAATTTGAACCAAATGTAGACCATCAAAGTTGGGGGGCGATAATTATCTGCTTTGTCTTAAAAAAAAAATTACTATTGGATACTTTGCGCCGTAACCTTCCTTGTTTGACACATGGCAAGGAAATACTGTATGAGTAGTGTATGTCATAGGCGAATCTGGGTGTGCGGTGCAAGTTTCTCTACGTTAAAAGAATCCAAATTTAATTGACCTTTCCTTCTCTCCCAAAAGACAAGAATCAACAGCTATTTGGACCTCTCCTTCCTTTGGACGAACATCAATACGTCATCCCATACGTACATATGTATAACAATCTCCATTTTTTTTCTTATTTATGACATCATTGTTAATTTATCAAACTATAATCACTAAAAAGTTAATAATACTAATGCATGATATCATCCCACACGTCTTACTATCTCTAGTTCTCTACTTTACTTTTTAATTTCATATAAAACAGATTTAACAAACACGGTTAGATCAAGAGGAAACATTTTGTCCTTTTTTTACAACGAATTATTAGTTAATATTTAGCATTTGAAACATCATAATGATATATTATCACAAAGACATAATTAATTAAGCAATATGCAGTGTTCGAACCACACATATTTACGATGAAATTCAAGACTCACAAAAATCTCTCTTAATAATCCTTTCCTACAATTTTGTCGGTTTAAATAGCGGTTAAGAATATGATTCTCATTTGCTACAAAATGGTTAGAGCTCCTAAAAAATATCATAAAAATGAAAAATCAAACTTATTCAGTATTTTATAAAAGATGGGACAAAATAAAATACGGTTGTTGTATATAATAGATCTCTACTTTTTTTTGTTTATGTGTTAAAGGAAACTGGTCAACAATGTATAGCTTCATGCCTTTATGTAGGTCCGTAGGTATATATGATGAACGTGCGCCACAAGCCTAGCCCTTTTCTCCATATAAAAATGAAACAAAACCTTGTCGACAATAATCTAAAACATTATTAATCATTACATAATTACGCACAATTTTAATTTCCTTTGATTTATTGTGTCTTATTTTCTTTTCTTTTTTTAGTTTTTTATCCATTCCAATAAGCTTTATTAATTATTTTCTATCAATTATATCTATATTTCTAATTATACTCGGTTATATTTAAGAAAATCCGTTATATGCTACATATTTAGAACAAAATAAACTTGGTAACAAATAATCACGATATAAATTTCCTTATATTTCTTAACAACTAAATAAATTTTAATGTATCCAATCAATAACTTGTTACTATTACAAAAAAATCTTAATAGATTGTGATTATAAACATAATTAAATAAAACAAAATGATAAATATATATAATAATTGGCTTATATTTAACACGTTATGATTTGCAATTAAACATAACCATTTTAGTATTTACTAGGGATAAGATTCAATATATATCTTTGGGGTTTGCTAAATAGAGCCCTTAGGACTGTGTTTAAAGTGCATAAATTGTTTGTACATTTATCATGAAAATCAAGGGACGAACTCTTAATATGGAAGGTACAAGTTTTTTATGCACGTTATTTAACATTTCTTATATCTTTTTGGATTTTATTAATGACAACCAGTATAATTTATTTGGGTGAATTAAAATTTGTATGTAATTTGTCATACGAAACCTAGGGGATGATTTTTTATGTATAAAGTACTAACTTTTTTTTTTGAAAGGTGTAGATCATTTGCTCGCAACAGGGGATCTAGCTTACGTTGTCTTAACCGAGTCCGTGCTACAGAACCCCCTCACCCTCAATACCTAGTAGGAGAAAAACCCCCAACTAAATCATCCGAAGGCACGACATTTAATTGGGATAAAATTATGCCCCCTCTACATGAATAAAACCTGCTTTACTGAAAGACTTTATTTGTAAAAGACGTTAAAATGTTTTATCATATCTTAAACTCAAAACCTGCAGCATGAAAAACTGGTGGTCAACTATTAAACTACAAAGGAGAAGTACGTATCCAGTATAAAGTACTAACTAATAACATTTTAAACGTAGTGTAAGTCTATATTTATTACTCGTATTTCTTTTAAACCAAAAGTATTTTGTCTTTATGGTATGATCATATTCGTGGACTCTTGAAGACCGGGTAAACCTGCCTATAAATACACAATGAATCTCCCCTTTTCAAGGAAAAGAAAACACCATAAAAAACCTTCAACAAAAGTTGTTCCTCTCTTCTCATTTTAAATCACATAACCCCTTTCTCTTCATTACCACACACCCACAAAAACATTAAAAAAAAAAAAAAAACATATAGAACATCAAAAATGTGTCCAACAGGAACATCATCATCTGTATTTCCAACCAGGAACATAACAGACTTACGTTCAGCATTCGACATCCTGGACGTCGACCATGATGGAAAAATCAGCCATGAAGATCTCAAAACATCGTATTCAGACGCCGACGATGACGTCATCTTAACAATGATGACGGTTGCAGATGCTAATAAAAATGGGTATGTGGAATATGATGAGTTTGAAAAGGTGTTGAAAAATAATAGTTCTAATAATAAAGGTGTGATGGAAGATGTGTTTAAGGCAATGGATTGTGATGGTGATGGGAAAGTTGGGTATGGTGATTTAAGAAATTATCTTAATGAAGCTGGATTAGAGGTTAATGATGATGAGATTAAGGCCATGATTAGATTAGGTGGTGGTGATAATAATGGTGTTACTTTTGATGGGTTTTTGAAGATTTTGGCTGTTTGATGATGTCTTCATTGGTTTGAGGTGTTTTTTATTTTGTTTTTGAAACATTATTGAGATGAGTTTTAATTGTATTTTAATTTAATGTAATGCTATTGAAATTATCAATTCAATTTTATGCCAAAATGAAGCAAAAAAGAGTAGTTTTACATTACGAGTATTATCTATCTTATATTCTCTTTTTCATTGCTTGTTATTGATGTTTTGAGGGTGCCGGAAAATGCATTTGAAGATTTGGAGGCCAAACTAATTGAACTTTTAATTAGAGCTATGATTGAAATTATCAATTGAATTTACCGATTGAGTTTCTTATTTTGTAAAACATTAATTATTGCCAAAAATAAGATGTTCCATTTAACACAATTGAAATTATTGGTAAAGTATATGCCATTGACTTAAATATTTGTATTTCCTTTGTACTTTAATTTCCTTTTGTTTTAGTTTTGTTATACTTCGTCACCTGTTTGGGGTTGGTTTATAATAAAAAGTCGTTAAAAATAATATTTTAAATTTATGCCAAACGCCAAATGGTTGGTTTGCTCTCGTATCAGATTTGCTTTTTAAATTGCTTGTTTTTTTTATGTATAATTAATTTAATATATGTAATTATGTTAAGTATCTTGGGTTGTCACTTTTCAGCCGTTTGCTGAAGAATTTTAATTTAATAAAGCTCTACATATAGAACCAGAAGCAAACATAGCAATGCAGCTGGATTGATGTTCATAATCGGATTGGGGATTGAATAAATAAGTTTAACAAAATTGGAACCCCTATATAGTGCTACTTAGGTGTTGCTCTGAATCTGGTTCTGATTTTGAAGTTGTTTAAGAGGGGTTTTGTTTAAAACTTAATTGATTTAATGAGTAAATGTTTTGATAAATATATTTGTAAGTTTGTTTATGACTTAATCTGTAAAATATGTTCCAAATAAAGGTCATATATATTGTTTGTTTATCAAGTCATTGATTTTTAATAATTTTCTTTTACACGTGGTTCATTCAGCACATAAAATCAATTAATATTGCTTAATCTACATAGGCAGTTTTATGTCGACATAACTTGGTTCGAAATTGGTTCGAATACAAGTTGTTTGGTCCCAAACAAAAGAATTAGGCGAAACGAAATGAAGGATGGTGTCTACACAACCAACTCGATGCTTTTATGTCGTTGGTTCATTGATTAATATGCGAGTATTTGTTATCTTTAAACATAAGCTAGCACGCACCAGTGCAATGCAGTGGTGGATCGGTGGTGACAGCGACGACAGTCTGGTCGTGAAGTTGGTTGGTTACGATAGCGGCGACAACTGGTGGAATGGCGGCAAGTGATGTGAATTGATGTAAATGTGATCTAAAAATAGTAATGCGGTAGTTGAAATATTTCTTTAGAAGATAATTGTTTATAATATAAATTGGTTAGATAAATGTTTAGTGTGTAAATAAGGTTTCTTGCCCAATTCTTTTTAACTATTTTTAAAAATGAAAAGAGTTAACCAACTCTTTATAGAAGAGTTGGCCACCAGCTGTCACTTTCTGGGAGCAACCTCTTGACTTACCTTGACACTATCCTTGTTAGGGGTTATGGTTACCAATTCAGTACATAGGATAAAGCGGTTCCTATCAATATACCCTTTTTTTTATAAATTAAAAGAGTTGTAGTTTTTATAAGGAAATATAGATAACACTGTAGTTAAATAAACGTTAACTGTCCTTCAGCTTTAGCTCAATGGTTGAAATACTATCCCCTTTACATGAGGTCTTGTGTTCAAGCCTTGGGAAAGACATAGGAATTAAGCCCCTTTATGAGGGTTTGGTTTGGGTATACCATGTTCAAGTCTGAGGGGACAAGGTTTACCCCTATTAATCGTCGTGTCATCGAACATGTTAGTAGGGGGTTTTCCTCCCATCGGGTATTTGAAATAGGCATTTCTACTTCGAGGGAGCTCTCTAGCGTGGATCCGGTTAAAACAACGTATGCTAGACCTCTCGCTGTCGAATCGCGACACGAAGTTTTCAAACAAAACTCACCTTTAAAAAAAAATAGTAAACGTTAACTTATCGTTGGAATTAACGTTTGCTGGGTTACTGGAATACTGGGTATACTTTCATTTCGAAGAATTTATGCCAAAGGACAAACAAAAGTGGAGTGCTTTGTGTCAACAGATTCTCTTTAATGATATTCCACATATTGACCATTTGGTGCATATAATTCTTTGTATAATTCCAATAATATAGCAGGGCTAAATGATACACCCATCTAAATAATTTTTTTAATAATTCTCTTTTTAACAAAATTATTATATATATGTTAAAATCAAGAGATAGAAGTGTTAAAAACGAATTAGTAGATTATATGTATCATAGTTTTAACAAAATTATTAAGATTATTTGTTTAAAAGAGTTATATAATTTTCCATATAATACTGTAGTGTGGAACTGTAGATAGACTTGAGACTTCACATTGTGTTGTGAAATGGATCAAATTGACAAAATTAGATCTGGTCCAATTGGAATAAACAAAGCATTACAAGTTTACAACCTTGGAATTGCTGTATATTGTTTGCCTGTTTGGCAGCTTTTGTTTGGTTCTAGTTGTGGAGTTATTTGGCCTAGAACAATGTTACAAAAGTCAGGTATGTGGCTTAGTTGTTGTAGCCCAAATGAAATCTATGATGGTAGCCCAAATAAAATCTACTTTATCGGTTTATGTTGATTGAAATAAATTAATAGGATTTTTTTTTTCTTTTCTTTTCTTTCTCTTTGTATTAAAGAAATAGGAAAAGCAACCTTCAAAGAGGCAAAAATGATATTTTAGTTATTTTGATAATTTAATCGTGTCAGTATGTGTTTTTAACTTTTTGATGTATAAAAAAAATTGTTTGTCACATAAAGCGAAATTTTTCCCCATCTAACTTCAACTCTTCAAGCAACTTAAGTGTTTAACCAATACGTATGTGAAGGCTTAGAAAAACTGGAAATCATAGAGATTGGTTTTAGACTTTTAGATATCAAAAGCTACATATTTTAACCTTGTATTTTTAGTGACAAACACTCATGAGTATGCTTTTAAAAATGTCTTTGGAAAGTGGGGAAAGTGGTCGTTAAAAATACCTCATGATTAAGTTCAAGACAACATATATAATTGTGTCCTGACAATTTCGACATATGTTCTAGGTATTTTGTTACATCTATCTTTAGCAAGATATTTTTAAGCACATCAATTATTTTTAAGTAAAGTAGTAAGATACTTGTGCAGTTTTGAAATATGATTTGTTGGATGTAAAATCCATGTCCCACATTGAGCTTGTATTGGAGTTGAAAAGTTAGACTTATATTAGCATGTGACTCCCTCTATTACGTACGAGTATGATTTTAAAGTCAAATTCCATTGGGCTTCATAAGTTGGGATGTAAACGATCCTAATATGCTTTTCAACATAATTTAATCATATGGTTTTGTGTAATCAAATGGTATTGCATGATCATGTCTTTAATATGCTAGTATTATAGTCTTAATTGTGTATAAGCCAATGATGACCAGGTCAGAGGTACTCTCGGTTTTACCTAAGGTCTTGAGTTCGAAAAAAAATGAATTTATAACCAATCTATAGAACGGAAACCTTTTCTTTTATTACCAGACCGAATTGCCGTCTCTTGAACTCATATCAACCAGTCTCGGTACGTAGTAGTAATCTTCCATGGAAAATTTTCTTTGACAATGGTGTCATTATCAATTTGGCCATTACAATACTAGATAGTTGTGTGGTCTCGTTATAACAGACAATGATATTTATGTCTGGAAGTCAATTAAGTCAGCCCATATCCATGTACACAATTATGCACCATCTTCGGTTCCTTCGTTTCCTTCGTATTTTCCGTACAAGTTATGAGACACGAAAATTTGTTAGACATGTATTCAGCAAACCCATACTTTGTCTTCATGCTTAGTATAAATTGACAATTTCACAGCTTGTATATTCTTATCTTTTTGCTACGTATATATTAATTAATTTGTATACAATTGGGATGGGCATATGATGAATGGCCCATAGCCTAAATGTCTCACCTAGTCACCTGTACCAAAACAATGAGACAGAGTACTGAACGGTTATTGGTTAATGATGTAACAAATGCGTTCGACTATACATGAATGTACTCTTGGAATAAACATAAGATGTTAATAATAATAATAATAATAACAATAATAAGGGGGAACATCATATATCACCTTTCTAAACATCAAAATCACATATTTACCCACTTAAACAATATAATATCATATATATCCAAGCTAAATTTTAAAACTATCAATTTTACCCATTTTTATTAATCAACTCATTATTAATGTTCTCACATTTACCCATTTTCTTAATTAAATTCAATAAAATCAATTTTTATGTATTTAAATATTTTTTCCCTCCAATAAATAACATATATTGCATTTTATAAGATAATTTTACATTGGCCTAAAAATAGCAAAAGGCTTTTGACCATTACAGTGAGCTCGGCCGATTGTTTTTTCTTTTTCTTGCAATTAATTTGTCATATTAATCTACTCATTATGTTTCTAAATAATAAACGTAATTTTATTATAGCTATGAATTTATTGTTGTCGAATACTGGAGATTTAGTGCAATCTTTTTCTTTTGTAATGAATGTTATACGTGAAACCTAGTAGACTATTAAGTCATACACTAATAAGGTGCATGATCTGTTTAGCATTGTCATATTAAAACTTTATAATTATTAAATTTTCATTGTCCTTTAATACATACATATATATATATATATATATATATATACACATAGTATTTATAATTATAGTTATATCGTACATATTTAAAGTTGAAATAACCCTATAAAAATGATAGTTTTATGTTATTATTATATGAATTAAGGATGATCGAATGATCGATGGGGTATATATATTACAATGAAGAAGGAAAAATGTTTCTTGTGATTATATAATCATATATATAGTTAGTCCAGTAGCTATCGTTAGACTATATGCCTTATGCTTATCATGATAGATTTTAATATTGAATATCAATTTAATGAGTTTATTAATAAAATGGGTAAATTTGATAGTTTTAAGGTTTAAATTGGGTATATATGATATTATGTTGTTTAAGTGGATAAATATGTGATTTTGATGTTTAAAAAGGGGATATATGATGTTCTCCCTAATAATAATAATACATACATACATACATACATACATACATACATACATACATACATACATACATACATACATACATACGATCGAGAGTATCCTACATGAGCAAACATGTTTGCCAGTAATGTCAAGTTCTCAAAACGATGTTTTGAGATGATTGTTCTTAGATGAGAGTATGTATTCAATTTTGTTAGAACCGAATTTTGGGGAGGAAAAACACACACACGAAAATTAGAATAGTCATTAGGCTCAAATGGTTGTTACTATCCTCTATTTATAATGAGAGCATTTACAACTTAGTCCTTGGTGTTTATTATGTGCAATATAAGTCTCCGTAGTTTCATCATCTAATGAGAAAATCTTATGGTATGTTTTTAAGGGTAAATATGCACATCGTATATTTGCTAGACATATGGATTTCAGTTTCGTCAATTATCATATCAGAAATAACAGATATATAGTGACGCTTACATTAACGTGTTTTCAACATGTGTAATACATGTACCCTATAATAATTGAAAATTTGCTTTTAACTTGAAATTTGTGTTGTGTATAATATTATTTAAGAGATATAAACACATACTTACAGAAAACATGAGATCATTATCAGCCACACTATCTCTGCTCATTTACGCATGTACACATTATATAGTGACATTTACGTAAATATTGACTCTTTTTATTAATTTCACATATAAAAGTGACGCCTATATATGATCAAAAATATACAACTTAAATATGTGTAATGTACTTATACATGTGCAAAACAATATTATTCAAAATCAAATGCACTCATTTACGCATATGTAAATAAATAAAAAGAGTTATTATTTACGAGAATGTTACCGTGTAACTTTCACATGTTTAAGTGAACCAGAAAAAGAGAAAAAAAATTGTGTATCTTAGAATGGTTTTCACATTTTTTTTTTTATATATAAGGTTCTTAAATAACTTTTCCTCTTACACACATTTGTGTGTTAATTATTTAGTTCATCAAATGGTTTAGTTGTAAGGAGACCTATTCCCATACAAAATATCTCAGTGGACGTGAATGAGTTTTATAATCCATATCTCTAGGTGATATTAGTTTCTCATCGATTGATTTAAATTGAAGTTCTGCTCGTCGAGAGGCTTTTTAGCATGGATTTGATCAAGACAATGTATGCAATATGTTTTGATATTCGTGTGTGATTCACTCTCTTTCAAAAAAAAAAACTTAAAATCATTCATTCATATATGTATTTTCTAGTAACATTTGTAGGCAACTATTTTTTTCTCTTTCCCATCCATATGTTTAGAATTAATGGTTTTTTTTTTATCGTTGACTTATAGTTGTTAACGTATTTGTGAAATGATGTTTATATTTCACCCAATTATCTATTCTGTAAGTAATGTATGTTATTTACTAAAATACTATTTATAATTTATTTAATATAAATTTTTTAATGTTACATTACTAGTTAATCAGTTCGAGTTCAACCCGGACATGTTAATAAAAACTTTAAGATTATAAAATATATTAAATAAAATTATGTAATGTTTGTTCTTAAAACATTATACCTTGATATAAATCTAATAAATTAACTAACACAATAATAATTGTATATTTAATAAATCAACTAAATAGAAAAAGACGTTTTATTTATAATATTATATAAGAGATAATTTTTATTCTTTATTAATATGATTAATATTTTTATTAAACATGTAAAGGGCTATTTCTATTTTATTAATATATGACATCATAATAAATAAAGTGTTTTTTAAAATGAAATATGGATTTGCCACATTAAAAACTTTCTAAAAGTTCTTATAAGAAACAATCTTGTATATAGAGATAAAGTATTTAAAAACTAAAAGATATTATTTTCTGATAAGACTATTCGGAGTGGGGGGACGCATGCCCCGACGCCGCCTGTTGCCGCCTCAAAGTCGCCCCCTACACTGCTCTGAGGGGCGGCAAAGACCAAAACAAATGTTGGCCGACGGAAATTGATCGCCCTTGCCCTCTTTGATATCCAAGAAAAAGAGCCGTTAGGCTTCTATATCTATCTATCTATATATATATATATAATATCTGATGGTATTCATAAAAAAAAAAGAAGAAAAAAACCTGCCTGAACTCCATGGAAACCGGCGAGGAATAGCGGTGAGGTGTGGCGGTGGTGGGTTATATGAACCGGCGGTGGTTGTGGTTGGCATATGTGGTCAGGAGGTGGTTGTAGTTGTCGTATGTGGTCAGGCGGCAGTGGTGGCTGAGGTGTGGCGGAGAGAGATGGAGAGGAAGGAAGAAGAAGAGGCAAAGGGAGAAGAAGAAGAAGAGGTAGTGGTGGTTGTGGTTGTGTTATATGTTTTTTCTTTTTCTCTCTTTTTTTATAAAAGTATATTTAATGTTTTAAGACTAAATTTTTTTTTAAGGGGCAGCCCTAAAGATGCCTCACTCCCACAAAAAGGAGGGTAACCTTTGAAAGGAGCCTCCGCCACATGGCGGAAGTCGCCCCATGTGGGAAGCCCCCTTTGCCCCCTCACTCCTAAGGGTGGACGTAGTCGATTGGGGAGGGGACCGGTAACGGCCGGTACCGGATGGCACACCAGCCCGGCCCCCCGGTACCGGTGGGGAGGGGAGGAGTTTGGGCACCACGGTGCCGGTTCTCTTGCCTATACAAATGACCGTTACATGCTTTTGATGACCGTTGGGTTTTTTCCTTTTTTATTTTTTTTTAATTTACTGAAAATAGAGATATATCTATATGTATATACTATATGTATATGTTGCAGGGTTTTTTTTAGAGAAGACAAAGTCAAAGACAAAAAAAATATATATTTTCAATTTCAACCCTGGAACTTTTAGCTAACTACTAAAATGGTCCACCAGTGTTTTTTTTGTTTTCTATACATTAAGTTGTTATTATTATTATTATTATTATTAGAAATAAAATAAATAGAAATGAAATTAAATAGAAAAGGGTGGGGAGGAGAAGGAAGGGGTGGCGAGGTGCTTCTAGCAAAAAGAGAGGAGAATGGAGAAGAAGAAAAATCGGGGAGTGGAGGGGAGGAGTCCCCTGATAGTCTAATAAAACCCACGGCAACGCACATGGAAGATTACCTCGTGGAAAATATTAGTGGATTCCAACACCCACAGGTGCAGTGAAGCACATGCCAAAACGTCATCCAGAAAAATCCAATCAATATCATATGTCTTTTTCGTTAACTTCTTGTGGCTTTTTAATGTCCTTTGCAATCTAAGGTAGTGAGGTTAGTCAGGTAAAAGTAAAAAATGTTTGAAAACACTTACTTGTGTCACACCTTATTGTATTTTCTTAAAAAGAGTTATACTAACAAGGTCATATCGAAAGTGTTAGCAAACAGAATAAGAAGGATTCTTGGCCACTTAATACACGATACTCAAACCGCCTTTCTTAGTGATAGATTGATCCTGGATGGGCCGCTTATCCTGAATGAGGTGGTCTCCTGGGCAAAGAAAAACAAAAAGGAGATTTTTATTCTTAAGGTGGATTTCAATAAGGCCTATGATAACGTTAATTGGGATTTTTTAATTAGCGTTATGCAACAGTTGGGCTTCCCGGCGCGGTGGTGTAAATGGATCAAGGGCATTATCTCATCTGCCCGGGCTTCTGTTCTGGTCAATGGAGCTCCTACTTTCGAATTCACATGCCAAAAAGGCCTGCGCCAAGGCGATCCTTTTTCACCATTCCTGCTCATCTTGGTGATGGAAGTTCTCTCCTATCTGGTCAGGAAAGGTTGCGAGGCGGGGGTCATTCGTGGCATACAGCTCCCCAACCAAGGTCCGAAAATATCTCACTTACTCTATGCTGATGATTGTTCTTTTGTAGGTGAGTGGTCAGTGGAAAATCTCAAAATGTTGTCTCGACTCTTAAGAGTTTTTTACATATGCTCGGGTCTTAATATAAATTTAAACAAGTCGTCTCTATATGGTATTGGGGTGGACAACAACGAAGTCAAAAGATTGGCATGCATTTTCAAATGTAAAGATGATATTTTGCCTTTTGATCATTTGGGGATTCGGATTGGAAGTAATATGAATAGGGTGGCCAATTGGGATTTTCTTTTCAATATTTTTGAAACAAGATTGGCTCTTTGGAAAGCAAGTCTGATCTCAATGGCGGGTAGGGTGACTTTGATTAAATCGGTGCTAGAAAGCTTGCCATCATACTATTTTTCCTTGTTTAAAGTTCCTGAAAAGGTGATAAATGGTTTAGAGACAATTATTCGAAGATTTCTATGGGGTGGGTCGGATGAAGGCAACAAGATCCATTGGGTCTCGTGGGAAAGAGTCACCTCACCGATTAATAGGGGAGGTTTGGGACTTTGCAAGCTCAAGGATTCTAATATAGCTCTTTGAACACGGCGTGTTATGGAAAAGAGTAATTGATTCTCTTCACAATACAAAGCGATGTTGGGAGTCGATGCCAAGGAATAAAGTGTTAACTGGGGTATGGAATTCGATTGTAAACGGCATCGACAAAGTTAATGTTAAAGGGGCATTTTTAAATAGATGTTTTAGAGGGGATTATGGGAATGGTGAAGTCATACGGTTTTGGCTTGATGGCTGGATAAAAGATCAGCCACTTAAGGAGGTTTTTCAAAACCTTTTTAAACTTGAAAAGGAAAAAAAATGTCTTTTAAAAGAAAGGTTCCTTGATACTACTGGACATTTCGGGACCATGGGCATGTGGAGCCGAATGCCAACATCCACTGAAGAACTACATGAATGGAACGCGTTAATGATCATGATGGACAGTGTGGTTTTGAAATGGCAGGTGGACAAATGGACATGGGTTGGTGGAAAAAACGGTGACTTCTCAGTCAAAGGGGTAAAAGAATTTTTAAGGGGTGGTAACGATTATGGAGGGAGGTATATTTTTAAGTGGTCAAAATGGGTCACAAAAAAATGTAACGTCTTCATGTGGAGGGTTTCCATGGATAGAGTCCCGACAACGACAACACTTAGAGCAAGGAATGTTATTTTTGGCAGCTTGGGTTGCGTCTTCTGTGAGGAGGAGGAAGAATCGATTGAGCATCTCCTATGCTCATGTAATATGGCTTTGGATATTTGGTTCAGAGTTAGCAAATGGTGTAAAACAAGCCCACTCTTCTTTTTCTCCGTTAAAGATATTTTCGAATCTAGCAAGCATGTTGGCCTAACAGAAAAAAAAATGCAAGATTTTCAAAGGCGTGATGTTTGTCACATGTTGGTGTATATGGAAGGCAAGAAACGAGAAGAGGTTTCAAGACCGGGAGATCAATGTAGAAAAGATTTTTCAAGATATCAAGACCACTAGCTTTTTATGGTATAGAAATAGATCGAGAGTTGACACCATTAGTTGGCAAGAATGGAACATTTTTGAGGTTTGATATGTAATTACTTGTATGTAATACTTGGCCACTCCACTATTGTGTGAGTCTGGCGATTTGTGAATAAAATATACTTTAAAAAAAAAAAAGTTATACTCGTAATTACAAATTTATAGTTGTCGATTTCGCGACAGAGCTAGTAAAAGCTAGATTGTGTTTAACTTCTTTCAACCATCAACCGATACAACTTTTTTCATAAATTTGCATTTTGAAGAGTAAAAATATTGAAAAAAAAAAAAAACTCTCTTATGCCGCACATTCTAAATTTCTAATATTTACGAGACGGACGGGCTAGATTGATGCCATTGTATAACTGGTATAATATTATTATGTTTGATGCTATTGTTGTAACATGTATTCTGTAGTCCATATTACTAGCTCCTTGTTAATGTTTGAAATGACATTCCACCTTTTAGCAGTTGTGGAACTAGGGTTAAATGGGCCGGGTAGTACAATTTTTATCGTTTATCTTATATTTACGTAAAATAATGATACTGACTAAATTTTTATGAATTTTAACGATTTTTTTAAAAAAGATTTTTGGCTATTTTTAATGATTTTAAAGAGTTTTGGGCACTTTCGTATTTTTCATTTACTTGTATAATTTAATTGTACAAGTACGTCTTTGTAAGCTTTATTATTAAGATAATCTTATGAAAGTTTGGAATTAGTTATATTTATGGGTATCTCATATTTGTTTGACCCGTAACACTAATAAAATATACATTGGGACCTGTAGCCCGGATTATCCCTAAATTGTAAGTAGTTCCACCCGTGTCTTTTAAGTTCAAAAACTAAAAATTTGTTAAAAATGATTTTTTATCCTTTTATATATATATATTTGAAATTGTGTTAATTTAAAATATTATTATAGCTAAAATTAATTATTAAATTAATACTTTTAAATATTTTTTTCTCTAACTTACTTTTTATCCGTTTTAAATTAAGGATATGAGTAAAGTTTTGATAAAAGCATCAGGCCAAAATAGCAATGGTAGCACGTGGCACATCCCTTCAAAGTAACATGACTTCATAAATTCGTACATAAACATTTATTTCTGCAAAAACAAAAACACATCTTCCACGTGAGTTGAATTTAACCATGGCCTCAAATCGTATCCACTATACCCATTTGTCCAATAACTCATTATTTCAAGATATCGATAAACAGAGTATTTGGTTCAAAACTTCAAATAAAAGAATGATAAGTAGGAAAGATAAAGGAATACAAAGAGATACCGAATCATTAAAACAAGCATCATCTATCTTTGCCATTAGTCCATTACTAGTTAACTCTTCGACACCTTTTTATTTTTTATACCTTGTTAATGTATATGTTATTACTATCTATATAGATATAACACAAAGCTTTTTATGTAACTCTTTTAAAAAACATAATGCACAGAACATATAACTTTATCAATTATCTATGACTTTTTCAATTTAATGATTTCTCGCCACCTTAACTAATAAATCTTCGGTAAAACCTGTATCAGTCTCTTTACTTTACGTAATGATAAGACTGCCTATGTCTACCCCCTCCTCCTTCCTCTCCCAATACACCGTCGACGGTGTTGAGACCTAAAACACATGGAAGATGACAATTACTTACTTTTGATGTTTGTGTGTACCCATGAAAAAAATTTCAAAAATTCATATTTTCGCATAAGGTTGAGACTCGAGCGTGGTAGGTGGGTCGTAGCTGGTTACGGGCGAGTAGTTGGCTTGACATGTGTCTATTATATACCCGAATTGCGAGTGTAGTAGATGGGTCACGGGTTTCACAGATGATCATGGATGAGGTAGGTGGATTGAGAGTGAGTAGTTGGCTTGACACGTGCCGATAATCTAAACTAGTCACAAGCGCCAAACGTGAAGTTCTTATACGTCTAAAAATAAAGAGGGTTTTTTTTTTGTTGTGAGGACCATTCATGATAAAAAAAATATAGCCCAGAAATAAAAGTCATGAGTCGAGAACTATTATTTTATTTATAAGTGACTACATTGAGATGATAGATCTTGTATAAAAGATGTTTTTAAAATATTTTCTCTTGTTTATCTTGAACAAATTCTTGTAGCTGAATAACAGCTTGTTTTTATAAGAAATGATAATAATCGATTATTATTTTAGAACTATAAGTTTGTGCTTTCTGACAGGGTTATTTAATTATTGTGTTTTGATGATCCATTGATAAGGAGCAGTGCATCTATATATAAAGGCTACAATTTGGTTCATATAGGGTTCCATTCTTATGAATCACTCTTAATTACAAATACAAAAGCTTTAACCCTTAGGTGCCATATTCAATTTGCCTGCCCTTCTTAAATCTAAAATCTTGTTCTTGTCTTTTCAAAATAATAAAGTTGCATCAGATAATACTTCAAATATCTTCTTTGATTAATATGTGTCATAAAAAGCTTGCTATCCAAAACCCAAGGATCTGTAACTCTGTATAGAGGTATTTTGTTAAGTTATAACTATTGTTACTTGTAAATGAGTTTCTTAAAGCTATGCCATGTTATCTCATAATTGTGGGCAATTGCATACTAAAATAGTGATCGTGCTAAGTGAATCAACTAATTTCAACATCAACATCATAATCTACTACCACACGTGTTAATTAAAAAAAAATGGTAGATTGATGGAAACCTCTTAGCCCTATATACCCCATTGGTTACGCATAGCCCATTCAAGCCTTTGTTCATCATGTTATTAATTTTGACAAGGGAAAATATCGTAGATAAGGTATAAAGGTATGCGAGGCAAAGATGTCGATACTAGGAGGTCAAAAGGTAAGATCCATCATTATGTGAAAACTATATGAGACGATAGATGTTGTTGTCGCCCGTACTCCAAAAGCCATTACCATAAACCCCTGCATGACAGGCATAGGCTGCGAGTTAAGAGAATGTCATACTAATCAGGAAATATGTTGATCATCTTGTGCTTTAATCTGCATGATATCCTCCAAAGCCTAAGTCATAAGGTTTATTTATAGAACATGTAAGATGTAATATAATGTGTCAATCCTATGTTTCATATATACATGACTAATTAGGGAGATATCTCAGAAACTTCTTTCTACAATAGATTGGTAAAGTCAGTGCAAGTCTACGAGTTTTTTAAAATCAAATATGTCTCAAGTATGAATATGATGAATTGTTTCCATATGTCATAAGTCATAACTCATAATTATTAAAAAAATCCATATTTTATCAAACATGTTTTACATTATTATTATACGTACAGTATAACACCTTAAAATGTACATGTTTTATGATATATGTCTAAAAACAAATGATGTGCAGATTATCACCACAATTAGATAGCGAATGCTACATGAACCCAGTCTAGTCATAGGGAAGGTGTTTGTACAATGTAAATAGTTTAATTGTACGTTTTTACATACTTGCTAGTTAATACATCACATGCCAAGTTAGAACCTACCCATATAGATTCATTCAAATCCCCAAAATCTCCATTGATGCCTTTATCAAGTCATGGAGACAAACTAAAGCAGACAAGAAATTTAGGCCACCAAATGGGGCAATGGGGTCCAAGTCACCTCCACCATAATGCAAAAGAAACAAAACATGAACCCATATGTAAATACACACAACTTAAAGGACCAAAACCATATGTTACAACATATTTATAACACATAGAAGAACATGCTATTCCCTGCAACTTCTTATCCTTCATTTTATATCTCACAAGCTCTCTCACTATCATACACAAAAACCACAAAACATAACTCATTTTGAGATTTTATAGCCCTAATATTTTGTCTTTCAACGTTTTTTTAGACGATGCCTTTGTCACTTTTGATATCGAATTCAGATGATACACAAGTATTAATACATGATTCGATGAAACAAAAGAAGCAAAGGAAAATGTTACAAAGGCAATCAAATAATTCGCAAATGTTGAATAAAAAGAATACTTGCAACAACAAAAACAATACAACGTTATGGAAATCAGAAATGCGACAAAAAATGTATAGTACAAAATTGTTGAAAGCTCTTGGTCAGGCCCGGCTTGGCTCGGCTCGTCTTCATGGACAAGCTGTTCATGAAGCCGCTGACCGTGTCCTAGCTATGACAGCTAAAGGACAAAGCAGATGGAGCCAGACCATCCTTAAAAACAAACTTAAGTGTAAGTTTATGAAATGTAAGCCGAGAAAACAAGTGACAAATGGAAACACGCGATTAAAGAAGCCGAAGCCAGGTATTTTGAAGTCGAAATGGAAGAAGAATATATCGGTCGTGGCAAGAAAAGGTCGTGATCTTGGCCGGATAATTCCGGGTTGCAAGAAACAAGCATTGGTTGTTGTGTTAGAAGAGGCTACTGATTATATTGCCGCTCTAGAAATGCAAGTTAAAGCCATGGCTACTTTAGCTGACCTTTTTAGTGGCGGCTATAATTCTGGATTTGGCAATGGAGCCGTGGATCTAAGTCGGCTTGGTATTAGCCAGACATCAACTAGCTAGTAATTTTTTTGTTTTTGATTATTTATATTTTTGAAGCTATTCATATATAAATTGTAGTATTTGTTTGTAGTGTTGTATTGTTAATTTTTTTTTTCTTAATTTTTTGTTATCCTTTTTTAGGATTTGATTTTTGAAAATCCTATTTTTAGAAGTAAAATTGTTGAATTGAAACATTGTTGCAACTTGCAAGTATATGTATGTTTGTTTGGTAAAAGTTATAAGTTTGCCATGAAGAACAAAGTGATTGAATAATATCTTATTAGTATGAGCCTAATAAAAACCTCAAATAAAATCATTTGAGTGACAAAATGTGATAAGTCGAAAAAATTCATCCATAAGATATAACTTTGCTATACTTATACGATGCGACGACGATAACACACATCGTATCATTCTCTTGATTCAAGATATACGCACTACTCCAATGAAGAACTAGTTTGTTTTTGTCATAATTGTGGTCTCCTAGTTGGTACATCAATAAACCAATATCATTAATCATATTAGTTCTTTCCAAAAGATTAATTTGAATTACTGGGACACTAGTACTAGTCTTATCCCATAACCAATATCACTTAATCTATGACCAACAACGACGTCACAATAGTTAACAAAAATAGATGTATTAAAACATAAATTCATGCATCATAGTCTTGGTTATATAAATTTGGCGCTTCATGTTAACATTCAAATGTTTACGACTTTCACAAAATACTTAAAGAAAATTACAAACTACGAGCATGGTACCCGCGTAATGCGGTGACGCTAGCGGGGACGGCGGTCTTGTGGTGTCGGTCAGTGACGGATCCAGGAATTTTAACGGAAGGGGCCTTTTTTTTACCTTCTTGAAAGTTTTCTAATGAGTTCTTTTTGTTTTTTTGGGTTTTTGTAAAGGGACTTGATGTAATTTTGGGTTGGAAGTTGGAACTTGAGTTTTTTTGTTGGAGTAGTGCTGTTTATAAAACAATATATATGCAAACGAAGGAGTCAAATGAAATCCTTTGTACGTAAAAATAAAAAACACTGGCTTCGGAAACTCAGGTGATGAATTTTTAGATGGATCCGAGCTTGTTAAACCCGAGTAACGGCTGATGATACGAACTCGTGTTTCTAAGACTCGGGTCATATACTCTTTTCAATTTCGCAACCAGTGTGTCAATTCAAGTAAAATATGCAACGCATAACCTTTTTTGAACCACAAAAAATATAGAAAGTAAATTTGGTCGAGATATACTGACCACTAATCAAAGAGTTGTTATCAAGGATAAAATTAAAAAATGTTGAATACATAAGGCAACAAATGTGAAATTGATGATTTGCCTCATTATTTTTGGATTGAGAATAACTTATGACTACAGTTTATAAACATGGTTGTTTACAAAAATGTCATTTACCCCATTTTCCCAAAGATGAGTAATTTTATAAGTTTTTTCTTTGGTTCCTCCTTTTTAAATATCATTAGTCTAACTTAAAATTCATAGGGACGTTACTATTAAAAAAAAAATTTCTAACAATCTTGGATTGAGGTTGGGGTGGTGACCCCCCTCATCCTTAATTGAATCCGCCAATAATGTCGGTGATGCTATTATTGACATGGTTGTAAAACTCGGCCGATACAACTGAGTCTTGAGAATCGGCTCGTGTATCGGCTTTCTGGCGATACGAGTTTTTGGGTCAATTTGGTCATGACTCGGCTAGATCGGTCAAGACTCGGCTAGATCGGATTGGACAACCAAAGTCAAACCTTTTTTTTTGAAGGGGCTTATAGTAAAAAATGTGATTTTCCGAAAAAGAAAAAAGATTTTTGAAGGGGCTTATAGTAAAACACCAAAAAAAAAAAAAATAATTCCGAAATTATTTTCACAAATCCTTTACTCTAAACCCTTTAGCCACCGCCACACACACACTAATTCTCTTCATAAAGGCGGCGACTGACCGACTCACACATCTGGAAAATTAAAGGTATATATATAGTCTTGGTTATAAAATTCATGCATCATTCTATATAGTCTTGGTTATAAAATTTGGCGCATCATGTACTTTCGAGTTTCACAAAATACTCAATGAAAATCGCAAACTATAACGACTTTGCAAAATCGAAATGTCCAATCCCTAGTCAAAGAAAATTAGGAAAAACAAAATTTGTGATGAAAGTAAACACCTTCTTATTTTTGAAGGGGCTTATAGTAAAACACCAAAAGGAAAAAAGAAAAAAAAAAAGATTTTCCCAAATTATATTCACAAACCCTTTGCTCTAAACCCTTCAGCCACCGCCACACACACACTAGTCTCTTCACAGAGGCGGCGACTGACCCTCACACACCCGGAAAACTAAAGGTATATATATATATATATTATCATTTCTTAAAATATTAGCTTAATTATTTATCTGCAAAATAAAACTTGCTGCCACTCCTGTATAAATTAAAGTTGTACAACTTATATAATAATTTGTTGTATTTGTCATTTTTCTATATTGGTATTGTTTGTTTGTATAATAATCAAGTTTTACTCATCATTTTGATTAATTTGAATATATATTGTAGCATTTGGTTTGACCCAAAAATATATATAGAGTGATACAAGAATGGCAGCTAAGGCAATGTATCTACCCGTAACCCCGTTACTTTCAACCCCGGTTACTGAAAAGTCGATGCGAGTTAGATCGTTCACCGTTAAATGCTCGACGGGTTCGGTTTCCACCGGGGGTTCTGTAGCTACTGGTATGTGACACCATATTCTTTGGTGAATTTTATATCATTTCAGTTGCTTGTGATTGAAGATGTTGGTAATGCTATAACTATGGTTATTTTTTGGTTCTGTTTTTTTTTATAAATTTGCTCGCTTGTAAAGTTAGGACGACGATTTGGGTTGTAACAGAGATATTTTGTTGTGAAGTTCTATCAATTAATGCATTACTAGTTATGACTTATAAGCGTAATTCTTGTGTGATTGTATGTAAGAAAATCTTGGATTTTTTTTAATGGTTAGGGACTACCTAAAAGGACAAGATTTAACAAAGTTACACAAACTGTGTTATGTAAGATATAATATCACACGCTGTGTTGTACGAAGCACTTAAATGTTGAAATGTATGACGTGTTTTTGAATGCATTGAAATAAGAAACTTCCAACAAGTTGAAGTAGTTTGGTTTTCTAGATACAGTCTTCCATGTCTAGAGCTAATGGAAATTAAATTTTGGAAAATGTAGCTCCATGGAAGGTTGCGGATGCTCGACTTGTGCTTGAAGATGGATCCATTTGGAGGGCTAAATCATTTGGTGCTTCAGGGACTCAAGTTGGTGAAGTTGTATTCAACACTTCGTTGACGGGGTAAGATGGAGTAACACTATTACCCTTTTCTGCGATCTCGAGTCATTTATATTTTCTGTTTTGTAAGAATTGCAGTTGTTTATCCTCGACCGATGTAATATTTCTGTTTCACTTTTAAGTCTAGACCACGAGTTGGATATACAATAATTTGGATGGATAAAAGCATGATCTTTTTTTACTTGAAGTTTCTGCTTAATGATATATATGATCATGTGTAGGTATCAAGAAATTCTTACTGACCCAAGCTATGCGGGGCAGTTTGTCTTGATGACTTGCCCACATATAGGCAATACCGGGATTAATATCGGTAAGGTATTACTCCTGTATTATTGGTAGGGTAAATTTTAATTCTAGTGATCTGAATGAAGTTCGTATTTTGCAGATGATGAAGAATCAATCCAGTGTTTCCTGGCTGGTTTAGTAATTAGAAGTTTAAGTATTAGGTACACTACATTCATGTGATCATTCTTATTATTGTTTTGATTATATTACCCCAAGGGCAGCCGAATTTGATTTTGATTACTGAAATATATTTCCAGCACCTCAAACTATAGATGCACAGAATCACTATCTGACTATTTGTCGAAAAGAAACATCATGGGAATATGTAAGTTTTTTCTGATCTGATACTAACTACTGTATACCCCGCCTAGGTGAAGATAGTTTTTTGATTATTATTGAATTATGCTGTTGTTTCTTCCGGTATAGATGATGTTGACACTCGCGCAATCACTCGTCGGTTACGAGAAGATGGAAGCTTGATTGGTGTATTGAGCACAGAAAAATCCAAAACCGATGCAGAACTCTTGGAGATGTCACGGACATGGAATATTGTTGGTAAATGTCTTCTCTATAGGTGGCAGCTTGGAGGAAATGGGGGTTGGGGTTGGGGGTATAGGGTTAAAGCAGATAAGCTTTTATTAAGTTTGATTGGTATTTACTGTTCCAGTTATGTTTATTACACACATAGTAAGTCTGCCTGTATTTTTATCTAGGAGGTTTTGGGCAATAAAGTACTCTTCAGATAAATTTTAACCCGTTTGACCGGTTTCCTTTAACCGTTGTAGAAAAAATCATAAATGTACTTTAAACTAACAGAACATTACCCAATCCCGCATGTATGCGGCTGTTTAAAGTAAACCATAGCCCCAAATGGTTCATATTTAGTAGTAAATACTTATCTGTGAAACTCAGACCCTTCAGTAGTGATACATTGCTGGTAATAAGATCTTATTTGACATCTTTTGCAGGTGTGGATTTAATTTCCAATGTATCCTGTAAGGAACCTTATGAATGGGTTGGAAAGACAGGTTTAGAATGGGATTTTAACTCTAACAGAAGATTTGGAGAGACTTTCCATGTTAGTGTTCCAATACTAAATTCGTATAAAGTTTAATAATAGTTGCTCTAGTCTAACCTGTTTATTTTGCGTTCTCTATTGAATGAAGGTTGTTGCGTATGATTTTGGTATCAAGCACAATATATTGAGGCGATTGGCATCTTATGGCTGCAAAATCACCGTTGTTCCTTCAACATGGCCGGCTTCTGAAACTCTTAAAATGAATCCAGATGGGGTTCTCTTCAGCAATGGCCCAGGTGACCCGTCTGCAGTTCCTTACGCTGTTGAGACAGTCAAAGAGATTATTGGAAAGGTTCCCGTTTTTGGGATTTGTATGGGGCATCAGTTGCTTGGTCAGGCCTTGGGTGGGAAAACATATAAAATGAAATTTGGTCATCATGGAGGGAATCACCCTGTTCGTAACCTTCGAAATGGCAGTGTTGAGATTAGTGCACAGGTATGGTGAACAAATATCAATGCTATCTCAGGCTTACTATGTTATCCGGAAATAGTGTTACAAAAATGATCTGTGTATCTGTTGCAGAATCACAATTATGCTGTTGACCCGGAGTCACTCCCTAATGGGGTGGAAGTAACACATGTCAATCTGAATGATGGAAGCTGTGCAGGTCTTGCTTTCCCTCAACAGAAGCTCATGTCCCTTCAGTACCACCCCGAAGCCTCTCCGGGGCCTCATGATTCAGATCTAGGTAATTGGTTCCTTTATGCTTATCATTCTTGTAACATACTTGACATAATATGCATATGACATCATTCTTAATTACATTAATCACTAGGATACACTCCTTTCATTACTTTTCAAGGGTATTTTTTGCAATAATCCACTTTCTGGAAAGTTTTCCGTCAAAAAATTGTTTGCTATTTTTGTCTACGCTAATAAGTTGTTAAAAAGTTTGTAGTTGAGGTTAGGTTAGCTTAAGCTTTGCTTGGCTCATATATAAATAGAGTATGGGCCAAGATCATGTCTATGGGTGAGCAACCAAAACCCATTTAGATCAGTGCAATTTCGGTTTGAGCCAATAACCAATCTTGAATTCAGGTGTTCACAACTATTCATATTAAGTTGCAAATATTCCCAACTTCAAAAAATACGAGCTTCGAAAGGGATACTGCTTTTAGGCCAAGAAGATTGGAACTACACCGACACTCATTTAGGCATGCTAAGCTTTGGTCATGTAGGTTCTTGCTGTGGAACTATAGCCATAACAGGCTTATGTTGGCTTAGTTAAATGGACCAACTTGACAGGCCCAGGCTTGCCTTGGTGGCTGGTTTCAAACATACCCTTATTGGTTTTAGCATACTAGATATCATATTGGCTTTTCTGAAGGTTGCTATTTGACAATTCGTTCAATACTTTTCTTACACCAAATGCCAGGTCAAACCTTGCAATATTCATGCATGTGCAGAGTACCATATAGAAATTGAATAAAGCAAACTTTTCTGCATTGGTGGGATTTCTGGATTAAGTTGAATCTATTCATATTGTTTTTCACAATTTATCTTTGAAAAGTGAGAAATAGATTAATGCTTCAGTTTAACCCCTTGTCTAATCAGACATTCTATATATTATTGAACATATTCCAATGTTTTAACTTCTAAAAATTTTAGTTGATTAACAAACGTTAGATTTGCTTTATGTTGATATTTGTAGCATCACTTTCAGATTATGTTGATATACCTTCTGTTTTAATGTTAAAGATGTGTTTCGTCTAAATACCTAACAAAGTTAACATTCGAGTGCAGTATTCCAACAATTTATGGAGTTAATGAGAAAAGAAAAGGTACATACATGATTATCGATGCAAATCTCTATAATGATTGTCATGAGAGAAATGCCTCTGCTGTATGCGGTCCAAGCAGCTAGAAGTATATCCGACTAATATATGATGAAGAAAATATCGAAGATTAAGATGTTATGTTTATTGTAAGACCTGTATGAATATTTGTTTTTTCAGTGAATTATTTGTATTAGTAGAATTTGGTTAATAAGACTACTTTGTTACTAACTAATAATCATAACGCTTACTTAAATTCTTGAATCTATTTGGAAATATAACCAGTTGTGAGATACTGTATATCGGTCAATACAAATAATTATATCACTTAAATCCTCAAATTTATTTGGAAATATAACCAGTTGTGATATACTTTGTATCGGTGAATGTTTGTAGTAGAACAGTACAAATAACTTATCTGTAAACTAATTATGGAGAAATACATGTTGAATTTTGAAAATCGAAAGTGTTGTTTAATCCAAATTATTTGGTTTTGTTACTTTCATGAATGCGAGCAAAAGATGACATCGAAAGGAAGTTATATGTGCTCAATATAAGCAAAATATGAGTTCCACACATTACTGTTTCACTTCTCTCCATTTGAAACCAAAGATTTCCATCTTTGCTTTCTGCTTACAGAGCGAAGATTCCTGATATCGAGAAGTGCTTAGATATCGTTGCTACTTGACGAGGCAAGGACAGTGATGAGGTTTGTTATTGTACTGTAAATTTGCCTTTTTTCTCCACACCAGAATCCACTTTTAGTTTGCTTTAGCTATTTTGTTGAGAAATGATTCTTTATGCTTGGCTTATAAATAGTTTGATTTCACTTCACTTATGTGCAGTCAGATACATATTGTAGTTGTCTGCACACTCGGTTAAGTAGGCTCTTTCAGGCAATGTTTTAAAAACCGTAGCCTAGATTGAACCAACTCCTTGCCAATTCACAGTCCAACCTAGTTACATTAGATCCACTGCCAACAATTTCACCATGTATCATCATATGAGTAACACACTCTTATATTACAGGATTTTCCAGCTCCCATTTCTTTTGTTTCATGGCTATTGTCTCAAATTCACTACGAATGGATACGACTCTAATTTTAATCGTCTTTTTATCACTCAAACATTTTCCTTTAGAACTTCTAGAGCTCCTATAGTTGTAGTAACATGTCTTCTGCTACAAATTGGATGGACCATATATAGTACCTGCAGACTCCCTATTTATCCCTTCTTTCTAGTATCCTAAGATCGTTGATTTATGATAGAGACGATGTTGAAATTGCCACCATTTTATTATCTCTTTTGTTTACATCATGTAAAGCAGTCGACTTCTCTGCTACAGAACTTGGAAAATATAATTGCCAGTTTAGAAGTTCTAGTTGGTGATCTACAGTTCTTATGAGATCAAGTCACTGTTACCCAGGTACCATACTCGACCATTTTTATCTGTAGGTAGAAGTCGAGCAGGTGTAAAATATATATACTTAATACTACTTAATTTTAGAAAAAAGATTATATTTTGACATCACAATATCAAACCTTATTCTTATCAAATCCAGAGTTGATAATAGTGACACATTCTTGCTGGTTTTATTACCAGTCTTTTGTCTTTGTAGTACTTAATAAAAGATTTATTGTTGCTATCATTATTTTAGACACAAGATAGGAATATTCAAGGTGTGTCATATGATTACTAATTGGACAGTAATCTAGCTTCAAAGAATTTGTATCTGTAGTGGCTTCGACAGTCAATCTCTATTACGTTATGCATCTCATATGCGATATTTCCAAATCTGTCGACATCTATATACTCTGTAATGCGGAGTATCCTCTGTTTTCGAGTGACTGACTTCTGGAAACATCTTTCTTGGCTTTTTTGATATCAGGTTTAATCATTATTTTGAAAAGAGCCAAAAATAGTTGGTATGATGTGTCATTTTGGACCAAAAAACTTGGGTTATATTTCTTTGAGACTCTCATCTTGTGTTATACAGTATTTCGTTAAACGGGCAAAAATGAATAGAGCCAGCCAGGTTTCTTACTTCTGTATCTTTAAGTAACATAGGTTGATAGATTAATGCTTAATTTTCCTGAAATGCAACATTAATGTTTATGTTTCCTGAAAATTGGTTTGCAGGTCCCAAGAGATTGTATGATTTGTTATTTTATCTTTCAAAAACATTTTTTATGCTGTGGTAACGTATTTGCTTAATGTTATCGTTGCCAATTATTGATCGTGATTCGGGTCCACAACACATCTATTATTGAACATTATTTTAGAATTTGGCTACTAAGTCATCATATTCTCTTCCATTTGAAATAAGCTAATTTTGGTCAAAGATTTTGCATATATAGCTGAGCTACCATTTTGTATCATTGTTTGGCTGTTTTGTCATTAATTTGTGTAGGTTGCTGGCTACATATGTATTGTTCTCTGAATTCCTTGGTGGACTAGGTTATATACTTATATGTAGACCAAAACAAGTCTATCTGGCCAGGTTTTGGGTGATTTGATTTGCCAAGGAAAATTTCCATATTTGGTTTTATTAACAATGAATTTAATATAAATGATGAACAAGTTGATATAATTTTATTAACAATGAATTTAATATAAATGATGAACATGATGATCCGGCAAGAAGTTCGTTTACTTGGTAAAAGCGTGAAAGATTTCATATTCTCTTAGTTAAATGAATGAATATGTACGTATGTATCATTAATGTACGTGGATGGTAATTAGCTTCTTCTTTATTGTCAAAATGTGTTTTTTTTTTGTGTTCAATTTTTTTTCTCTTTTTAACATATATAGGAACATGAAAAAAATATTGTTTCCTAACAAAATCTGTTTTTGCTTAACTAAATCAATAAGGAAATTTTTATTCACACACCTCATTTTTCTTAGCAAACACCCCATGTACGCCATATATAAACCTATATCTTGCATATAGTATTTAGGCGACGACCTATACACCACCATATACGCGAACTATAAACCTAGACATGTGACGTGCCGGAGGTAATTTTGTGATAATAGGGAAGTGTTGCACACCCATCAATAAATATGAACAATCTTTCAGAATCGTCACCAAATTTATCCTTGAAATAACTAATTAAATTTACTTGCAAATGACGTACTAACATCCGTATGGATCTTTCATTTGGTCAACTCGAATACCAAAAATACATAAGCCAAGTCAAATTTTATACTTCATCACTCCTCTATACCAATACTAAAAATATACATATATACTACTAGTCCACCACTTCTAGAGTGACATGAAAAAGTCAACTCTATAGATAAAATGTTATCCATGTTTCAAAAAGAAGTGTTTAAAAGTTGAATGATGTATCTCTCATAGTCTCATCCTTTAAAAAAGGTTGACTGTGCATTTGTTGTATTAGACTACTTTTGTAATTTTTGTCAAAAGCAGAACAACAAAAACATTATCCTTTGCAGTTGGCTGACTGATTCAAAAGCAGTAGTTTTTGTTTGTATGTTTTCCAACTTTGACTTGGGCCATAAATTATATATGACTCCTCAGCTACCCTCCCTCTGAACCTATGCCCCCCATCTTGTTGTCATGGTCCAAAAGTCTCTAGTTGTAGTTGTAGTTGGTCTATAGTGAAAGATGGAGACTTGGGCTTGTTTCCATTTTGGGGAATACATGTTGAATTACAAACACTGCAAAACAAACTACAGTAATGTAAATTTGTTGCAAATTAAATTTATATTCTTAACAAGTGATTTTAAACATGGAAATTGTTGATCAGTAAATAAACACTCCTGTCTCGAGTTTATTGTCTTTATCTTACTAGTATTTGTTTAAAAAGTTCTCATCTTTCATTTATCAGAGAATATGAGTTTAAGTTTTTGTATTTAGCTTATCTTAGTGACCAATGTTTTCAAACCGGCCAGTCCAATCGGTTGGACCATGGTTGGACCGGAATTTGAACTTATTCTTTGACTACCTCCAAGATGTTTGTTTAAAGAGGTCCGAACAACTAGACCACCTTAAGCGTAAGTTGTCATTGATTTATTGTTGTTAGTTGTATTAATTATAAATGACATAACTGCTTAAAAAAACTATAAATGACATAAATTTCACGTGTACATTTTTTTGTTGAATCAGTAAGGCCGGTGCTTATAATGACAAGCTTTTTGGAGTTTCTTGCCTGCGCTTCAGCATCACATCATTTAGGACTCCACTCAGGACTCTCCATGTTTATAAGACAAGCTTCTTGAAACTTCTTTGCCACATCATTCAAAATTTTCTATTATATTTTATTACTTAAAAAAAAAATTAATAAGCACTTTATAAATGATTAAAAAAAACATAAAATAAAATCACATATAAATTAATAAAATTTTAAACATACAAAAGTTAAAAGACTAAATTAATTTTAAGGGGTTATATTTAAAATTTATAAAACTAGCAAAATTATTCATCATTTTAGTAATATTTAAGGGTTACATTTGAAAATTAGTAATTGGTGTGTCTAAAGATACGCCTAATAGTAAGATAATGGCATGTGAAAAAAATCAGGGGGCAAGATTAGGAAAAAGAATTAGTGGAATCCACATGTCAAATTCTTAAAGTTTTAGGTTGATTTTTAAGCATATAAGTTAGGTTGATTAATCATTTTCCATAATCAATATATATCATCACACATTCACACCACCAATACCCCTTCGTCTTCATTACTAATCGGCGTCCACTTGCAAATCAACACACACACAATATAGAAACATAAAAAGAAAACGACAACTTGATAGGAACTGTCTAATCCCATATACCGAATTTGTATCCACATAACCCTCAGGAGGAAACATATACAAAAATATATCTATATCATTATCATACATATATATATATGTAAACCACAAAAGAAAAAAAGAAAAAGAAACAAAAAACATATTCATGGCCCCACCTCATGTCGTCTTCCAACTTCTTCACAGTGGCGTTTTGCTCGGACGCACCTCGCGAGAAGCTTGCTGCCAATGACGTCCAGCTTCTCCACCTCAGAGGACACACCTAAGGGACGCTTATAAGCACCGGCCTAAATTGTTCTTGCTGAATTAAATAATTGCACTTTTTTTTTGTATTTGTGTTGAAATGAATATTCATCATACTCTTATAATATATTAAAATTATAGACTTTAGGTTGAAAATTTACATTTTTAGAATATGTGAAATCATCAGTATACTCGTCTCACCTGTTTAAGTTATTTATGCTTAATTCCTAAAATACATACATTACCCCATTATATCAATTACCTATACTACTTTCAACCACCACCACCCAATCGCCGCCACCATTACATTACCCCTGCCGCCACCATTGTCGTGGCATTACGCGGGGTCACGGGTACCCCGCTATCTATACCGACATTTGTATCTATTCTTAATTAGTTAAAATTTAAGATTGAAAATGACATATATATATATATATATATATATATTGAAAAGTTATTTTGAGAACCTTTTTTTTTTGCGAGAACCTTTGAGAACTTTTCAAATCACGCCCAACTGATGATTATTCTTTACATGAAAATTGTTTTTTGATTGTTTTCTGAATAACTTATGTGTAATATTGAAGTTTATAATTGTGTGGAGGCATGGATCATCATCCATTATACAATTATGTGGAGATTTGGATTCTTGATCACATGTGCACAAATATTGCTATGATCACATGTATGCAAGTCGATCACATGTAATCATAGCAATATTCGTGCACATGTGATCAAGAATCAAAATCTCCGCATAATTGTATAACGGGTGATAATCCATGCCTCCACACAATTATAAACTTCAAAATTACACATAAGTAATTCAGAAAAAAATCAAAAAACAATTTTCATGTAAAGAATAATCATCGATTGGGCTTGATTTGAAAAATTCTCAAAGGTTCTCTAACAAAAAGTTCTTAAAATAACTTTACCCTATATATATATATATATATATATAATATACCCCTCGAAAAGCAACTAAATTGTTATTTTTATAAATAAATATCAAATAAAGCCTAATCATTATTTATGTTGATAATCATTATAATTTTTTTAATATAATTGATACATTCTAACAAACTAAAATTACATTGAATGTTTATAGAATGTCATTTTCACTTCAGAAAAATCATCGAAATTCAAACAAAATTGAAGAAAGTATTACTTGTCACTGCATTTTGCTGGAATAATGCGAGATTTTTAAGATAGTAAAATCTTAAAATTTCAAAAGTCTTTTTGAAAGTAAAAATTCTATATACAACATCTTAATCTTAATCTTAATATATACTATAAGACAGTTAAACTAATGACTTATTAACCAATCAAATTGCTCAATTTCATTAAATTGACTTTCGCTTATGTCATCATTTAGATTAATTATAAATTAAAAATCCTAATAATCATTATCTAAATACATTATTATATTAATATTTATATTGATTTGTAGAAAAAATCTCATTAATTTACATTTTTTTGTTTTCCATCAACAATTTACACTTTCTAGCCATGAATACTTAATTTATATTTATTTTTAGGCATAACTTGAGATAACTTTTTAAAACTTACAATCATATAATTCATTTAAAAGATTTTGACATATAAACTATTGTCTACCAAAAAATTATTTCAAAACCTAATGACTTATTAATAAATATTAAATTAGATTTTTATAAGTTATAAATATTAATATTTAGTTTAATATGTAATATAAACACAATTTAAACTCTAGATACATATCACAAACATAAAAACATATGACGATATACAACATCTTTTTCCTAGACACAATAGGATTCACAAAACATGGAACGATCACATAACAAAACACGATTTACAAGAGAAGGTTATTTGAATATTAAATCCAAATGAATATGAACTCCATTCAAGATTCTAACTATCGCTCAATCAAAAAGGTACATAATTTTCTCATTTTTTATATATAATTTTTGTGTATTAATGTTTGAAGTTACAATTGTCACTCAAATTAAAAATCCTAATTGTTATCAAAGAATATGAAAACACGTGATTGAAAATAATCATATGTGTGCTATAGGTTTGCATCATGATCAAATACATATACTTGAATGTCAAGTACAGGATCACAAGTATGTTTATATTTTAATTCTTAATTATCTTTCATAATAATATCACATTATGAATACAACGTGGAGCTTCCGCCTCATACGGCTCCTCTAGGGATGGAGGTAGGCCCAGGCTTGTGCGGTTAAGGTTGTTGTAAACGAAAGGGACATCTGATAATTTTATCCTAGCTCGCGGAGCGGCATACCGAAAAAAAGGAAAGAATTCATTGCACCCCTAGGCACAAGTCATCCTCGTACCGGGCTTGGACCATGTATCCCGAACAATCTCAGTACATATGGCGCAAGACGATTCCACATATCGAGGTCGGAGGTTTCAAAAAATTTCTATTATAGAAAAATTATTATAACATGTGCCTTGTGGAATGACTACGACAATAATTTCATCAATATATCTCAACAGTGACGAACCTATGATTATTTTACTACAACTTGCAAAGTATAACACTTAAAATCGTATATTTTTAAAATTATAAGCTTTTATGACTTAAATATATGAAAATATAATATTGATAATATCGTAAACTCGTATCAAGTATTGGACACGGGTCTAAAATCAAAATGCTGATGTAATATACCTTTTTTAAAGTTTTTTATATTTAATTTTAATTTAATAAATTTAAATGATTATCATTTCCTTAAATAAATTTTTAGACATAATAATTATTGTTATTTAAATTTATAATTATGGAAACTAATATTTCTTATGTTTTACATTACTTTTCATCTTTAAAATCATCTTTTTGTTATTTTTTAATAAAATTTCATATTTTAGTGTAATACGTTTTTATTAATTTATAACTTTTAAAAATTTTATCATATAACATAATAAATAAATTCTGGTTATAAGCATTTAGTTTTATGTCATTAGTATCTTATCATATTTAAATCAACGTTTGAAAACCAAACTGGATGTCAAATCGACCTTCTTACCATTTCACTGTTCGGAATGATCAAATCAATCGGGTCGGATTAAAAAACCGGATAATATTGTATATTATAATATAACATGTACACACACAAAAAAGATTACGCCGGTATGATGCACAAAATGGCATACCTTTCAATTATTCAATGAATTTTAAGTTAATAAATAACAAAAAAGATATATACGGAATCTATAGTAAGCTATCATAATTATATATCAAAATAATAATTATATGAAAATCGTAAAGATGTAATGAATAGATAGCACAATATGCGATGTATAGATTAATAATTAAATTGCTTAATAAATTTAGTGAATAACTAAATTATTCGACCAAAACGCAATGCAAACATATTCAGATGCATGAAAAACATCTAAACAAACGGAAACCTTACTTCACGAGTTCTCTAATGAAGACATATCCATATTCCAATGGTTCGGTCACTTTAAACCGAAATCTTAACGACCGCCAATCTAACTTATTTTTTTAGTGGTTCAATTACTACCACTTAAATATTTGTCAAATGATATTATAAAATTTAACATGTCATTAATTATATATGTTTACCGCATATTACACGAGTAATCATCCAGTTTAATCTCAAACGAGAAAATAACATATAGTGCATTATTATTATTGATTACAATTTTGAACCTGAAAATGCTAGCGTTTTCATTTATCCATAGACTTATTTCCTAGGTGTTCTGATATTATCACATATTATTATTAATTTATTAGTTATAATCTCTGCAACTTGCTAATAAAAAACTGTAAAAATACTATGATATGATTTATCATTGAGCCTATTTAGCCGAGTTAAGGTTTGAAACCTTTAAAAATAATATAGATAGAATGATATGTTCCGTACGACTACATCTTTATGTTTAAGGATTATAAACATAGAAAAGACTATAATAAAAACTACATGATAATGGCGGAATAACAAGGCATAGATGACTACGTTGTATCCCCAAGGGCGACAGAATCACTATTGCTAGGCTAAATAATTAACCTAGTTTCGTCAACTAGAAACCCCAGATATTGACATCTATTTATAATCCACATGTAGTAGGAATGTTTTATGAAAACTTCAATGGAGCAAAAGGGTTCTACATAACAAATGATTTAAATATCACCACTTCAAAGGCTCTTTTGAACTTGTACCATGTCTGCACCACCACCATCAATGATGGCCTGTTTACATCATTCCTTCTTGAAGAAATCAATAAGAGGAAACACGAATCACTCATCAAGAAATTTTATAGGGGAGAATTAGAAATCAAGCATAGAGTAGGATGAGTGTAATAAAGTTGTAGTAATAATTTTTTCGTATCGTTGTTAAGTGTTTAATCGTTCACTAAACGATCCGGATATACATACACTATAAAAATGAACTGGGTGTAAGATGATTAGGTCAAACTGGTTGGTTAATGGGTCAAAAGAGGTTTGGGTTGAACCAGCTCGACCCACCTAAATTGACATCTTAGTTGAACTAACTTGACAATCCCAAATTGACACAATAAGTGTAAAGCGGCCCCTCTAAGCTCTTTGACCAGAAGGGAATTGTCGAACTGAACTAAATTTCCGAGCCATAAGCCGCAATATATATGACCGACTAAAACAATAATTCCCATATATATTAGCGACGCACACCTAACATGGAAGCATCCCAACCTTCCCCCAAAAACACAACCTCACAAAAGAGATTTTCTTTCTTCTCCATAACTCCAACCCAGGCGGCGACCTCAAACACAACCTCAACTCAACTTGCCATTACTTTCACCACATCCACCGCAGCTAATATCTAAGTTGCTACCACTACCGCCTCAAAACTACATCACAACATGCCTATAAAACTATAGATGCTAACCCTATCACTTAAACCCATCTTGTAAAAGACATCACACAAGTGAGAGGCCAGGGAAAGAGGGCCAACATTCATCACACAATTGAAACGTTAGAGCAACGAAATTCAAATATTTGTATATGTGTGTGTACATATGAAAGTCCCAAGTTTGCAAGATTATGCAATTTAAACAACTAATGTAAATTAAATAAAGTAAACGGACAATACGTAAACAAGTTTAATTAGCAGCTGAAACTGATTGTGAAAGTGCTCCCCAAGGCCCAAGCTGATAATGTCAACACTGAGTCTGTGCCAGCAAATGTTAAGGGTGAGCAAGCTGATAAGGTTATTAACATTGTTGATGATGTTAAAGCAACAATTGTTGTGGGGGAGAAGGAAAAAGAAAATGTTGTTGCTGAGAGCGCAACAGTTGTTCAAAAAACTACTGAATTTAGCACAAGTCTTGAGTTCTAGGCTGCCATTACAAAGAAATATGTTGATAAAGGGAAAGGCTTCAATTGCTGGCAAGCCACCCAAAGTGCCCAGGGCAGCAAGGGAGTGTAACTATCACCTAATCGTTCGTCTCACTATACTTTTCCGTTCGTAAAAGGTCAGTAATTGCCAATTTAAGTCTCTAGACTTGTGGTTGTATGGATTAGAGTATGAATAAGATGATGATATACCCATACGGAGCTCTAGCTCCGTATCCGAAGCAGAAGCAGAATACGAAGTCACCTTCGTACAGGTAAAGTTACTTATACACATAACGGAGCTTGACCTCCGTTCAGTATAATCATTCCGGAGCTCTAAAGGAAATAATTACCTAGCTCCGAGGAGATATACAACAAAGGATGGATACAATCTATTCCGTAATTAATCTATTAAATATATATCGAAGCTTCGATATACTCGGACACGGCTTGGTAACAAGATTACCACAAATCTCCTCAAGAAGAAAACAAGATATTCACAAAGGAGGAAGAGATTTACCATAATTCTCTTCCCTCTTCTCTAAGTTATCTACCCTCTATATAAATAGAGGAGGAGCCTCACGGCATATATATATATATATATATA
Source organism: Erigeron canadensis (assembly GCF_010389155.1). Classification (NCBI taxonomy): domain Eukaryota; kingdom Viridiplantae; phylum Streptophyta; class Magnoliopsida; order Asterales; family Asteraceae; genus Erigeron; species Erigeron canadensis. The sequence goes on from NC_057768.1 coordinate 24,190,571, forward strand.
TTCATCCACACAATTCGTATACATCATACGAACTATACACTAAAACCCTCTCACGAGTTTATTCGACCTCCGGATAAACCCTAAACAAACTCTAATCAAAACCCTAAGTCGAACGAATCGACTTAGTCATCAAACCATCCGGCGTAAAGCGGTCTCTCCGACCCTCTGACCGTAAGGGAATCACCGATAAACACCGACAACCCAACTCACACCTTCGGTTGAGTCATAGTGCGATTATTTGATCCAACAAATCGGCGCCATCCGTGGAACCTGTTTGTTCACAAAACCGGACCTACCCACGATCAAAATAAAGCATTATGTCAAACCCAAGTTCCTCGTCGACAGAACAAGGGTCGAGAGCTGCCTACGAGCGTGGCAAAGATGGTGACCAGGATTTCACTGTCGAGATCGTGAACCCTCCAAGCATCCGGGAGGGCAACGGCCTAACGCTTCCTGCCGAGCAGCCGCCAGCCAGCGTGATACGCTTGGAAGTAGCAGCAGACGAAGAAGCCAAAACCTTCTCCCGAAGGGGGAAAGGCACTAACGGAAGTAGCATGGTCCCTGGGGTGGGAGAGGGTATTGCAGAAACCCCTAAATGTCCAGACCAGGATAACCCTTCGTCTTGGGCATTGGAAAATTCAAAAAGAAACGACGCCCAAAACCTAACCCCGGAGACTAACTCGGCGAGCGGAGGTAAAGAAAACCGGCTGTCACCCGGAAAAATCCCAGAGGAAGGCACCAACCCTCAAAACATATACCGAGGCAGTAACGGGTCAGCCAGAGGATCGGGAACAGTTTACCCGACCTACCTACCCTACCCCGTTATCCGTCACGCCAAGAACTACTAACAAGCGCTACGGCCGATAGCATGATACGGCCACACCAACTAATATATCCGTCATGCTATTACGGAGGGTACCCCTATCCGAGTGGGACGACACAACCCTAGCTTACAGGATTACTTCCCTGAGCCGGACGTTGCCCAATGCAAATACATGGATCATGGTACTACCCGTATGTGTTTGCAGCACCGCAACGTCTCCAGGTGTCCCTTCCGGTCGAAGCCAAAGAGGGAGGGACCTCCCCGGCAGAACCAGGGCCTAAGTACAAGGGTTCATGCGTGCAGTTTTCGAAAGAGTTGCGCCTTCATGTGCCACCTGTAAAGTTGTTAGATGCCCACGACCTCCCATGGTATGGTGGTACCTCCGAAGTTAACAACTTTCTCCAAAAAATTGATGACACGACCCAGCAGAAGGGATGGGGTGACGCGGAAGTATGCCATGTTATACTTTACCTCCTACACGGAATGGTCAGGAATTGGCTGGAAAGCCAACCAGAGGAAAGTATACACGATGCCAGAAGTTTCAAAATGAAGCTAATGGACGAATTCGGATCCCACCTCCGGACACACGAAATAAAGCAAGAGGAGGGTGAGGAGATAGAAGATTTCCTGCAACGGCATGGAGATTGTACCCGAAACCTAGTGCATTTGTCCGAGCAAGGGAAGGTATCTGGGGCCATACATGGCCTCCGATCAAAAGAACTTATACGACATCTATGCCTCAGCAAACCAGTCAGTTATTCAGACTTAGTCAGCAAATGTCTTGATTGGAAAAGTGCAGAGGATACAGCGGAAAAGGCCATGGCTAAATGGCGGACCCCCACAAAGAAAAACTAGAAGAAAACAGAAGCCGCTAAGGATTCGCAAATGGGAGAATCATCTCCTATATACAGAATTAACGGCTACAAAAGAACAACAGCCAACCTCCGCAAAACTCCTTCGGAAATCCTTTCCACAGATGAGATAGCAAAGACATTTGTAAAGCCTGTGCCGCTATCAGAAAAAGAAACAAGAAATCTCGATAAGTTCTGTTGCTTCCATAATGGATAAGGTCATAGCACAGATTATTGCAGGGAATTATTAAGACAGATAGACGACGCTGCCAGAGAAAACAAACTGTCGCATCTAGTCAAAAGAACCAGACCGAGCTTCGACGAACCGGAGCCAGAAGAGCACCAGAGAAGAATAATGTCCAGTACATTGATTAAAAAAGGACAAGAACATTACCACTTTGGTGATATGGACGGACAAGGATCGGTAGACCCCGTACTGATAAAGATCAACATAGGCAGTGTATGCCTCAAAAATACACAAGTTGACACAGGAAGTGGACGCAACACAATCTACGAAAGAAGCTTCCTCCAATTGCCAAAAGGACTAAGAGAGACTATACTACCGCTAAAGGAGGATGTCGCCCATTGGGACAAATATGGTTGGACATTACCATCGGGGGATTCCCATGGCGCAAAATGTAACACCCCAACTAAGGCGGAACAATGAGATGTACAGAAAGTCGAGTATTCAAAACAAAGGATTATAAATAACATTCACCATAGTTTTATTTGATAAAAGAATTTACAAATGTACAAGCATGTGAACCAATTTCCAAGTACAAATGCGTCCACCGTACTTGAATATTAAGTTCGCGAAAGAAATAACAAGCACATGAAGTAGTATACTACAATGATCAAGGCGGATTCCATTGCCTATCACAAGGTTTGATCTTTGACTCCAAAAGGCAACGCAAATAATCATGAAGCATATAAATCCTCAATGCTTAAGCTTATTTCCTGAAAAGCATGAAGAAAAAGTGTCAACTACGAAAACGTAGTTGGTGAGTGCATAGGTTTTTATATAAATCTTGGTACATCACCGTTTTAATACTTAGAAAAACTGATTACTATTACATTTCGAAATATCCAAACCATATGATCGACAAAATTTTCATATCATGTTATCAAGTTTCCAAATACCATAATGTAATCTATAGTAAAATTTCAGGTTCTCATTTGTCAAATCATCATGAGAGAAAAAGTATATAAATCGATTAATCGTATATCATACCAAAATCATTCGGTTACCAAAATCATTTCAATATCACCAATTTCCATGAATATTTCCAATTCATCCTTTGATAATCATTTGTTCAACTCATTATAACCCATGTAAATAAATCCTTGTCATATGACCACAAGGGTCTAATTCCATTATCTTAGATGAGTAAATGCTTGAGCCACTACTACTACCATTTTATTCAAGTCCGATTACAATCCAATAATTCAATTCATAGCACAAGCTGTCAATCAAGTGCCGTAATAATAATAACAATGATGATAATGGGTCGTGCCATGGAGACGCCCGATTATCTTAAGGTAGTTAGAACACCCGGGGGCCAGATTAGAAGTGGAGGTTGTCACGAAGGCAACCAACCTTCCAACGGTACGCTTTGGGTGAGCGGACGAAACCTAGTTGCGCAACTAACTAACTACAGGCCTCCACTTTCGGAGTAAATAGTAGTGTACCGAACGCAGCGGTTTGACAGAACTCAAGCTCATCACATAAATCCTTTATTTTCATGAACATACGAAACAATTTTATTTCATACTCATATATCAAGAATCATTTCATATAACAACTCTCTTTCAAGAAACATTGCATATATAGAAAGTAGTTTCATTTATCATGTTTTTCACCCCGAAAGTAAAACACATAAAAGAGTTTGAAAGGGGGCTATGACTCACCTTGATATGCCGCATATTATATTCACTTATCCAAAATGGGTACTTCCCATCAATCGCTCCATCATACATCCGTCACGTTTCTCAATCACATTTGAAAGCCAAGACTATCCCTACGATAGGACTAATACATGTAAGTTCCTATCTTAAGCCCTCACTTAGAAATGCCACTTTCATTATATTGCTATCAATTGTGGAATCCAAGTATATTGCCAACATTCGCATTGTTTTGGTTGTAGCGATTGATGGTGTAAAATGTTACTTTAATTACATGCGTAGTTATAAGTTGTTAGATTTTTGGTAACTTGGCTTCATTTGTGGTTTCACTTGGCATCTTAGGTCATCATGTAGAAATATCGTATTAAGTTATGTTATCCATGTTCATCATTTATTGTGTAATCGATTTTAGCGTGAATTAACATTTGTGATATCAATATATAGCTTGGTTAACATAATTACTTATGTCAATCTCACTTAATTATCTTTGTTTTATTTTGATTACACTTATCTCATGAAATTCGTTTAAGTGTTATGGGCCATTATCAATTGGGCCTTAGGTGTCATGGGCTTTTAAATGTTTTGGGCTTACATTAGTTATTGGGCTTTACCTTATTTGGGTTAGGTGCATAATGGGTTATAGTGGTTATTGGGCTATAAGGCTTATTGGGCCAAGTGGGCCTACTGATTTGTGTTCCTTATGGGTTCATTATTTGGGCCGGGTTAGCCCATTATGGTTCTTAGTTCATTACATAGCCCATTATGCCATTTATAAGATTACTTACAAATTTTCTGTTTTATACTTTATTTTTAAGAAATGTTAGCTACTATTTTGGGGTCAAGACGAATTATTTGGACCTTCATGATTTTTACACAGTGACTTATATGTATCTAGTATTTTTTTGAATTTTTGGTGAATTTTTAGATGATGTTTGGTGTCCGTAAAAATTATCCAAACACGAACTGTCCCGAATGGGCACTGCTTGCGACATCAGAAGTTTTATAAAAGTTCTTGATGTTCTGATTGTTAGAAAAATCCCATGATTTTATTTTAAGTTCACAACACATTGAAATTACTTTCCACCAAGTATGACTTCCTGGAACTTTATGGATTAGGAGATAAAAATTGTTAAAGTTTATAAAATATTCATACAAAATTACAGTTTTGACCAATTTCAGTAGAAAAATCATATCTTTAAATTGGTTCAGTATTTTTGAGTAATTCCAGTTGGAGGTTAATCTTAACTCATTTGTCTACAATTTTTATTTTGATAGTCTTTCTTGAAAATGCCCTCACATGCCCAGTTTTCCCGTTCAAAGACAGAAGATGGATTCTGTCAGCTTACTTTGTTTGCCCAATGCATGCCTTTACTTTATGGCTTCACCCAATACTTATTTTGGCAAACCCAATACATTTTGTTCATCCTAATTCATCTATTCATCTTTCATTAGTGTTTTCTCCAGATTTTATTTCATATTTTATGGACAAATCATGTGATGAAGGTGATGAATTTATATTTGTGTTCTTGTGATTTCGGTTAGTGACTTTTATGCATTGTTTGGTCTTGAATTCTTATAAAATCCTTATTTCTTGTACTAACTTCATAAATCCCAGATTATTAACATGTATTTAATCATCAATATATATATATGAAATCATCAATTAAAGACCCATCTCAAATCTCAAATCAAAACAACTTAAACTAGTGCAAATCCAAGCATGCATGTAATCATTTCATCATTTTAACAACAAATCTTTATCCAATTTCAATTCAACAACTTAAAAACATATTTTTATGAAAAACTCCAGAAATATATTCATCAAGATATATAAAAATATGACCATATTTCAAAGGAAAAATCACTTTAAAAGTTATTTAATCTATAACAACACTTTTGGGTCTTAAACTTGTTGAATCCTTGAATCTTTTCTCTAGATCTTGACATGCAATATCATGAAAGAAAAGATTCTATCAACTTGCCCTCATCAAGTGTATATTCAAAAGAAAACTTGAAGATTCATAAAGAAAACATGAGTTTTTGATAAAACCTTTAAGCATAAACATAAGCAAGATTTAATCTAGTGAAAGGAGGGAAGATTATACCCTTGAAGAACACTTTTTGATGATGAGAATATGCAGATTTTCGTGACCCTTAATGCCTCCAACAACCCTTGTTTCAACCTTAATATAACCCTTAAACTATGCTTGAATTAATCCTTTGTTAATCTAGCCTATAACCCTTATTATTAATATGTGTTTAGATGGATTTTTCTTCCTTTATCTTCCTTGAGGGCTGCCAAAAATGAAGAGAGAAAGAGAGGAGAGAAAGTAGTTGTTTGAGTGTAAGAATGTGTTTGTGTGTGTGTTGGAAGAATAAGTGTTGGAGTGTTAATTGTATGGGGAGTATAAGGGAGGATGAATTTTGATTGGAGGTGTTGTATGGGGAGTGGGGAGGGCTGGCCATCAAGGGGGTTTTTAAGGGATTTTCTTATTTTTTTTTGTATAAAAATAGTGTATATATATTGTAGTGTAAGTATAGGTTAAGTGGGTATTTATTTTGTAAGTGTTATGTTAGTTAAATGTAGGTAATTAGTTGTTTTGGTTAAAAAATATATAAGTGTATGTATATGTCATGTATATATGTATGTATGGATATATTCTTGTATTTATGTTGGTTACATAAGCTATTAGTTGTAAACTTGTATTTATTTTTAAGCATATATATATATACTTACTCATTATTTAAGCACTTTATATACATATAACTTACAAATATTTTCGAGATGGAAATTTTTATTTTCATGGCCATATTTACTTAAATTTGGTTTGGTGTTTAATTTGTTGGACAATTTATAGGAAATTTGGATTGTTATCTCAACTTGTGAGTCTTACATTATTGTTTATATAACTTAATTGGTTAACAATAAAAATTTTTGTTCAAAGGTATTTTATGAAGTTCATTTAAAACTAGCTTATTGCTTGAGATTATCTCGAATGATTCTAGTTATTGTTTATGGCATTTCTAAGGCATTTCACCGTACTAGAGGGCAATTGTCAATATGCCTAAATGTCTAGAAGGTCAATTTCCCTAACAAACCTCTAGGGATAGATACCTAGATAAATATAAGTACGTTGTCTTAGTCGGAAAATGAGGGTTGTCACACAAAACCGCAAGGACTTTGGCAATTGTGATAAGAGCAAAATCACCCTATGACATGCTATTAGGCAAGGAAAGGTTGAGGAAGTTTGAAATGATAGTGTCCACCATACACGTGCGTGCAATACAAGACTCACGGAGGGATTCAGGCGATAATTTCCCGGCTGACCAGCAGCACAAAGGGAAAAACCTCCGTACCCCTGTACAAACGCAACCGAAGAAAAATCCAGAAAGGCCCTAGGGGAAGAATGGGGCACACTACAAAAAAAGGGTCCTTCGAAGCAGAAAGTTCAGGAAGCTCCGAAGAAATGGAGAGCGAGGACGACTTCAAGCAAAAGACTTCGGAAGGCATTAAGACCGGGTGGAGCATGATCTCTTCCCGGGGTAAGCCAAATTAAACAAAGCAGACAGGGCAGCATAAAAGTAGCAACTAGGAAAAATACAAATCTATTTTTTGTAACAATCCTCCTGCCATGTACTTACAAGCTCCCAAAATAAATAAAAACGATCGTAATATTCTCTCAAATGCGCATAAAATTTAAAATCTTTGAATTGTTAAGGGGACGCCCATAAGACTTTTCAAAACAACCATGAGGTAATAAACCCATGAGGCTAATGCACAAGTTACTCTTTCCTTATGATCGAAGTACATAAGCATTAGTATGTTAGACATTCCTTCAAAAGGAATGCAAGTATGAGAGACATCATCCTCTCATCAAGTACACAAGACGGAGCAGCAAGGAGAAAAAGAAAGCCATTCAAGCAATCACAACATATTGTTTACAGTCCTCGAGGCCTAATACAATACAAATCAGAAACAAAAGCATTGGGATTAGAGGTTATTTGCTGAATATAAGGATATGTAATATTCCTTAGCGCCTCCTCCGCTTCATCAATCCTACCAGGCCTACCAAGGAAGTTCTCCCTATTGCCCCTAAGGGTAAGAACTCGTTGACTCTCCAGACGCAAAGCAAACAGAGCACGGGCATCAACCCGGTTGGCTTCTATCAACTCGTCAAGACTTTCATCAAACTCAGGGCTTCTCATTAGCATACTGAACACATGGGGTATGACACTAGAGATCATCTACCGGTTAGCATTCCTGGCATCTTCGAGCTCTGTATCTAGGTGTTCAATTAAGCCAGCAGGCCCCAAAGAAACAAGATAAGCAATACGCTGGTGTGCAGTGTCCAGACTTTGGGTAACCAGGGACAATGCCTCCTGAGAATCAGCTAACTCCCTCTGCAAGGACTCAACCGCCGAGGTAGAAGAAGCAGCTCTAAGAGAAGCCAATCCTGATCTATGCCTCTCTGAGCTTTCCTCAAGATGGCGGCGCATCCTTGCCGCAGTTGCTGAACTTATCATCCCGGAAGCAAAGGATGCTTGGTCGGAAAGTTCAGCAAGTCCTTGAGCAGGCATAGTATCCAACATCACTCGCAGGTGACCAGAGACCATCATATTCAAGCTTTGTCGACAAAGCTGCGGATCAGGCAGTGTCCCAAAGATGGAAGCCCCTACATGAAAGTATATCAGAAAAAAGTGAGAAAAATTGAAGCATTAAACATGAAAATATACAAGGGCTACCTAAACACCACGAAAGGGCTCACTAGTTGAAGGAACCTCGGCAAACGAACTACCAACTACAGCACCATCTACCCTCGTTGTAGTCGCTCTAGTCTCACCAACTCTCAAAGCCCTTGCCCTTGTTGAAGTTGCTTCAGTTTCATCAACTGGCTCCTTCCCAGGCCTTCGCCCGGGATTAGATGCAGCAGCTACAATAACAAAAGTATTAACGCCAAAACAAGCATCAACAAAAGGAGTAGCATGAGATAATAACAACATCACTGATACAAGCTAAAATATGGCGTACCTTGTCCAGCATTAGCCGCTGGAGCAATAGCAGTCACAACAGCTTCTTCCTTAATTGGAGGATCCAGGATGATAATAGGGGAATCAGAATGGGAAGGACCATCCCCGATACGAGGTCTCTTCAGAGAAGGAGCCCCGACACCAGCAAAGAAAGGCTCTTCCCCATCGGAGGAAACCCTGGGCCTCCTACCAATCACCATCCCCTAAGGATTCATGGTTATAGCTTCCTGAGGATTCATGGTTATAGCTTCCCTAAGTGTCAACTCTGCACAAAATGTTATATGGGCAATTAGGCACAAATTGAAGATAGCCAACATCAAAAGTGACACAGCTCGTACCTTCGCAACACCAGATGAGCACAGGAATATCAGGGGAGCCCTCCCACGATAAAGTAATCCCGCACAAATATAAAATAACTGTGGGATGTGCTACCAACGCGAAGGGTGACCTTCGTATCTGGTGTACCTCCAAAGCAACTCCCTCATAATCATCATCGAGAAGAAATAGGCCCGAATTTAACCTAATCCTATCACATACACTTCTAAAGACTCGATGAACATACTCCTCACTAAAAAACAAAAAGCCCAATCGCCAATCCAACATATCAGAGTCACCTATGCCAAAAAAAAACCTACCGGGCCTCTCCTCGACCATTTCCCAACCATCACGATTGACCCACCTAAAAAAATACCTAAATGTACGTACTCCAGGTTCGACCTCATATGCACGACAAATCGCAACAAAAGACATTATCACAGTAATAGCTAAGGGATGAACAGCAGATAGGTATAAATCAAAACGATCAAGGATACCTAATAACCAAGGAGACAGGGGAAACCTAAGGTTGCCACCAGAAAAAGGAGCAGTATACATACCTATGAATCCGGAAGGCGCAGCCACTATGGATTCATTTCGGCCTGGAACCCTAATTTCAGGATCACCGGACCGGCAATAGCAGCGACGAAACCATGTAACATCGCCCTCCGTCATCTCTGGATATGTAGTGCAGATCGTCCTAAAGTGACAAGGATCCATTGCTGCTTAAGATATCTCTTTTGGAAGATGATAATATGCGAGGAGTCGAAGGGAAGATCAAGAAAACAATCGGAGACAAAAAAGAAGAAAGAAAAAGAAAATCAGAGCCGTCAAAATATATAAAAGGATGTGACGGATGGTTTGAAAAATCGGCGCATATCTAACCTCAGCCGTCGATTAAGGCCTCCCTCAAGATATGCGCGTCCGTGTTAAACCATCGAAGGGATAGATACGCGGCAGCATAAAATGGCATATCTACCCTTATAAGATGGCTTCGGAAAATTGAAAGCATCATCAGCAGATTCAGAGTATTTCATCGAAGCACCAGATTGGGACTCTAGATCCCACCGAAGGTAGTCAGATGATTTTATTTTTTGATTTTTGAAGTCTAACACGATGTTTTACAGATAAAACCTCCCGTTAGACTGGGGGCTTGATGATATACCCATACGGAGCTCTAGCTCCGTATCCGAAGCAGAAGCAGAATATGAAGTCACCTTCGTACAGGTAAAGTTACTTATACACATAACGGAGCTTGACCTCCGTTCAGCATAATCATTCCGGAGCTCTAAAGGAAATAATTACCTAGCTCCGAGGAGATATACAACAAAGGATGGATACAATATATTCCGTAATTAATCTATTAAATATATATTGAAGCTCCGATATACTCGGACACGGATTGGTAACAAGATTACCACAAATCTCCTCAAGAAGGAAACAAGATATTCACAAAGGAGGAAGAGATTTACCCTAATTCTCTTATCCTCCTCTCCAAGTTATCTACCCTCTATATAAATAGAGGAGGAGCCTCACGGCATATATATATTCATCCACACAATTCGTATACATCATACGAACTATACACTAAAACCCTCTCACGAGTTTATTCGACCTCCGGATAAACCCTAAACAAACTATAATCATAACCCTAAGTCGAACGAATCGACTTTGTCATCAAACCATCCGGCGTAAAGCGGTCTCTCCGACCCTCTGACCGTAAGGGAATCACTGATAAACACCCACAACCCAACTCACACCTTCGGTTGAGTCATAGTGCGATTATTTGATCCAACATAAGACAAAACATGTTTATTGGGTACTAGTAAATCAATGGGTAATTTACTTGGCCTTATATTGTGTCGCTTCAACGAAGAATGGTATACGTAATTAATTAAACAAGTCGGCTATAGAAAAACGTTGTTGATTTTGTTTTGGTCATAACTTTCAAACCGTAATTCCGTTTTTGACGATTCAAGTGGCCACAATTTTGTAAAAGAGTCTACTTTCCAAATATGGGTTGATTTCGACCTGGTTGAGTTCGACCTGGTTGAATTCAACCATATTCATGCCTATATATATATAATATTGATCTTCCAGTTCATCAAAAGAGGTTTACACACATAAGATTTCTCTCTAATGTTCTCTTTAAAAAACACACATTCTTCATTAAAAACATGTAAGTGTTGTTCTCCATCCCTTCAATTCGGTTATTCTTACATAGATATGTTACTTTTCGGTACTTATCAAAAGCTAAGTTAATAATGTCTTTGATTAATTGATTGTGCAATTTTTGATTGAATGTTGTGTGTAAGGACCTTATAATTCAACCTTGGTTAAGGTTGGATATAACCCATTATGCACTCATGTACTCGGTTTTGTGCAACTACAAATCAAGGGTATCCTTTACTTTGCCAAAGACTCAAAAACTAGTCGCATTCTTATTCGATCAAAGTTAATTTGTGCAATTGTCGAACACATGAAGTATGCAATATGTCGAATTCCACCCTTTGTGTTCTGAATTGTGGAGCTTTTGTGCAATCAATACTCTTGGGTATGTATTGGCTAGCCATAGATCTTATTGTTTTGGACAAAATCACATCGAAATTAGTCGTTTGTGCTCGAAACAAGTTTGAATCTGACCTTGATCTGGTCGAGTTTGACCTTTTCTACTCGAGTTCGACCACTTCTGGTCAAATTCGACCATGCCATGGTTGAGCTTGACAACCTGATCCTTCGTTGTTTGGCTTTTGTCTCTTAATCAGTTCTTAAAGTCGACTAGTTTTCTCAAAAGGGTGTAGTTTTGGTCCCATTGACTACCATATGATTATATGGTTTTAAAGTGACATTTAGTTGGTCGAGTTCAACCATTAGGTTGATCTCAATCCCTACTCGTTTTGAATTCGTAAGCTTTTCGATTAAAATCTCCAATTTCGATTCGTTTTGATAAAATTCGAGTAAAAAACATATTTTGGGCTATAAAATGATTCCAAATTAGGTTGTACTCTCTCCATTCTCTTTATATTTTTGTTCTTTTATATTGTTCTTGTTTTACACTTTATAACACTTAAAAGTGTTTTTATATTTTTTACTTCCATACAATTATAAAATATTGATGTGATAGAAATAATTGGTTTCACCCGTTGGTGGAAAGAAGCTTTCTAGCTATACTATCCCCAATTCACCATTTTAACAACTTTAAATAATCAAAATTGTATGTTTACGAAGTAGATAAACATTACATCTTCCTATTTTGAAAAAAGATTTCTAACACAAAGAAATGCATCAGTAGAAACATTTTAGCAAAAGGGCCAGTTGACCCTCCGAAATTATTGGTGTTGTTTGATTTAAGAAGAAAGCGAATATCCATTCAATACTTGTGAAAGCGATATAGGTTAATTTGAATCATAAAATTTATTCTCCAGATTAGTACATTTGTTACTGATCATTATACACGAGTATAGAAAAAACTGTGTAAAAAGGTAAAAAGCGGAAATTTTGACACGGTTTAAATAAGCAACCGTGTAAAATGTATAAAAAAAAAACCCGGAAACTTTAACACAGTTTAGATAAGCAAACGTGTAAAAAAGCTGGAACGGAAAATCTGACACGGTTGTGGTAAAAAAAACGTGTAAAAAAGGCCGTAGCAGAAAGGTGGTAGTTGAACGCATTTAATGCTAGCCTGCTTATTAACACTTTACAACTAAAACCGTGTAAAATGTCTTCAACAAAATATTTTGGCCATTGGAACTTAGATCATATTTCACTTCTTTTTTTCATTTCCCTAACATTCCATATTTAATTCTTTCACAACTCCACATTCAATTCTTTTAAAACTCTACATTAAAATCTTCTAATATTCCACATTAAATTCTATATCTTTAAATATTTTGGTGGAACGTCTCAACATTTATTTCAAGTGAGTTTATTTTAACATTTATTTAACTATAATAATGGTATTATAATATATATATAAATCTATATATTATAATGCATATTGTTGTTTTATCTATCTAATCTGTGAATGATATTTTTCCTAGGTGAATTTTGTTATGTTTAGGTACAAGAAGTTAATTAATAATTTTATTATGGGTTAAAGGATATTTGATACATATTCTTCGATAAGGTAACTTAAAACTTTTTAATATACTATAATTGTATTATAATCTATACAAATTTATATTATAGATGCATATTGTTGTTTCATTTTTCTAATTTGTATATGATATATTTTTTTAGGTGAATCTTGTTAGCTTGAAGAATAAGAAGTTGATTAACTTTAATATGGGTTAAAGAATATTTGATACATTTTCTTGGATAAGGTAACTTTTTTTCTTCACACTTGGTTAATTTTAATGATCATTCGTATTCGCATATGTATAGAATTGCAATGTATCATTCAATTTAGGAAGTTCATATGCCGTAGGTCACCCGTCTGGAATTAATCTAATAGAGATTAGTTTCGGATAGTCCCCATTTGGGGCTGTCTTGATGTGTGAAATCGAGTTTAATAATTTATAACAAGATCTACCGTTTACTGTCTGCCACACACTTACGGGCAGTGTACCCGTTCGTATGTAATATAGTTAATGGGTAAGACCAGGATTGAACACAAGGACTAAATGTTGTACTTAAGGTTGTAAAAATGTAAATCAAGAGAAAGTTTGGTTTGTCACCAAGTTGTCACTTTGCGTTTCAGAAAGCTAATTAATCGACAAGTAAAATAAATTAAATACTCAACCGGTGTCAATCGAGAGTATGCGAAAAATAGTTTGAGTTGTAACAAATAATTAAAAAGCCATCTATGTCGAATCCGTTACACAAGAAGTTTAGGTTGCATATGGTTTAAGCTCAAAATTCAATATTGTTGGTGACAATAATCGTGACAAGACTAAAACACACCCGGCGTGCACTCCGGTTGTAAAATCGACTCAATCACCTAATCAATTCAATTCCTTGCAACAAGTGGTACCACCAACCTTATTACACTTCCTTGAACTAACTAGTTTGTTTGACTACTTAAATAACAATTTAATCTTTGTGAAAGAATTGTGGTACCACCAACCGTTAAATTCACTTAACAAAGTAATTTCTATTAAACTTATATTCTTTACTATCATACCATGACCTAGCAAAAATTGTTCATAGACAAACAACTAAAATAATACTTGCATTCAACTAGTACCACTATTGAAAAACACAAATATCACCGAGAACACAAATCTAAGTGGAAGAAATCACTTCATTAAGATCTTGACAAAATGTTAAGTAAAACCAACTTGAATTCAAAATACTATGCAACCATAACTAATTGTTTCACTTCATCTTCATAGATGTATAAGGATTTAGCTACTCATAATGTTAAAAGCTAAAGATTGAAGTAGAAAGGAAGACACGATGTACCCAATATAGAGAACAAATATAAACCGAAGTTACAATCGAGCTACAATGAGTAACAATAGCTAAAATTAATCTTCAAGTCTTCAAATGATGTTGAAGTAGTGAAAAACTCTTGAAAACCTTGAAAAAGGGCTGAGGTATAAGTGTGTGAGCTGAAAATGTCCAAGACTAGGGTTTGGGTGGAGTGGTGGATGGTATTTATACCCCAGGAGAGAGAAAATGGTGATGTCAGACAGAACTCGCGCCGCTAGGGTCTTGGGTCGCGCCGCTAGCTCCTTCAGGCCAAAGTTCTGACTTCGAAAGTGCCCAACTTGCGCCGCTAGGGTCCCTTCTCGCGCCGCTACTGGGTTGAAAACCTGGATCGTGCCGCGAGAGGGCCTAATCGCGCCGCTAGGGACTTCAGTGAAAAGTTCTATCTTGAAAATCCACAAATCGCACCGCGACCTACATCTCTCGCGCCGCGACTGGGTTGAATTACCCTGGCTCGCGTCGCGAGTCACCCTCCTCGCGCCGCGAGGTCTTGCAGGGATTTGCCGTTTCAGCTTCGTTCTTCTTTGGTTAGTGCATATGGACCACTTCTGAGCTATTTTCTACCATTTGGGGCAATATACCCGCTTTAGGCCTGAAACCACTTGCAAATACCATAATGCACCACAAAACAAGTATAAATGGCTATAAAACTAGTACAAAACGTCCAATTCAGTGTAGGGAAACATGTACAATTTGAGGCTTATCAGTCTTTTGAATAATTTGTCTCATTTAGGATGTGAATGTATATAATGGACTTGATTATTTAATAAAATTTTGGTAGGCATTTCTCTTTGCTCCTACAAATATGTATTTTATATACATGTTCGGGGAGTTAAGCGGAATTGCTGTCCGATTTTTTCTTAAATAATCAATTTATTATATACGTTCGCATATGAGATAAATTATTCAAAAAGCGGGTTAGGATGGCCACCAAACTTGTCCTGGATTGTTACCGAGCATGCATTTAGTTGACATGTATATTTTAATGTTACAGATGGATCGGAGTTATTGGATGTACGAAATACCACGTGCTACAAAGGATTATTTGACATGTTTGAATCAGTTTATTGAAACAGTTGAGAAGTATATGACTGAAAGTGGAGACAATCATATTCGGTATCCTTGTAAAAAATGTAAAAATATGAAAGATGTTAGTGATAAAAATGTACTTAAAGACCATCTAATTTGTGAAGGATTCACTGAAATGTGTATAATGTTGGATATATCATGGAGAGTATTTGAATGATCAAAACATGGTTAGTCCTGATTCTAATGAAAATGATAACAATGTTCCTAACAATGATAGAAATGGTGATAAGTTGAATGACATGTTACACGATGTGGAGGACGAGGTTCTTGATAAGGATTATGAAAAGTTTCAAAAGTTATTTGATGAGGCCGAAACATCATTGTATCCTGGATCTAAATTTACCAAACTTTCAGCTGTTTATAGATTGTTTAACTTGAAAGCAGGCTATGGTTGGAGCGATAAAAGTTTCATAGAGTTACTAAAATTTTTGCATGAAATTCTTCCAGAAAAAAATGATATACCGATTTCAACATATAAAGCAAAAAAACTCATGTGTCCACTGGGATTGAAAATTGAAAGAATAGAAGCATGCCCTAAAGATTGTATATTATATAGGAATGAGTATGCAGATTTAGATCATTGTGTTAGATGTGGTACATCACGATATAAGCGAAAAAATCAAACAGGGGGTGACAATAACAGGACGAACAATGGGCCCCCAGATAAAATATTGTGGTATTTGCCAATCATACCAAGATTGAAACGACTATTTGCAAACTCTAAAGATGCAAAGTTGTTGCGTTGGCATACCGAAGAGCGTAAAATAGATGGAAAGATTAGACATGTGACAGATTCTTCCCAATGGAGGAACATAGATACCAAATTTGAAGAATTTGGCGAGGAAATTAGAAATATTCGGTTTGCTTTTAGTTCAGATGGAATTAATCCGTTCGGGGATATGAGCAGTTTTCACAGCAGTTGGCCAGTCCTTTTATGCATTTACAATCTTCCACCATGGTTATGTATGAAACGTAAATACATCATGATGTCATTGCTTATTCAAGGTCCTAAACAACCCGGAAATGACATTGACGTGTATTTAGCTCCATTAGTTGATGACTTGAAAAAATTATGGAGTACAGGTGTCGAAGTGTTTGATGCGTACAAGCGAGAAAGTTTCCAACTAAAAGCTTTACTTTTTTGCACGATAAATGATTTTCCAGCATACGGTAATTTGTCAGGTTACAGTACAAAGGGGAAAAAAGCTTGTCCTGTCTGTCGAGATGACACGGATTCTTTAAGGTTGCAACATTGTCGAAAACATGTGTTTGTGAATCATCGAAGGTTTCTTTCAAAGTATCTTCCGTACCGGAAGCTAGATGCAAAATTGTTTTATGGGAAACCCGTGCGTGGAGTTGCAAGTCCATCTTCGGATGGCAGGACTGTATATTCTGAGGTTGAAGATATAAACACTATATTTGGAAAAGGTGATAAGGGTTTGCCTGATGGAATTTGGAAAAAGAAATATATTTTTTGGGAATTACCGTATTGGAAACATTTGCAAGTGCGACATTGTCTTGATGTGATGCATATTGAGAAAAATGTTTGTGATAGTTTGATAGGTTTGTTGTTAAACGTCAAGGGGAAAATGAAGGATAGGGTTAATGTTAGAAAGGACATGGTCGCTTTGGGAATCCACCCAGAGCTTGCTCCTGTTGATAATGGAAAACACACATGGTTGCCAGCAACTTGTTATAACTTGTCGAAAGACGACAAAAAGAGTTTTTGTAAATGCTTGCATAGTGTAAAAGTTCCATCCGGGTATTCTGCGAACATTAGAAAGTTAGTATCAATGAAAGACTTGAAACTAATTGGTATGAAGTCTCATGATTGTCATGTTTGGATGACACATATGATTCCCATTGAAATTCGTGGAATACTACCAAACCATATTCGACACACAATCACAAAGTTAAGTTGGTTTTTTAATATGATTCATTCAAAAGTGATAGATTCTGAAAAGTTAGATTTGTGGCAAAAGGAGATTGTGGTCACTCTTTGTCAACTTGAGATGTATTTCTCGCCTTCCTTCTTTGATGTGATGGTACACCTAGTATCTCATATAGTTGAAGAAAAAAAGGCTTGCGGTCCCGTTTTCCTAAGATACATGTATCCATTTGAGAGATATATGGGTTTCTTAAAAGGATATGTAAGAAATCAATCTCGACCCGAAGGTAGTATTGTTGAAGGATATGTTGCTGAAGAAGTGATTGATTTTTGCACAAACTATCTCAATGGTGTTTAAAGTATTGGCACCAGGTGAAGACTCCTTGGTAGCGGTGATGGGAAAGGACCACGGGGGTCGCGGTGATGGGAAAGGACCACGGGGGTCGCACTAAAGGTGTAAGCCACAATGTCGGGGTGAGAACTACCTTCCAGGCATTGCAGATAAGATAAGAAAACATGAAGACATAAAGTCACTTAAAAGAACTCTGGAGGATCAACAAAAGCATATGGAGGATCAGGAAAGACGGATTTAAGAGTTACAATCATCTAATGCTAACTTTATGGATCAACAAAAGCATATGCAGGAGCAAATTCGAACTATCCTATCACAACAATATTCATCCAGTGGTAGCCCTGGCATGCGACATAGTAGTGAAGGTTCAACAACATGCTTAGAGTGGGCCACTGTTCTCGAGGTAACACCAAATATAACTTGTGTCAATTATCATTTTTTGGGGTGTTCATATTTTGGTTCAAATGAGAAAACTGAAAACCGACCCTACATTGAACTATCAGGTCCATGGTTCTGTATAGTTTACCACTTCTAGTCCCGGTCCGGGTACCTTTTTAAACCAAGATAACATGAGTTTAGACCGAACTTAGGATATATATTAAATCATATATAAATTTTTAGCTGGAATCATATATTAACTTTCTTGAAAGAGTAATAACATCATTCTTATGTGAACATGTTAATGCAAATGCAGAAACCTACACAATGCGAGTTAATATATGGACCGACTCGATTAGCATGTGCTAAGGGGATGGTGTATCCTATAGGCGATGGGATCCTTCATAACCTTCCAATGAAGGCAGGTTGTGTGAAGGTTCACATTGACATGGTCTATGATGGATTTGGTGATTTTGACCTTCCCGTTCATAATGAAGAATTAGAGACGCTAAAAGATGCAAATGGGGCCTTTATCCAATGGCCACAAATTGATATTTTACTTAAGGTAATATTTGCAATTTGGTTCATGTGATTAAAATGCGAACTGGAAGATGTTAAGGTTCTTATTCATACCTTTTTATTTCTGTGTGTTTGGTTAGTGGATTGGAATGTGTTTGTTCAAAATTTGAAGTTAGTTTTTATTGCAAAGTGCTCGTTTGTGATGCATTAAGTTGGTTTACAGTTTATTGGTATGTTCAATTCAGCTGAATGCTTGTTCGTGTCTGTTAGGATTTTTTTGGTACCTTGTTTGCTTAATTTGCTATGATTGCTTAAGTTGATTTCAAGTTTGAATTTTCACAAGAAAACAGTGTAGTTCATGTCGGTTTTAGGTACTCAATTGTTTTACTTCAGAATTTAGTTCATTGTAAGGTTCCTAATTCACATTTTAGGTTCTGTTATGCAAGTGTGTTCTATTCCTAACCCATTGTGAGCTAAAAACCGAACTGACTTGATGACCTGTGACTTGAGCTAAGTGTGGTCTTTGTGAACTAAAACCCTATTTGAAGCTACTCAATGTATTAAAACCCAAATTGCATGCTAAAAATGACCTGCAAGTGTGATTTGTAAATATCGAACATCAAGTTATTTGTGCTTAAACTTGAGTTCTTAATCTGCTTACACTAGGACCTAAACAAAGTTAGTTATTTGCTTTAAAATCTGAAGTGTTACTCTATTTGTACTAAAACTCGAACTGGTGTTCTAAAACTGGCTCGTAGGTGTTATGTGCCAAAACTTGAATCTGATTTTTTTTTCTTGTATTAAAACCTGGACAGTTTGTTGTTAAGCTCCTTTCAACTCTATTTTCAACTAATATTGTTGTATCTAGACTTTTGGAATGCTAAATCGGCATATTCTATAATTGTTAACACATCTCATAAAGTAACTTATAACTTTCTAACCTTAAATCATACTTTTAGCAGGTCTCCAAAATGAATGTTGCAAAACCAACACGCATGGTCGAAAAATGTCAATCACAAAAGTTTCTGGTATCGACTTCACCCCAAGTTCAACGTGTAACTGCTTGCTTTTGCTGAAATAACACATAAATACATGTTAATCAAATTAAATTCTCATATTTTAATGTAGGCTCAAAATGAAGATATTGAGGTGCATTCTAAAAGGCAAAAGATGTCTGAAAAGTCTAAAGTGAATCAATCAATCAGTGTCAATATGCCTCCTAGAATACGTTCTCGACCACCAGATTTACAGAGGTTTTATTCCCGTTTGAAGTCCAATGATGAGTGGTGGCGAGTGGGGGTTACTGTTGAAGCTGGGAATGGGGTTCTTGGAGCTGAGAAAACGTTGATCGCATTATACTATGAAGATTTGTATGACTTATTGACGGAAGGTTGGCTGGAGTCGAGCATCATTGCGGCATATATGAAGTAAGTTAAATATATATGTTTTCACTTTGTTGTATCTATAATGTGACTTTACTAACTATTGAACATTTTAGCGGACTACATTTGTTATTGTCCCAAAAGGCAAGGAACAACCGTTGTGCTTTTATACACCCGAATTCAATTGGCGATCTTCAGATACAGTCTTCACCTTCACATGTAACTGATCTAATCTATGATTCATTTACCGCATCACACAACAAAAACAAACAGTTTTTCATTGCACCATGTATGGATTGGTAAGTACCTCTATCTAACTTCATTAACTGTTGTAAGATTTTAAGTTTCTAGTTTTAGTTTTATTGATAATAGTTATTATTTTGAATCAATTTAAACGATAGGAATCATTGGGTGCTCTTACTAGTCTTGCCTAGAAGTCGCATTGTCTATGTTTTGGATTCAACCCATGCGAAATCTAAAAGGAAGCCAGAATCATATCTGATCAAACCATTACTTGACAAGTAAGTAATTTATTGATATGTTATGTGTAATGTTTCCAGTTTTGGTTGTTGTCACGCTTTTAATATATACAACCTTGTTTATTTTATATGTACTACTGTTTGCTTGATCATAGTTAATAAGTTAATCTGTATTTTGTTGTTGGCAAGTTTTTTTATGCCTGATGCTTGACAAGTGTATAGGCTGGTACTTATGTAGTTAGGCAGCCGGGTGTAGTAAACCGGCTAGTAATGCTACTAGTATTCGTGTAGTCATGCTCCCGTGTTTATATGTATAGTTAGACGGGTTAGTGTATGTATATGTTGGTGTGGTCTGTAGTTAAAGCTTGTATTACATATTGTGTGTATATATGTTTGAATTAGGGTTAGGGTTATGGTTAGGTCGGTATGACCAAGACTGATGTTGCTATTCAAAGTTTATCGAAAGTAATCGTTGCATTATATGCTGCCAAAGCAGCTTTGTAATACTGTTGCTGCTGTCAAAAGTAATTGTATGTGGAATTATAGTGTTACACTACTGCTGCTGCTGTTTTCGTGTATATAATATCGTGTTACACTGCTGCTGCTTTTTATCTCTATATATAAAACAACTCTGCTATACTGCTGGTCTTTGTGTGTATATAATGAGTTCATTAGTTATATATATATATATATATATATCTTTCGTTGTTGCCATATTAGATACCTACTGCTGTTGGATTGTTTTATATGCATGCATGTGATCCCTTGTTAGCTTTTGAAATTATGATATTTTTATACACTTGCTATGGCTAAAACAATGTTTTTTTTCGACTAAAACAATGTTTTTTTTCTTTCATGGTATGCATTTTATTTGAGTTAACTATTTTCGTATGTTTATTTAATAGCTCAAACTAACATATTGTTTTCCATATAGGGCTATTATAAAATATAGTCCAAGTATTTTGGCTAGACCAGTGACATGGATCATGGCCGAGGTATATAGTTAATTTTTTATTTTGCAACTTTATGTTTATGCTTTCATTTGTCTGATTATTATATTTTCTTTACAATCTAGTGCAATCGGCAAAAGGAATCATGGGAGTGTGGGTACTATATTTGCAAATGGTTGTCACTTTGTGATGTAACATCAATATATTTTTCCTCAGCAGGTCTGTTTTAGATTTGTATTAAAATTTTCTTATTCTATATGAAGCATGGTATTTTGTCAATCATTATGGTTTCATATATTGATATTCATTTGTAGACTCCATGGAAAACACAATGCTTTTCGAAAGCTGAAGTGGATGGAATTGCTATCTCAATTGTCAAGCGGCTAAATATTTGCTACTTTAAACGATAATATGTCTTTGTAAGCTTTAGATCTTAATTTATCCGTAGCTAAGTAGTTCTCTTTAACAATGATGTCGCATATATGTACGTTATCTTTAATGTCTTCGAATATGTTTCATCTTGATGGTGTTTTTGTAAACTCATGGGGCATTTGGATATATATATGTGTGTGTGTGTGTGTTTATGATCTTTGCTTTTTATATGATGTTTGAATGAATGAGTAAAGTCATAGTAGCATTGTGAGTATTGGTATGGATTATTAAAGTGTATAGGATAGTATAATTTGTAAGTTGTGCAGATGGCATACAGGACTCGTATACAGAACATATTTTTAGGAAAAATGTTATTGAAATCATACACGGTTGGAAAGCAAATGTGTTAAAAAATAGTTTTCAGACACAGTTATATTAGTGTTTCTTACACGGGTGAAGAACCGTGTCAAAAGATAACCTTTTTGACACGGGCATAAAACCGTGTATAAAGGGGGTAAGCATTAGTTACACTACCCTTTTACATGGGCTCATAACCATGTCAAAAGATACTTTTCGACCGTGTCAGAAGCCATTTTTTTTAGTAGTTATGCGACTCGAGTTATCATAAGATAAATAAGGACAGTGTATTATAGTGTCATATTTGTTACATATATTGCGTGACAAATTCATTGTATCAAATTTATAAAATTAGTATATATGATTGAATTGTAAATTGACGCTTGATCATTTGTATTGGAGGTTAAATCGGTTCTTAAATAAGTGGACAGTTAAGAAAATGTTATAGGATACGACGATAACTTAGATACATAGCTAAGTAAATAATTAATTATGTAATTACTTAATATTAACAAAAGAGTATCTAAAGAATAATTTACTTAGTCAATCTTGTCGTTGCGTTAATAGCACAATGGCAAATAAATGTCGATTCAATTAAGGCTTGGATTTGAGTCGGGTCTTAAGGTAGCAAGGTTTATCTTTATTACTTGATGTTTCCGACCAAATTAATATGGGATTTTCCTACCTATTAGATATAGCTAGGGTGAAAAATCTCTAACATGAATTCGGTTAAGACAATATAGTCTAATTAAATTCATTGTTGTAACATTTAGTCTGTATCTATAAAAAAAAAATTAATAAATAATAATAATAATACGGTAAAAGAAGAATAACAGACATACTTTCTCGCTGATCTAAGATAGAGTATTTTATTTTATTCTATATATTATCATTTCTCATAGTAATTATGCATAAAATAACTCTATTACAACTAGTCGATTTCATACATTTGGATGTCGTTATATGATCCCCTTAAAGTTTAAACTTTTTGACAATGTATTCTTAAATTTATTATAGATTTTTAAATTTTTTTTAAATTTTTAATATTTTGCCCTTTTTTAAATTTATTTTTTTTCTAATATCGTCTCTGCTCACGTGATATTATTTTTGTTATAAACCCGTTATAGCTAGGTCACACTTAAAAAGAAAAAAAACTCATGAAATATTTTAGCTTTAAATAAAATAAAGAGTAAATTACACGGATGATATCTAAAGTATACCCCAGGTTACTCTTTTTGATACAAACTTTTGAATTTTCACTCAGACCATACCTAAACTTACATTTTTTCACATTGATCATACCCAGAGTTTCACTTTTCCACTCAGACCATACCTATCACTAACGACCGTCTATTTGGCTGTTAAGTCAAGCCACGAGCCGTGCACGTGAGGTATCAAATACGTAATTTCATATATATTTCAAGTATCATTCGTGTAATTTATTCAAATACTAATTATTAAAAATTTAAAGTTTTATTTATATTTATTTATTAATTTGGGTAGATATGATATTTTGTATGAGAAAATTATATATATATATATATATATATATATATATATTTGTATTGTATTTGAAGAAATTTTGGGTAGATATGATATTTTGATGATACCTGAAATATACATGAAATTACGTATTTGATACCTCACGTGCACGACACGTGGCTTGTCTTAACAGCCAAATAGACGGCCGTTAGTGATAGGTATGGTCCGCGTGAAAAAGTGAAACTTTGGGTATGATCAATGTGGAAAAGTGCAAGTTTAGGTATGGTCCGGGTAAAAATTCAAAAGTTTGTATCAAAAGAGTACTGAGGTGTTCGACTGAACTCGTTGGCTCCACGTCCACCAAAAGTAGGTAACCTTCGTCACCGTTGGTTCCCGTAACCAAACCTTTCTTATCTTTTTTTTTTTATTATGTCCTTCTGAAGGGCTTGCGGTTCATTACACCAAATTCAGTAAACTATCGAAAGAGTACCAAATGTTGACGGTAACGAAGGTTACCGGGCCGGTGCGGCCGGTTACCGGGAAACTTTTGGTTCCCAAGAAACTACGTTCCCTTTGTAAAGTAGGCCTTTTTATACTTTAGGTATGTTCCGTGTAAATTAATCTAAAATAAAAGTCGATTGAAACTTGTAATATAAATATTTTATTTTTTGGTTCAAACTTTGAAACCGGGAAAATAATGTTTCAATCATATAAAAGACTTGATCAAAATATATTTCATTTCATGCACACGAACCGTTGCCAAGTGAAACCGAAAACCCGTTTACACATAACCGGTTCCCGGTCAACTAACCTCATCGTATGAATGCAAAATGCGTCCCCTCATTTATGGCGACGGCCACGTCATCCGGTCAAAGCAAAGCCGGTGGCAAATTCTCTATCAGTGATTGACAGCAACCGGTTCTGCAAATGCGTCCAAAGTGCAAACCAAACTCGCTTTCAAAATTTTGTTTACCCTCCTCGACATTTTAAATTCATTTCTAGATATTTCATTTGAACCATCAAC
Organism: Erigeron canadensis; assembly: GCF_010389155.1. Lineage (NCBI taxonomy): Eukaryota > Viridiplantae > Streptophyta > Magnoliopsida > Asterales > Asteraceae > Erigeron > Erigeron canadensis. The sequence continues at coordinate 24,215,192 of NC_057768.1, forward strand.
CATGTATACATATTATTTTGAGATGTATAAATACGTGTATATATTTATAAAAATTATCACACCTCCCATTTTTAGGAATAGTTATATACGAAATTATTAAATTACTTTTAATAAACACCCATTATGAAAATAGTTTTTATTAAATATCAAATTTGTTCTTAATAAAATTAACTTACACTTTAAACCTTTATTTTAATAATTAACACTTTAAGTCTTTATTTTTTAAAAATTCTTATTATCACAATTACATCAACCTGCACCACTTGACACCGTCACTACCACCAATTGTATCATCACCGATACCACTAGACCGCATTCCCATCACCAACGTCGCAGCATTGCGTGGGTACCCTGATCGTAATAACTTATGCTTTTACCACATATATCAATGTTACCCATTATTTTTTCTAATATACTATTTCCAAAATATGGAGTATTTAATTTTTAATAAATGCCCTCTAAACTACATATTATGAAAGTTATGCACTTTTTGTAGTCTAGACTTATGAGTAATTTTAATTTAGTCTCTAAATATAAATGATTTCCTTTAAATATTAAGAAAATGATTCATGTAAATCTATTATTTCTTTTGGTTATGTCGTATCAACCAAATTCAACTACCTATATTTATTTGATATTATTTATAAAAAAAAAACTTTATTATTCTTACTTAAAATTTTAATGCATATACAATAACAATTATTATTATTTTATTTTGAGTTTCATTCTTTTTAATTAATTTAAATTTCATTTCCACCATAATTCATTTCATTCAAATTCCATTCTTTGAAATTACATCTCCTTTAACAAGTTTCATCACAATCTAAACTATCTAATATTAATTTATTCTCTTTTGCTGTTGAAAGATACATTAACAATAATTTGAACTATTTTTGTAAGTGTTCAAATAATAATCAAGGTGTCTACAGAATTGTTGTGTTGGGATCAAAACTTCACTTGTTAATGTAATTATAAATAGTGATCGACGTATATAGTTTAGCGAGTATTTAGTTATTCTTTTGATTCAAATAAATAGACTTGAAGAAGTCCGAATGATTTCGAGAAAACATATTGTTTGACCTTAATTTGAATATCCAAAGTGTTAACCTTTATACTTTAATCTTAAATATATCTTTTTTGTGTGATATAAAACTTAATGAAAATTATATCATTGAAAACAATTATAAAACACAATCAATTCATATAACTTTGATCAATTATTATCTAATACAAAGAAAATTACATATAGTCAAAGTTGCAAAATTTAGACTTAAAAAATTTAAAACATAACATTTTTAATGGGACGAAGAGAGTACTTAATTAGGTGTAGCTTAGTCTGGTGTCAAACTTAATACCACAACTCACCTTATAATCCAATGGACGAGTAGTTTCAAAATATATTAATCAAAGTTATATGATTCGAGCAACTGTTAATATGACTTATATCACAACTTAATCAATACGAAACCTAAAGAAGAAGTATATGAAAATTAACTCCATATAAATATTGATTCCAGATTACTTTTTTTTTTTCAAATTTAGTTAAATAAAAAATTTGCAACAAAGTATATAATTTAAAGAATACATACCAATTCATCAACAAAGACTATCTCGAACGTTTTGATTTTCTTCGAGTTGTTCCACTCTGAAACAGTCCATACATGCACAACACGGAGTCGTAGATGATGGTTAACATGTATTCGCTTAAGATCTTCAAGATGAACTAATGTGGTCTTATTTTTTGTTGTTCAATAATAAGCCATAACGAAACTATAACGGAAAACAAACTAAATTAAAAGAGATAATAATAACAATAATATAAGAATTAAATGTTAAATAATAATAATGATGATTAGATATGAACAAAGTATATAAATAAAAAAAACCTTTAGGTAGTCAATCGTAGTTTTTTTTTAGCCGTAGGTTTGTTTTTGGGAGAGAAAAAGATTTATTTTTTTATTTTTTAATATAATAAGAATACATATAAAATTTTAATTAAAAAGATATAAAAAAATAAAGGATTAACAAGAATAAAGAATTATGCTCAAGGAGGTAGATTAGGGTGCCAAGTGTACATCCAACCTCTCTTTTAGTTATCTATAATATAACTAAAAGAGGGGGTTGAGAGTACACCTGTCACCCTTAATCTCCCTTCTTTAGCATAATACTCTCTTCTTATTAATTTTCTATATTTTTAATATGTATTTAATAATAATTGATTTTCTTATTATCTATAATATAATAAAAGAGTAGGTTGGAGGTACACTTGGCACCCTTAATCTCTCTTCTTTAGCCTAATACTCTCTCCTTATATTAATTCTCTATTTTTTTTAATATTTATTTAATAAAAAATGATTTTTTTACTACGGAGTATTATCTATATATATACCACTAAAAAAAACTCTCACATATTTTCAACCCTAAAAAAACCTGCGGCAAAAAAAAAAACCATCCACTACCAAAAAGGTTTTTCATTTATTTATATACTTTGTTTATATTTAATTATTATTATTATTTAACATTGAATTCTTATGTTTTTGTTATTATTATTTTTTTAAATTTAGTTTGTTGTCCATTATAAGTTTGTTATGGCTTCTTCTTCAACAACAAAAAATAAGACCACATTTGTTCATCTTGAAGATCTTGAGCCAACACATGTTAACCATCATTTACAACTTTGTGTTGTGCATGTATGGACTGTTTCTGAGTGGAACAACCCGAAAAAAATCAAAACGTTCGAGATGATCTTTGTTGATGAATTAGTATGTATTTTTCAAATTATATAGTTTACACTTTTAGAATATAAGAAACTGTAAAATTTTTATTTAACAAAAGTTGAAAAGAAAGGTAAACTGTAATTAATATTTATATTGAGTTAATTTTCGTATGTTTCTTCTTTATCTTTTATATTGATTAAGTTGTGATATATGACTTGACTAATCTACATATTATATATTAACTTTTGTATTTGTAACCTACATTAACTCTTAGTATTTATTACCCATTACTTCTTCAACCTTTTGTCTTATTTTCATCGTTTTATGTTTTATTTTTAGTTATTTAATTCTATTCAGTATATTTAATATATTTGAATTTCAATTTTTTAGATTTCATTGATAAATTTTGAAACTACCGTGCATCAGACGGGCCTGAACACTAATATTATTATAGATAATACTCTTAATAAGTTAATTTATACAATCAATCATTAAACTATTATATAAATTACACTAACATTTTTTATATCAATTACGTACACCATTAACCACTACTATTATCATCAACATTCATATAGTATGTAAACATTCATATAGTATGTATTAAATTTGAGCAATATTCATCGGTTACGAAACTAAAAAGGGAAATTATTTATTATAACAAAAGTTTCACCGAAGAAATTAATTCAACTTTAACTTAACATTATGTATGCGTCAGGCTTTTGACTCTTACGTATCATTCTCATACTTATAATGTATTCTTGAGCTTATTTTTTTTAAGGTTAAGAAAGGAACAAATAATAAAAGTTTTAATTTCTTCATTCTGAAAATTCTTTTAGATAAAAAAAAAGAAAGGAGATGATATATAGCTACGAAAAGTCTAATTAAGCATTTTTGTTCCAATACTTTCTGTGCAAAATTAATGTTTTAAATACCGGTATTTTAGTCGTACTGGGAGTATGGTGCCCGATATCGGTATTACCACCAATATTACCGGTATAGTTAATTTTATATTTTAATTTATATATGCATATAAATGCTACAAAATTTGTTATAACTTAATAAAAATATTCATAATACAATTACAATCCCCTCAGAAATAATACCAAATATGTATTTTATAACAACATATAAGTTTTAAAGCTTATAAACAACAAAAAATAACATCAAAGTATCATAAAAGTCATTCAAACAAATAATAAAAAAATTATAAATGAAAAAACGGGTTTTACAATACCGGAAATACCGAAAAATACCAGCGGTAATAAATAGTGAAAATACCGCAAAAAATAACAGACTAGTTGTACCAGAATACACTTCAATTCCGATATTACCGGTAAATACCGAATTACCAACTAGTTTATATTGTTATTTAAAACATTGCCCAAAATGGTTAGACTTGATATTAAAGTATTCATTGTTTATAAAATTATCAATTTGACCCTAATGTCAACAATATATACGGAGTATATATTTTACCTTCTGTTTTAAATATATGGTAAATAAGAATGAGGTGTGAATAAATGGATTATTGGTGAAGTCATATGTACGTCTTGTTAGTGTTTTGAGATTAAAAGTGACTTATCGTTAATTTGACAGTCAGAATGAAATAATGCTAGGAAGTATTGTTGGGAGATCCCCAGTGGTGGTGAATTTTGTATTATGAAATAAGAAAAATGATAAATCCTTCTAACCAAATAACCTTATAATCTTTTTAATATATTAAGAAGATGACATGTGATATCCACTAATTCTTTTTCCTAATCTTGCCCCTTGATTTTTTCACATGTACTCAACTCATAATTAGAAGAATTAGTAGGTTATTTAGTTAAAAGAATTAATCATTTTCCATTAAATAACTAGTGAATTCTGTATTATGAAAAAATTTGATGGTTCCATAGTACTTCCATGTAGGCAAATAAAATTTTTTTATTATTATTTTTTTAATCTTTTGTCAATAAGTATATAAGGGGTCAACTTCAATTTACTAATTTTGAAGGGTATAACATGTGTATTACAAAAAGTATATAAATATATTCACGCACTTTGTTAATGTGATGTTGCATAGATGTAAACCAAAAAAACCTCTTCACACTATAAACTCAAAAAACCAAACACACTATATATTAATTATATCTATATCTATCTATCTATCTATCTATCTATCTATCTATCTATCTATCTATATATTTCTCTCTCATTGTAGAACCTACAAATGAATAATCTATGCTTTTTATAAGTCTAACACATATATAACTAAAAAAAATAATGGCAAATTCAACTTTTTCCGATCAGATTCCATCTGTCTTTGGTGGTGGTGGGTTTTATGACATGTTGGGTTTTCAAGACTATGGTGGTGGTGGTGCTTCACTTTTTGATATGCTTCAACAACCTACACCACCGCAGGATTTGGTGGTTGAGCCAGCTGCACCGTCAGGTTCTACCGTGCCGGAGACATTAGAGATTATGGTTAATACTCCGACCACAAATTCTTCATCAATATCATCTTCTTCAAATGAACATGTGAATAATAATTTTGATGTGGAGAATAGCAATAATAATAGTGCAAAATCAGATATTATTGCTGATGATGATCAACAAAAGACTACTAATAAACAGTAAGAAATATTTTTTGTAAGCCTTTTGTTGTCACAAGTGATTTGCTTGATAACATTTTTATTTAATAATATTCTGTCGTTCAAAAAAAAAAAAGTTAAGAAATATTTCTTTTTATAATTGAAGATTTTATACGCAAACATAAACTTATAGTATTAAGTTGGAACTGTCGTACTAATATGTGTTTTTTATTCAATTTTAATGGATTTATTATTTTGTGAAAAGTGAAGAATAAAACTCATGCTACTCGTTTTCACACACATACACGCACAACTATTTGGATTAATTTGCACATAAATTAGGTGAGTTTTTGAAAAAAAAATCTTTATTTTGCTAATGTTGACAGTTAACATATAGAAGTTTTTTTTTTTTTTTTGCTATCGATAAAATATAGAATTAATAAAGAAAGCCATTTTCACACGCATTCACACGTACACAAGGATTTTGAATTTCTGATGATCATTTTTTAGTTTTTAATGGAATAATTAAGAGTAAAAAGATAAATTTGATCTCCTGTTTTTGGGTTGCATATTCCTGTTACATTTTCCCAAAATTTTGTCATGTATGAAATATAAAATAACTATATGAAGACAATAGTAGGAAAAATTAACCTATTTGTTAGGTTAACATTTTAGTCAATTAAAAATCTTCAATAAAATATAGAAACCTAGCTACTTCCCCGCTCAATTTCTTTCAAAGTTGAACAAAATATATACTTAATTTACAAAATATATTATTAAGTTATAGCTAAAATAAACGAACTATTTTTTTTAGGAAAATGCTAAAGGAAGCCCTTAGAGCTTCACTTAAGGTACATAAAAATTTTATGTACCTTAACGAAAGATCTTAGGGCTTTGTTTAGTAAAACTTTTTTTTTTATTAACAAATGGAGCCTATAAACCGGCAAGTTGTTTACATACAAATCATAGTTTGAACCTCAGTCTGTGACATGTTTGTTAGATTTTTTCCTAAAAATATCGCTATGTACGTGATAGAGTAAGCTCAGTTAATACAATATAATCTATCTTGAGTAGCACTTCTATCGGTTGGAAGTGATTGTAAAAAAAAAGGTCTATATATCAATAAAAAGTGATGATTAATAAAACATTAACTTTTTCAAAAAAACATAACAACTTAGTGTTTATAAAATGATTATATATATATATATATAGTTATGACATAATTTAAAAAATGTCTTTTATTTTGCTTTACATAAAACAAAAATAGATTAGAAGAAAACAAGAAAAAGATAGCATTAATTATTTTGTGTAATCTATCATATCATTAAAATATTGTTTTAAGATGTGGGTGTTATTTATGCATGTAGGTTGAAAGCCAAAAAGAAAAACCCAAAAAAAGAAAAAGAGCCGAGATTTGCGTTCATGACAAAGACTGAAGTTGATAACTTGGATGATGGCTATAGATGGAGAAAGTACGGCCAAAAAGCTGTCAAAAACAGCCCTTTTCCAAGGTACACTTCACCTTACCAATCTTTAATTTGTTTGTTCTATAAAGAGGCAAGAGTGTAGTCGGCTTCTTTTATATATCGGTAAAAACCATCGGCAAGCATCAGCTACTCTATAGCACGTGTGTCGGCTAGTTTAAAGTTCCTAAGAATGATCGTGATCGAATCATATAAAACAATTATAATCAATATTGTCGAAAAAGACTACATATGAAATACAGTATATAAACCGTCATACCTCTACTAAAAAGTAAAAAGCTGCTTTCCAGATCATTTGTCTGGGTGATCGGTGAATTATATATGTACACTAATCCATCATCCATGTGTTAAATAGTAGTTACTAATCTTATGGTTAAAACCAATACATACAAATGTAATATATATACTCGTATATTGACAATGCTTATGATATATATAGGAGTTACTATAGGTGCACAAGTGCATCATGTGGAGTGAAGAAAAGAGTTGAAAGATCATCAGAGGACCCATCAACAGTCGTGACAACTTATGAAGGAACTCATGCACATCCATGTCCCATGACACCTAGAGGAATGTTTTCGGAGACAACAACAACAACAACTACTTATGGTAGTGGGCTTAATGGTGGTATTGGTGGTGTTTCTTCATTTCTTTTGCCACAGATTTTCTATCAACAACAACAACCATCTCAATCTTTCTTTTACAATAATAACCACCAAAGTAGTAATTCTTCTTCTTCAAGTTTTAACGCTAGTACTCCCATGAACATAACTTCTAGTCCATCATCGTACCTTCAAGAAAGACAATCCTACCTTCAAGATGATGGTCTTCTTCAAGATATGTTTTCTTTCCAAGTCAGGAAAGAGGAGCCCAAAGAGGAACCTAGCTAGTTAATTAATTAAGGGTGTTTTAGGAAAGCTGATTAATTACTAGCTAGGGTTAATTATCTTTTGGGGGATGGGGAGATCATGTTTCCGTAGGTTAAATTAATTAGCTAGTTTTTGAAGGCAATAGCTATATATGTATGTTCAGTTGGTTTTTTGGTTTATTAATTACTAAACAATTTCCATATGTTGTTTTAATTAATTGGTCTTTAATTTTCTGGTAGCTTTTGTATCTAATTAATTATAATTATATATTTCTTCTTAGTTTTAGCTAGCTATATGCATGTATGGATTATCATTCTCATATTTCATGTGGTTGTACGTAAGGTTGTAACGAACAGAATGAACATGGTATGATATTATGACGTTATTATTATACGGCACGTTTCGAACAATAACTACCTCACTAGCTAGCTACAAGGGTAAGGACCACTAATTGTGTATGACAATTAGAGGACGCGTCTAAACCGTACATCGGCTATATATATTGCAAAGAGGCTTTTTAGGAAAACCTCATGCAATATTCATTATGTATAACACATAGTTTTATATGATAGTATATAAGTATAGATTGTACATCACTATTATTCACTACAAGAATTTGCACTAAACGACAATATATACTCATTTTTTGAAAAAAAAAAAAAAACAAAAAATGTTTATGAGGTGACGACGGATGCCCCAAAGGTTCATTGAATATTTTTGTATAATTTTTTATTTCACTCCTTTGGAAAATATTCCCATGACAAGTCACGCCTCAAAAACAAAATTATTTATTTTTTGGCTTTCTAAAATACCTTTAACATAAAGAGGAGTGAAATAGATTACTCGAAGAAGAAGGTCGGGAAAATAACCGCTAAAGTGATTCTTTAAAAGGGAGCCCAATCAAACATAACTGTTCTAGGCGGGGTGAGCCGACACCTTTGAATGGTGTTGGTCATACGGATTGTGAACGACTTCACCTCTGGCCTCTGGGCACGCCAGAACCGCATGAGTTCACCGGAGTGGAGCACAGTCCGCCAAAATTGACATAGGTTATGTGAATGACTAGTCATATGAAGTTGCTGAATAAATCGTTGAAGAGGTTTAAGGGTACATTGCTGCCAAAATTGACATAGGTTATGTGAATGACTAGTCATATGGAGTTGTTGAATAAATCGTTGAAGAGGTTCAAGGGTATATTGCTACTTACTCTGAGATCACTCCATTCTCAAATAGTTGGAAAGAAGGCTAACAGATGGACGTGAGATAACTCTTTTCTCTTCATTAGAAATAGAACTTAGACCTTCTTTCTTCTAGATTAAAGAAGACTACTCTCTGACCGGACCGGATCGGATCGGACCAGACCAGATGATAGAGTTGGCTGGCATAAAGAGAACAAGATGTTATATCGCAGAAACGAAACGAAAAATCTTTATGTCGCAAAGCAAACACATATATCCAGACAATAACAGGATTAGCAGCCCTTGAAATATTGGGCCTCTTTAGCCCTCGTCATAGGCCCATGTTAGATTTTATATTAACCCAAAACAAAGGAGGTTCTATATTAATTTTTATTCAATTTAACATTTCTAAAAGAGACATTTACTTGCGAAAATCCCTCAAAGTATTAGGTTTACAATTTCTTCATATATTTCTCGTTGAATCAAAAGCAGCTCCATTTACTGCTCGGTATGTTTTCTTAAATATTTGACCTTATAACAATAACAATATTTTCATCTTTCTTTCTTTTGATTTTATCATTTTACTGCCGTAATTAATATGCCATTTTTATTATTTTAGGGTTTATCATAGTTTAGAAGAATCCTCTATAAAAATGGAAATTGATTCTGAGCCTTTGAAAGTATTAGAAGAACATAAACCATCAGCAGCAGCAGCTGCTGCATCATCATCATCATCAGCTATGCAAACCGAACCCTCGAATTCGGCCGAATTTAATGTAAAAACATTGGCTCAACTTCTAGTTTTTACTTTTTAGGGTTTATCATAGTTTGCGTTGTGTTTACTTTTTGTTGTTGACTTATTGAGTTTTACTTTAACTTATTTTTTTTGAAATATTTTGGTTATAGTCAACTGATGGAACGAATGACGATATCGCTATGTCGATGGAGAAGCTGCAGATAGAAAAGTCTGCTTCCGCTTCGGGGTTTAAGAAAAAGCCGGTTATTGTTATTGTTGTTGGAATGGCAGGTATATATTATGTTACTGCTCATTTACCCTTTTTTAAGGTTTTTGATTGCAAGTGCATTTGGGACTGCGTATTTTAAGTGCGTATAGTGTATAGTGGTATTTGGAAAAGCAGGAATGCAGTTTCAAGTGTTTGGCTATTAGGTGTAATTTTTTTGCTAGATTCAAGGGAAAATAGACCGAGTTTTTACATAGATGAATGCTGCTTAATTTTGAGCACGAAAATTTAGCTTTAAGGGCATTTAGAGATATAACAAAAACCTTCGAAGGGGTTACTTTTAGAAACTGTTTATAAATAAGCACCTCCAATAGTGCTTAAAAAGTGCTCATTAAAGCGCTTAAAGAAATGCAATACTAAACATTCTTTGAGTATTATTATGGTCTGTATATATAGTAATAGTATTTGCATAGGAACCTTTTGTCATCTGAGAAGGAAAAAGAACACTTGAATTTTTAGATTTATTTGCGAAGGTCTTTTGCAACCTATTTGTGGAAGTTATCATCAAAGTTGTAACATAAAGTATAATTTTACTGCTCACATAGTATAACAGAGTAAATTTTTTGAGTGACGTAGTAGTTAAATGTTGCAGATATCCCTCTTAAAAGGATAGATAGATCTATTGTATTGCTCAAAATCAAAACCATAGGTTTAATTTAGTGATTATTAACCATGTGTACTCCACATCTTATAATACCTAGGGAGTGGGAAAACAACATTTCTTCATCGAACTGTGTGTCATACACAAGCTACCAACAAGAGGGGTTATGTGATGAATCTTGATCCTGCTGTTATGACTCTTCCGTTTGGCGCGAATATTGATATAAGGGACACAGTTAAATACAAGGAGGTCATGAAACAATTCAATCTTGGACCTAATGGAGGGATATTAACATCACTTAATCTGTTTGCCACAAAATTTGATGAGGTAATGGTGAACTGGTTGTTGTTTATTTCTTATAAATGTACATATATATCAGTGATGCTCAATAGCATGTAAAGCTTTAGTTAGTAGGGTAACGGGGGTTAAATATAACTGGTAATATTTAATGGGTGGGTTGGGTCAAACAGGTAACTTTTACGACCATCTCTGTTTAGTAAATGTTCTGTTATATACTTAGCCTGTCAGTGTCAAATATGATTACTTTAATAGGCTGTATTTTTATAACAAAAATGACTATATGTTTTATGTAAGTATAATCGTTACGGACAACTTTCTACCTGTTTTGTTCTAGCTAATGGTTTTTTAATTTACTTGTGTCACTCCTAAGTTAATGGCTTGTAATTTCCACATTCTAAACGGAATTCTCAATAGCTTGTCAAGCTTTGGCTGCTTGTCTCTATGATTTTTTCTTGTATTTTCTGGTCTCAAATAAGTAATATGTACGAACGTTGTGTTATTAGGTCATTCAAGTAATTGAGAGGCGAGCAGATGAACTCGATTATGTTCTTGTGGACACCCCTGGTCAAATTGAGATTTTCACTTGGTCTGCCTCTGGAGCAATTATTACTGAAGCTTTTGCTTCAACTTTCCCGACAGTGATTGCCTATGTTGTTGATACACCTCGTACTGAGAATCCACAAACTTTTATGAGCAACATGCTTTATGCTTGTAGCATTCTTTACAAGACCCGGTTGCCATTAGTTGTGGTATTCAACAAGACAGATGTAGCCCAGCACCAATTCGCTCTGGAGGTGAAGTACACTATTAAAAGTTCTCTCTATAATGCAATTTTCATATGCGGGTCGCAAAGGTCAAAATGGATAACCTTGTTATTGCTGCCTTGCTGGATGGGTGGGGTTGGTCTGATCAGCTACCACTTTTGCCTTCATGTTTTAATTTTTTGCAAATGGTTTTTATGCTAATGCTGGTTGCTATATATGATTGCTCAGACTAGCATTATCAAAATAGATTATCTCAACCTATTTTGCAAAGGGATTTAGGTAGTTTTTATGCATTTGGCTAGACTTTCAATGATTCTCAACCTGTAACACCTGCCAAAGTCTTCTCTGTTATATGTAAATGAGATGAACTTGCCATCTCTAATTTTAGTTGTGGAGTGCTGAAAGGATGTCATATGATACACCGAGTCAGATTAGTTTGTTAGTAGAAATTTACATCTTTTTGTGAAGATATCAAAGAATCTGAGTATGTGATTTTCTTGTTACTTAATTAGTGGATGGAAGATTTTGAGGTGTTCCATGCTGCACTGGAGTCGGACAATTCTTACACGTCAACCCTGACTCGAAGTCTTTCTCTTGCTCTTGAGGAATTCTATAAGAATTTACGAGCCGTTGGAGTTTCAGCAGTGTCTGGAGCTGGGATGGATGCCTTCTTTAAAGCTATTGATGCAAGTTCAGATGAGTACATGGAAACTTACAAGTATTGCCCTGACTCTCTTATCTATATCATACACAGACCACTTTATCCTCTGCATTTTTGATAATTATTTTCTTTCAGATAATGTGTTAAAGTTGGTATGTTTTAGTTTAGGTTTAATTGAGTCAGGTTGAGTTGATATTTCAATTAATTTCTTTAGATAACTAATGTGCTAATACTAACCACAGAGTTATGTTATTACTATAATACACTAAATTTTCTTAAAAAGCCAAATAGCCAATTTAGTATGCATCTAAATACACTCCTAATTATGTTTGACAAGCTCTTTTGTTTTTCAGTTCAATATTATAGGCATACATGTTTGATCACTTAATGATAAATCATGGCTCAAAAAGAGACTTACATAGGTAAATGTGTCATAATTTCCATTTCTAGTTCTTTCCAGATAGATATTCCCTTGTGCAGTGATATGTACATACATGGTCATGAACAGTTTTATTAAATTTATATGATCAGTTTGATACATGATGATATTTGTTATGAACTTTTCTTGCTTCTTGAGCAAACTCCATCTTATGGGTCTAAATTTTAGTTTTTCTTACACCATCTAAACGAGACCTGTGCGTAAATTATTATTTTTTCTGAAACCATCTAAGTGGGTGCGGGATCTTAAAAATGAAACTGTTGAATGATGAAGCAAAATGGACCTAAAACTTAAATTAGACAAAGTGTCAACAAGAGGGATATCCGAGCATAATTAGATATCTTAGTGTATTTAGGTCGCTTGTGCAGAGCGGACATGTTCTTCCGAAGGACTGTTGGATAATATTGTAAAATGAGTTGGTCGGGTGTGTTGTGTAACCGGTGAAATGAGTTCCATACTTGGTGGGCATCTTTTGTAATAAGTACTTGGCCGTGGACTTGGAAACCCTCGATTTTCCAAAACTAGATGGTATAATTCTACTAAAAACAAAAAAAATTCCTAGTTAACTTATGTAATACTGAGTCTAAAAACAAAAATTGCCTAGTTAAAATGGCCCTTTTCGAATAAGTCAATTTGTATGGGACCCTTCAGATCCACTCTAGGGGTTGGCTTGGGTCATCTCAAAACACTTCTGTGCTGGATTTCTTCGTATACTTCTCTGTACTTGCAACGTGCTAGCTGTTTAGAAGGTTGTATGCGCCAAAAACACACTTAAGATGACTTTTTACTTCGGCCCGTTTAAACAGTTTTTTTCTTAGTTAAAAGTTTTTAAGCCTTCCCCATTTGGAATTGAGTCAACTGACCAATTCAAATATGCATAAGAATATAAGATGATATGCTTTCTACCTATTTTTGTGATGTAGGCTTTGGAAAGTCAACACTAGTACACTACAAAACATTAAAAGTATACACAATCTGGAAGGCGTATATGTGATTGCTTCACGTACAGTGTAACCAATAGATAAGTTATTATAAATTGATAACACAATTAGTTAAGTAGTTTAGCATAACTTGTTAAATATTTATTTGAAAGATATGCCAATAAGAATGGAAATAATAGGCGTGAACTATGTCTTATTGCTATTTACTAGAAATAAAATGAATTTTGTCAAGTTTTGGTACGATTTTAATTTGATCCGGAGGTTTCATATCGTACAACCCCCATTTGCATTCTCGTTACAAGTTGTTTATTAGTCTCTTTTTTGTAAATATCTCTGCAGAGCTGAACTGGACAAAAGACGGGCAGAGAAGGAACGATTAGAGGAAGAACGCAGGAAAGAGAACATGGAAAAATTGAGGAAGGATATGGAGACATCTGGGGGAGGAACCGTTGTATTGTCTACTGGTTTGAAAGACGATGGTAAAAACATGATGGATGAAGAAGATGAGGAAGAAGAAGAAGAAGAAGAAGATGAAGATAAAGCAATTAAAATGTATAGTGATGATGATGACGATGATGATGACGAGGATGATGAAGATGAAGACATTGCCAACTTTAGGTTCTGAATGCAAATGAAGTATTCAACTATTGGGTTAAAATAGACTTCCATGAAATGGTACCATGTAAATGAACCAAACTATGGTTGGTACCTAGTGATTTTGTGGATGCTTGATTTTGCAGTGGTTCAGTGCTTTCTGTTATGAGATGTATGGTGTGTGAATATCGACCTGACCACAAAATTAGAACCAAACCATAGTGGCCATGGCTACATTTGGTTTAGGTCTGGAATTTTGAACTTATTTTAGAAAGCCGACTTTTGGTTCTAAGTTCTTTTCCAAATTACATGAAAACAGAAAAGTGGGAATCTTGCTAGTAAACTTGTAAACACTGTTTTCTCTGCACGTTCTTATAATTATTATATGGAAAATGACATTCTTTTATACTGAGTAATAATCCTCCTAAACATGACAAGATCTGACAAGCGTAATTTATTCAATTTCTTTTTTAATCCGACTATGTGATTGTAAAAAAATTGTTTAAGAGAATTTATCATTTTCTTAATCTATATTGCTAGTATGTTGGATACCCAGGCAGAAAGCGAGGGGAGTGTTCTTATTCTGCTTGTCTATTTTTCATGATTTCTTTCCTCCTACCTTTTACTATTCTTCATGCAAAGAATGTTTGTCCTTTTCTTTTCTTTATATTACATTATTTTTTTAACGGCAAACAGTATATTTGTGCATATATTAATCAATCCACTATCAAGGCGCCAGGGGCAAAAGTACAGAGTCTAGAAATATAAACAATTACACAATTTAGACGCTACCCGTAGCTTTAACTTATGTTAATTACGGCTAACCGAGACATAAAAAAAAAATCTAAAACATGAAAGCCGAGCCATCGTTTTTCACTTCGTGTTGTTTTTGATGTGACCCCAAACAAATTCCGAGGAAACAAGATCTCAAGATAACAAACAGCCAATTACGATAAAAGACCCAATCGGTTCAAGTTCCATAAATCCCATGTAGACCGGCTTTTCCTGTCCCGATAGTTTATCCAAAGAAAAGATAAAGAGATAATCGAATTGAGAATGTCTTTGCTGCTATCATGGATCGCATTGTGGTAAGCATTGTTCCTTGATTTCCAAAGTTGCCAATACCAAATAAACAATATGGCTTCCAATCAAACACGATTTGCAGGAGCAATGTTAGAGTCGTCACACCACGAATGAACACCATCAGGAGGTTCGCTCAGGATGTTAATTTTCACCTAGTCACTTAACAGGCTTTTCGTCTAATCAGCAACTTTACATAGATTAAATATATGATTAGACAACTCAACTCCCTGATTGCAATTCACACACCTCATCGAGCAAACATCGACCCCTTTAGCAAACAAATTGATACTTGTGGGTAGGCAGTCTCGCGTTAACCTCCATATGAAAAGATTAATCTTTTTCGGTATAACAGAAGAAGAAAATAAGTGAATGTCTTTCATGAAAAAAACAAGAACATCAAGGAGCTTCATCTTATACCAATCCTAATAGTTCACCATCTTTGTCATCCATTTGAAAAAGAGCAATGATAAATGTACCACAATTTTTGATTTATGTACCACAATGTACAAGTTTTATAACTGACTGTACAAGTCAGTAATGTATACTGATGGTACATGTATCAAATCTTTTGGTACAGATATCACCTTCCTTTGAAAAATGATTATTAAAACTAAATTAACTATTAAACATAATAATTAGAGAATTCGAAAATAAAGCTTCTATTATTATTTTGCCACATGTTTTCTTAAACGTTTTCGAAGTTGTTTTATCATACAAAAATGACAAATTAACATAACTCATATATTTTAAAAATCAATTTAAAATGATTTTACTAATTATGTTTCTTAATTTTATATGTGGATTCTTCTCCATATTATGTTTAGGCTAACTTTTAAACATATAAATAAAGATTTCTTTTTATATTGTCAGATAGATAGATTAGATAGATAAAAAGTTTTAACATAATGAAAAAAAAAAAAAAAGAAGAGTATATAAACTTTTTGTAACTAGAGTCATGAAATATCCACGTGGCTGACTGGATAATTACAAATCGCTACAAGTAATTTTGAAAATTGATCAACTACGAGTGTAAGTATCCCTTTTATATCTATCCACAATAATAATTCCATTCCATATATTATATATTTATATATATATATATTCACGAATTTTCGGTGATCCTTTTTTCCACTTATATATAACTATTTTATTACTACTATTTACATACAAACAGCGTTAATCAATCAATATCATCATCATCATCAATGGCGGAGAAACATGAAGATCTGCCGGTTCCAACACACTCAAAACTTGAAGAAGTTTATGGCAGTGGATCACAGCTTGAAGAAGCTGAGCTTCGTTTTTCTGTTCTCAATTCAAAATTCAAACAATTCTTTGGCCATCTTCCTCATGTTTATTCTCGCGCTCCAGGTTATTTTTCTTAAACTTTTACTCATGACTCATATATATATCTATATATATATACATATATATATTTTACTGTATGTATATTTAGTAGTAATGTTGATCAGGTAAATTTTTAATAATAATAATAATAATAATAATAATAATAATAATAATCATATTAGTATGAATTATATTCAGATTAGTTACATTGAATTGAAGTTTGTTACAACTAATGCTACTAAAAATCAGGGAATATTTGATATCAAGTTATTTTTATTTTTGTTTTTTTTTTTATAATCTTTTTTGTTATTTACTTTGGTTATTGTAAAACAACTAACAAAATCTTGACCCTTAGATCATAATAAAATTTGATCATGATAAAATTGATGCACGAAGATTCACACAGCACAAATGTAAATATTGATGCACGCTGATTTTCATGATGCATGTTGATTTTAGAAACCTATAGTTTTATTTGTTTTACTTTAATATGCTTGTTTTGTTTTAACTAAAACCTTTAAATAAAAGGGTTTTGAGTTTGACAAAAGTTAAGATCTTAGAGCTTTTTTTGAGAAAAAGAGAGGAATAAGGAATCAAATCATTAAAAATAAAGTATAGAATAAGAATCAAATGTACTTTCTGAATATGTTCATATATATTTGATTGATTTTTCATCATGTTTTTGGAAAACCTTTTAAGAGCTATAGTTTGTGTAATTTTTATTTTTTTTTATTGTTATAATTGCAAATTATTGATGTTGCCTGATATATTTGGAGCAAAGACCTTTTATTAGACATCTTAAGACTGTAATATATAGATTTTCAACTTTTATTCATCATCATGAATTTTTAGAGGATTCAAATAAAATTTTGAAATTAAGTCGCAATCTGTAATTTAGATCCAGAACTTTGTATATATGCGGAATCGTGATCAAATAAAGAGGATTTTTGGTAAAAATGATAACTGTGAGTTGAAGTTTTGTATTCATTGAAATTTGAATCAATGTCTTCTCATGCCATTTGGAGAATCTCACATTGCAAGTTTTTTGGAACCTAAACTTACCAAATTTGACTTTTGCGACTGTCATATGATCAGCTTCGGATAAACATGGTGATACAAAGTTTATTGGTTGTGCCGACTAGGCATGCACTAATGGTGACGAAGTTTAGCTTTAAAATTGTGTTGAGTTTGACCTTTATATTCATGCATTTTTATCCGTATTTTTCATGAGCTTAATCTTTTGTAACATTGTTGTTGGAATTTAGGAAGAGTGAATTTGATTGGGGAGCATATTGACTATGAGGGTTATTCAGTGTTGCCCATGGCCATTAGGCAAGATACAATAGTAGCAATTAGAAAGCGGGATGCAGGGGAATCTGAAAAGCTTCTTAGGATTGCAAACGTCAATGACAAGTACACAATGTGTACATATCCTGTTGATCCCGACCAGGTAAATGGCCAATTTTTGCTGCAAGATAGAATTTCTTCTTGTAATTGCTCGATTTGGAAAAGAATTTTATTGTACCAGCCTCATACTTTTGCAGGAGATTGACCTGAAGAATCATCGATGGGGACACTATTTTATCTGTGGGTGAGTAATATACAAATTCTGCTGAATGTTCTTAACTAATGTGATGATACGACAACAATAAGCATTAAAAGTTTTCCTATGTGACGGGTTAATGATTAATTTCATATATTCAAGAAAATTATGCTCTTACGTTATGCAGATACAAAGGTTTCTATGAATATGCTAAATCGGGAGGGATAGATGTCGGTTCACCAGTTGGACTTGATGTGATGATTGATGGAACAGTTCCTACAGGTTAGATACTTGGATCTATGTTCACTTACCTTTAAATTTATGTTGTCTGTTAGAAGTGAAGGTTCAAGGTTTCTCTTTTAGCATTGAACGAGAACCCCTTCTTGTTTTGTTTGATCTTTTTCTTGCCTATACAGGATCTGGGTTGTCAAGCTCTGCAGCATTTGTGTGCTCTTCAACAATTGCCATAATGGCTGCCCTCGACGTCAATATTTCCAAGGTATTCTCATCTTCTATAAGTTTTTTGATATTATCATTTATTCAATTTGACAATATTATTGAACTCTTTCTGTTGTATGCAAAAAAATTTACGTTTTATGACAGTTGTTTATTTGTGCGGTTACAGAAAGAACTTGCTCAACTAACATGCGTGTGCGAAAGACACATTGGGACTCAATCTGGTGGAATGGACCAGGTACCCTATTTGCCAAATGTTACGTTTTATAAAAGTTCCCTATTTAGTTAGCCTATATATTTCATTACTTATATGTTAGTGTTTACTGAATTAGGCAATATCCATCATGGCCAAAACTGGGTTTGCTGAACTCATAGATTTCAACCCAATTCGTGCAACTGATGTGCAACTTCCAGCTGGCGGATCTTTTGTGATTGCCCATTCATTGGCTGAATCTCAAAAAGCAGTAACTGCTGCAACCAACTACAATAACCGAGTTGTAGAATGTCGATTAGCTTCTGTAAGTAATAAAGAATTTGCTTTGTATCTGTTTTCTTATTTGTAGAATTGTAGTTTAGGTCAACCAAAGTTTTTTCGTAATAGATTAATAGGTAGCTTCTATCGGGTTTAAAATCATTGGATCGTCCTTTAAGTATCATTGCATCTTGAAAACTCTTCAGATTGTACTTGGCATCAAACTTGGAATGGATCCCGAAGAGGCGATATCAAAAGTGAAAACACTTTCCGATGTGGAAGGTTTATGTGTATCTTTTGCAGGCACTCACGGGTCTTCTGATCCTACCCTTGCTGTTAAGGTATATTATCTTTTAATTCTTCTCTATAATGGAAAACATGGTGTGTGCTTTGGTTATTTGATGTATCATCTAGTAGAGGTGTAACTTTTGACTCAATTACTTATGAATGGGTTGATTGGTTGAAGTAAAATGACATAGATTAGTTAGAACGAGAGAGGGTTGAAAGTTTCCTAAAATGTAAATGCATTCGGTCTTCTAAGTTATTATAGTTGGACATTGTTTTGACATGTGCTAAGAGCCTACGATCAACTGTTTTGACTTAAACTCTTTTTGACATATCACCAAAAATTTTGCCACTTATGTGGACATGTTGCTAATGATTGTACTACTTGAACAGTAAGTGATGCATAGTTTTGCCTGGATTTGTTAGAATGATTTGGTTTTTAAAAAAAATGGGTAATGGGGGAACCCTAGCCCCGGTACCACAATTGGATACCCATTCACTCACCCATATGAGCCATATATGATGCCGATACAATACCTCAATCCTCACCCACATGATCTTGGCACCCCGAAAGATCGAACCCGCGTCTTTAGAACTTCACATGTGGGCCTAGGCTTCATTGGTAACGGGTACCTTAAAAGAATTGTTTTTTGTGCCAAGCGGGGATCGAACTCGGGACCTGAGGTCACCAAGTGCTTTTTGTAATTGTTCATAATTCTCTAAAAGTTTTACTGCTGCATCTACAGGAGTATCTCAAAGAAGAGCCATATACAGCTGAAGAAATTGAGAAACTCACTTCTAAAAGCTTGAATCTGATATTCGCTGACTCAGCATCTTCACTGGATGTGCTAAAAGCTGCCAAGCATTACAAATTGTTCCAGGTAATTTTTTTATCTGACCTAAAGAGTGTTTGTTATAAAGATTGTATGCAATTACTCTTTTAACCTGTTTTCCCGTCCATCTACTCTCTTATTTATATATTGTTTTGTCTAAACACTTGTAAATTTACTATATGTACTCGTATTGCTGGTCATTTGTGCTGTTATTTTCATTAATATATTACTACCAAACCACCAGCCCTCAACATATGTTATTTTGAATTGCTTTCATAACTTGCCTCTGGCTCCATGATAATCTACCCTTATGTGGGCGGGGTATATATAATCTGTACAATATTTTTCTTCTAACTCTATAGTTAGAGGTGGCAAAACAGGTGGCTCGGGCAGGTTGGGGAATGAGCCTGAATGGGTAAATAATTAACGTTTTAACTTTTAAGTATGATAGTTATTTTACTACAATTTTGAAGAAATAATTTATGTGGTTCTACACACTAAGATACTTAGGACGACTTTTGACCCAGTTAACTAATTTCCTGTATAGCCAAACCCTAATATAATTTGACTCATTTATAAGTAATAGGGTACAAATTTCCATCTCCATCTGCACGAAAGTGCTATTTATCATTAATTCTTTACCTGTCTTACAATCAATTCACATGGGTTACTACTTGGTACCACCATTTCTTTACCTATATGTGAATATCGTTATGATGTGCTTTTTCTGCACGTTTTTACATCTGTGTTATCAGAGAGCCTTTCACGTGTATTCTGAAGCGAAGCGAGTATATGCTTTCAAGGATGCGGTATCATCAAATATCGAGTGAGTCTAACTATTTTCTAGGATCCAGTATTTATAGAAAACACGTTCATGTCCGTTTGAAGTCCAGAGTTTAATTAACTTTGGAAGCCTTTTTGCAGTGAGGAGGAAAAGCTGAAGAAGCTTGGTGATCTTATGAATGATAGCCACTATAGTTGCAGTGTTCTATTTGAGTGCAGGTATACATCTACCATCTACACAAACATATACATACATGTATCTTTGTCACTTTGTGTATGTATTGATTTTACACATAACACCTGGTTTGACTACTCGTAAACTTAATAAAGTAGTGCAAGTGTACAAGATAGCTTGTCAGATGAATCTTATTCTGTGTGTACCTTTGGAATAGCTGTCCGGAGCTAGAAGAATTGGTGAGTATTTGTAAAGGTAATGGAGCACTCGGAGCTAGGCTTACTGGAGCCGGATGGGGTGGATGTGCAGTTGCTTTGGTTAAAGAAAGCATTGTCCCACAATTCATTCTAAATTTAAAGGTTGCTTTTCCCCTCTTTCAGTCACTAGTACTAATTCATATACAGAACAACTGACTTATTTTAATCATCTTATTTTGCTTTTTGTTTAAATCTTGCCTAAACCACATGAACGCAATCTTAGCAAAAATAAACAGTTGTGCGCTAATGGTTTGAATGCCAGGAGGCAATTTCATTCCTTTTATGTTTACTTGGCTTGATTTGGTTCATGTCATATCTCAAATGGGTCAAATGGTTAAATATAGAACTTGGGGAAACGGGTCAAGCAACAGGTGTAAAGCTGCTCAAAGTTTATTTTTGAACTAGTATGGCATTTTAAAAGTTTATCATTACAAAATTTAGACTAGTATTGAAATAATTCTACTTTTGGATTTATCGTTAAGGCATTAGTTATCTAGCAAAAAAGATTGATAGTATGAGAAAACGTGTTAGCTGCTATGCTAACCCTGACTTGTCCCATTTCAACCCATCCGAGGAAATGACATGCTTTTAATCAAACGCGTTTTGACCCATTACCCAACCCATACAGCCATTCAACCAACTCACCTTGCAACACCTACTCTAGGCGGAGCTATATTGACAGGTGGCATTTGTTACTTTCAATTTCTACACAATATTATTTACAGGTGGCATTTTCTTAGTTTCAAAAGTTGATCACTTGTTCATGCTAATGAGTAGGTTTAAATTCTTCTTCTTTCAGGAGCAATTTTATCAATCTAGGATTGACAATGGGACAATTAACAAGAGTGATCTCGGTCTCTATGTGTTTGCGTCAAAGCCATCGAGTGGAGCAGCCATCTTCAAGTTTTAGTTTGAATCCCTCCCTCTTGTACTTCTATTAGATTATTTGTGAAATATTTATATGCACTCGGTCTCTTTCGATTTATTTATAGACAATGATCAGGTGATCCCTCTTTATTTTTAGGGTATAGAGTAATGTCTCTCAGAAAATAAGTTTCTTAAATTTGTATAGAAACATTTCAAAAATGTGAATTATTTGTCGAGCAAAGTTAAAGATAACGTAGTTCTCTCAATTTTGATTCTCTAGTAGAGTTAGGGGCTACCTCAACATTTTTTGCAAATTTAAAATGTTTATCAAATTACAAGAGCTCATTTCCTGACCGGAATACCTACAACAACCACCTCTTACTTTCTTTTTTCGAGCTATAACAAGCCGCTAAAAAGCTCGACAATTAGCTACTCATGTTTTCACGGAGCCAGAAGAATTGAATTGTTCCCCAGTACTCATGTTCTTACTAGAACCAGCAGGATTGAATTGTTTGTTCCCCAGTATTGAACCAGTCATAACGCCCGTGATTATAAGTGATTATAAGTCATTCGAGGGTAATTCCAAGCTCAGAGATATGCCAGAGGAA
This sequence comes from Erigeron canadensis, assembly GCF_010389155.1. Lineage (NCBI taxonomy): Eukaryota > Viridiplantae > Streptophyta > Magnoliopsida > Asterales > Asteraceae > Erigeron > Erigeron canadensis. The sequence continues at coordinate 24,238,047 of NC_057768.1, forward strand.
AAACTTACTCGATGCTTGTAATTCTGCAATTTGAATACCAATAAAGATGAGGAATTTGGACACAAACAAATATGATAACTGTAGCATTGCTTTGAAGAAAACCCTAAGTGTAGTCTTTTGAAATCAACAAAATGGTGCTGTAAACTCCAGTTTATATCAAAACGGAAACTTGTTTGCACATCAAGATGCTTATAAGAAGAGAAATTTGGACAAATTTGATTTAGCCAAGTTGTTTGATGATAATAACGCAAAAAGATACTCAAACCAATGATTCTCCTCTAAATGTAATAGAGATCCTTTTCTTTTGCTAGTATGTAGCCGCCAGCCAGGAGTGCATCTTCATAGCAGGGTGAAAACGAACATAGGATCTTTAAGGTTGTTTCTGTTAAAATTTTGGTTAGGAAAACAAAAAGGAATCGAGTCGTTTTATATTATCAATAGATAAATTGAAATGAGCACGAATTTTATTTGTTCAGATTACTCAAGAAAGACAGTCTTTGACTCAGTTTTTAAATTTGCATATCCGACCATTAAGCTATAAGCCTTACTCTAAATTTACTCTGTGTTTTACTACTTTACTTTATTGAAATAAACAAATAACTTATAATAAAAATGGTAGTATTAAAGGATAATAGTGTTATTTAAACATATAAAAAGTTGGTTTCCTTCTATTTTATTTTTTTAAATATATTTATATCGTTGAAGTCAGTTTCAACTTCTCTATCTTAATGACTTAATATTTATAAATATGTGACTTATATAAAAAAGTATCGCAGCTTTGGATACATCGAGGTATAAGAAAAAAAGATTTTTAGAGAAGCACTAAAATTTTAATTTTATTGAACATAGGTTCGTTCGTAGGTCCTGTTTGATGATTTTTATAGTGACAACTAACACGTTATGCAACAAATGTTGTGGGTTCCTGGAAAGCCAAATATAAATTATGAACTAGATGGATGTATTTTAATGATTTTTTTATAAGATTACCTCCAATTGAGCAAGATTTTGTCGACATAATTAGTTGATATTGAGATCGAATCTTGCGCTTCTGTTTCATTTATGGTTAATATCAACATGTTCTTGTGTGCTAGTAACCTACAACAAAGATTTAACATAACTTCAATAAGCTATATAGAAAGAGTCTCTTACAGTCTTATATTCGGATAAAAATATACTTTTTTAGAATGAGTTGCATTTTTGGTCCCTGTGTTATCACACATTTTGCAAGTTTGATATAAAAATGTGAAAAGTTGCGAAACGTATCCCTGTCATATCACACCTGTTGCAATTTTGGTTCAAAAGTAACGTCTCGTTAGAATTCAGCCGTTAATACCCCCATATGCTTGTCACATGGGTGGTAGTTTCGTCCATTTATCGCTCATAGGACCAGTTCTGCATATTAGTATATATATTAAAAACAAATCTTTGGTTTGCGTGTAAAGAATAGTATCGGGCCACTTTTATTTTTTTGGGCCCGGTTTCATTTTCTTAACGGGCCATTCATTTTATTTGGGTCTGTTTTTAGTTTTTTAAATTTGGGCTTGACTAACGGGCCAACTTTATTTTTATCTGGGTCCACCTTTAGTTTTTTAATTTTAGGCCGAACATATTTAGTTTGTTTTGGCCCTTATGTTTTGTTTGATCTTTTAAATTGTTTCCAAAGATGAGTTATTTTAATTGTATATTACGGAGTATCATTTTTCTTAGTTTGTTACATTTTTAAGATTATCTCATCTTATTAGACGTAAACTATTACGTTCTATATAAGTAAACTATAAGTAACAGTAGTAGGTACGCTTCAAATATATACACGTAATCATTTCCGACTATTAATTTGTATTACTTATTAATTTTAGATTTATTTTAGTTTATGATTTATATTGCCAAATTTCTTTGCTTAATAATAGCTTATTCATTAAAAGATCAATATCAACTCAGTTATTCAAACTATATAATGTTTCTGAAAACATGTTATAAATTTTACCTCGTATGAAATACAATAAATATAATGTCTCCCGGGGCAACGCCCGGGTGACATATCTCGTATATATATATATATTTTGTATACGAGTATATCTGAGTCTATGATCATCATCAACAAATACCATCAGATTAAATCAAAAACATCAATCACAGTTACATTTATTATCAAATTTAACTCACAAAATCATCCAAACTCTAAAAACCTAAAAATCAAATCTCAAAAAATAATCCAAAATATTAGCAATAAGAATTAAGCTCTAAACAAATCGGATGGAAGGTGTACTATGTGTTTTTTCTCTCAATTTGGAAAATTTTCTCACCTAGGGATTCGTACCTCTTTGTCTTGCAAAATCCATCAAAATCAATCAAAACACAATCGAAATAAACAATATGATCTCATTCTCTTGTTCCTTTTTCAATTCCGATCCAAACCATGCCTAAAAAACCTAATCAAAATTGTGAAAAAAGTGCAAATAAATCTAAAATTGTGGAAAAAGTAAAATCTGAGATCTAATTCCTCCAATTCTGAGTCATTTGTTGTAGATTCATTCGAATCTAATGTTGCTGCTACGCTATTTCCTTCAAAAACGGTGGAAAACCCTAAAATCACCAAACAACCGCCACTCGCCGCCGCTAGGGTGGCTGCCAGCCACCAGGGGGAGGCTATAGCAGCGAATGTCAATGGTGACGGGATTACTTTGATTAATTCTGACTGGAGAAACGATCTGGGGGCTGGGGGATTGAACAAAAACCCTAAAAATCCAGAAAACCCTTACCGCCCCATACTTTTTTTCCCACCACCCACGGCTGCCGCTGCTACTGTTCAGATTCCGGTCAGCCACTAGAAGGCTCCTGGTGGTGCGACTGATGGATCCCAAGTGGCTGCTGCTTCGGGTAATGTTGTGTCTTTGGGTTTAAACTTGAATGAAACACAAACCGAACACACTTCTTTTTCATAGACTCATAGATATACTCGTATACAAAATAATAATTTTTTTATTTTAGAAATGGTCCTATGAGCAATAAATGGACGAAACTACCCCCATGTGACAAGCACATGGGGGTATTAACGGCTGAATTCTAACGACACGTTATTTTTGGACCAAAATTGCAACAGGTGTGATATGACAGGGATACGTTTCGCGACTTTTCACATTTTTGTATCAAACTTGCAAAATGTGTGATAACACAAGGACCAAAAATGCAATGTGTTCAACTTTTTATGTACATTTTATCTCTTTCATATTTTGTCTTTGACTATATGAGTATTGTTATTCTAATAAGCTATGCAGAAAAAAGCAACAAATAATTCCATGGTTTTTTTAAATCCTCAATAAATACATAATCTGTATAATTAGAGATTAAACATACGATTAGCTTTTAAGATTAAAAAAATAAGGTGGTCCAAGGTAAGTTCCCTAGAGGGGGTGCATCAATGTTTAAAACGTGCCTCCTTTATTTATCGTGACTATGACTACTACTTGCAATCCAACCACATTTTGAAACGGTATTTTCGTGTTTTTATGTTGTGAAAGTTTAGAAATTCCTTATCAGTTTATTTATCTAAACTTTTAATTAATTAAACATGCTGATTACATTTTGGCTTAATCACCAGTTCACTACAACCGTTTAGCAACTTCTAACTTTGTTTTCATTATAGATTTATATCTATCTATCTATCCAACATCTATATCTACTGGATGATTAGTCTAAAGCGAAAAAATCACACAACAAAATTGATGGCGTATGAATAACATTAACTTTTAAATAAATGATCATGACTTCGAAAGTTAACACATCCAACATCTTAAATGTTATGCTGTTATAGAAGGATATTGGAAGGTGTATTTTTGTATGCCGATGGCCATTGTGGAAAAAAAAAGGAAATAATGTCCACTTTCTGAGGTACCAATGTTACGAGCGAAGAATTATTTGCTCGTTAATTTCTTACTTTTGGATAAGCACACGATGTAATTTTTTTCTTTTGCATGATGTGAGAAGTTGATTTTCTATATCATACACTTAACAATCTGAATACGTATATATAGATACATACGTAGATAAAGAAAGGTCACGTAATAAATAAAAGAATATGAGAGGACAATAATAAACAAAGTTATATTTATACTTCTGAGCTAATATCCCCCCTCAAGCGAACTGATGGAGGTCCAGTACAAAGCATGTCTCTGAAGAATTCAAACTGAGGTCTAGGAAGATTCTTCGTGAAAATATCATCCACCTGGAGCTTGGTTGGTATAAACTGAGTGTAATTTTCCTGAAGAGACTAACTCACGAATGAAGTGATAATCCAACTCAATATGTTTAACACGCTTGTGAGAAATTGGATTTTGCGTGAGAAAAAGAGCGCTGCGATTGTCGCATAAAAGAGTGAGATGTCCCGGTGGTAGAGCATGAAGCTCTTTTAAGAGATGAGTTAACCAAATGATTTCAGCCGCCGTGTTTCGTGGCAAATTAGCCCGAATCATGATTTGATGTAACTTTACTATTCGACGCCTTGCCGGTATATATAGAAATAAACTCAACCGTTCTAAAAAAATCTTAAATGTTATTAAATTTTAATAAGTGTATAACACGAGGATGATATCTCACTCTAAGAAATGATATCTCACTCTTATCTATACTATATCTGCTATTTTATAAAAAAAAAACGAGGTATTTTACCCACACGATGTGCGTCAGTTAAAAAAGTTGTTTAATATATACATAAAAAAAAACATGTCTACCAATTATCATATCAACTGGTACCGTCACTTTATGATCACAAGAGTCTATAGATGAAAAACTATATATTGTTATCCTTGTATGAATTGTGAGTCATGACGGGGTACATGAGACCAGAAGTTTTCCACCTATTTATTTTCTTTTAAATAAAATATGATTCTTTAAAGAAAAAATATACACAAACATGTTCTGAATAACTGTTTAATGCGTTAAAAACTAATTATCTAATAAATTTATTAGATTAGATAAATAAAAATTTATGTTATAAGTGGTGTTGATCATATTCATATCTATTATTAAATTATTTTTAAAATATTAAATAGTATATGTTAACTATTTTAACTTAGTAAGCATGTAAATACCATAATTTTAGATTTTGTTCTCGTATATTGAAGTCTACGTGAATATTAAATTGTTTTAAAAGTAAAAACTTGTTATATTTTAAGATATATATAAGGTTTTTAATTTAATAAAAATATAATTAATGAGGCTGATTCGGGAGTGAGGCTTGGATAGGTCTGGAAATAAGTTATGATAATTTTAGAGAGGTTTGATCACTATTGTTTTAATTATTATTTAGATTTAACCACCTCTGTTACAAGAAAATTAGTTTGAAAATCATTCAAATTCCTTTACTGAATACCCCCTATACATGAAAAATTTTATTAGAAATTACTCAATGTTATATATATATTATAAGATAGTTGAACTAATAACTTATTAAACAATCAAATCGTTCAAATTTATCACATTGATTCTCGATTATGTCATCATTTAGATTAACTACAAATTAAAAATTATAAGAATCATTATCCAAATATATTATTATGTTAGTATTTATATTAATTTGTAGAAAAACTTTCATTAATTTACACTTTTCTGTTTTCCATCAATAATTTAAACTTTTTAACCCTGAATACTTAATTTATATTTTTTTTTAGCCATCAACTTGAGAGAAGTTTTTAAAACTTACAGTAATTTAATTAATTAAAAAAAATTTGACATATGAAATATTGTCTACAAAACTTATTTCAAAACCTAATGACTTATTATCAAATATTAAATTAAATTTTTATAAATTATAAATAATAATAATAAGTTTAATACTTAATATAAACACAATTTGAAATCTAGATGCATATCTCAAACATAATAACAGATGACGATATATCATTATCCTAAACACAATAGGAATCACAGAACATGAGACGATCACAAAACAAAACACGATTTACAACAAAGGGTTACTTGAATACTTAATCCAAATCAATATGAAATTCATTTAAGATTCATTCCATCTCTCAATAAAAAAGAATACATAATTTTCTCCTTTTTTATATATTAGTTTTGCATAAAAATGTTTAAAGTTATTGTTGTCACTCAAATCAAAAGTCCTAATTATTATCAAAAGAATATAAAAACAATCATAATTGTTATTTAATTATTATAGGACGGGTGATACAAAATAAACCTATTCGGGGTCTACATCATGATCAAATACATATAATTGAATGTCAAGTACATGATCACAAGTATGCTTATATTTTAATTCTTAATTATCTTTTATAATAATATCACATTATGAGTACAACTGGTTAGATAACATTATGAATGTTTTTATATCCAAATAGTTATAACATGTGACTTGTGGAATGACTACGACAACAATTCCATCAATATAATTGAATGTCAAGTACATGATCACAAGTATGCTTATATTTTAATTCTTAATTATCTTTTATAATAATATCACATTATGAGTACAACTGGTTAGATAACATTATGACTGTTTTTATATCCAAAAAGTTATAACATGTGACTTGTGGAATGACTACGGCAACAATTCCATAAATATCTCTCGACTAATAATGTCAGTGACGAACCTATGATTATTGTACTACAACTTGACAAATATAACGACACTTAGTTGTATATCTTCAAAATTATAAGCTTTTATGACTTAAATGTATGAAGATCTAATATTAATAATGTTGTAAACCTCGTGTCAAGTGTTGGACACGGTTCTAAAATCTAGTTTCTTGCTAATTTATATCATAAGCATTTATCTTTTGAAGTTACACTCTAATTCCTTATCTTTGAAAATATATCCATTACCACCTTTACATCAACTTTTACCACTCCACACCACCACCAATAGTCTCCGCCATCATTATCTGTTGCCGACTCCGGCCACGCCAGATCACCGACACGACCACCACTAATGCATTGCGGGGATACTGTGCTGTTATAAATCATATATATGAAATTGTCTTTTTTATCTTTCAAATTGAAATTAAAAACTGATATCAACTAAAGTTAATCTAGATCATTGTTTTCATAATGTAAACATAAACACAAAGGTTAATTTGGACGTGGCTGTTATATAATAATCTGCTAACCATTGGGTAATAGCTTAGTGACTGCCAGTCGTCATTTTTCAGGAGAGGTCTTGGGTTCGAGTCTTGCCAAAGGCAAACTTGAGATAATCAAGGGATTAAAAAGTGGTTGAGATTCATCTGGACATTAGCCTAGCTGGAAGATTAGTGAGTATCAAATGATATATGGGATCAGGGATTCCCATCGAATCAATCTTTTTTTATATATAGTAACCTGCTAGACGCTAGTAGTAGTAGAACTAAATGATAACATTTGTTTAGTTACTTGTATGCAAAAGCTTATACCATAGATAAAATCATAAAAGGATAAGTATTTTATAATGTAACAAACTTTGAACGAATGTCTATAGTAGAAAATAAATAAAGTTGTGTGTATTATATGCAAACAACTCGAAAATAATGTTTATTGTATGTAAAAAAATGTATTCAACCAATTAAAATCAGACAAGTGACACCTCTATATGGTTGCCACATATGTTTTCTTACATACAATAAACATTTTTTAAAGTTGTTTATATACAATACACAAAACTTTAGTTATTTCCTACTATAGACATTCGTCCAAAGTTTGTTACATTCCAGGATACTTATCCCAATCATAAATGCAATAACATAAATGAATGTAGCTCTTGGCATATTTAGTTAGAAAATCTAAGTAGAAAATAGATATAGAGATATATATTGTATATGATATGATTAATGGGGATGGGAATGCATGGAGTCCACATCTGTAAGACACTTCAACCACAAGGGTACTTAATGGTGCTCACATCACATGGAAGCTGTTAGTTTCAACTTTCAATGAATCAAAAGTATTGGGGTACATTTTCAATTGAAAAAATTATTTTGACTTTCAATTGTCAAATTAGTTGAATATTAGTTTAAAAGCCAAAAGTCAATAAGTTATAGAAAGAACACATATCAAATAGAAAACTATATATTGCGGATCGATTACATATAAAATAACATAAAAAGAAGCTAAAACTATTAAATTGTTATATATTGTGTCGAAACCAATTCTATGTTTCTACCAAATTATTTTGTTGCTATGTGTTTTTGACTTCCAAGATCGTGTGAAGCATTTCATAGAATCCTGTGGATTTAAATAAGTGGTTTAAGCAGGCTAAAAGGGGCCATAACTTAATCCTAAAAGCAAAAGCTAGTGCTTGGTCATTTATCTTTTCCTTGCTCCTAGAAACTACTTTAGTTTTTATATATTTGATAGAATAATAGCTAATATTTATTCAATAAAATAATAATTAATATATATCCAATAATATATTCTATCATATATATATATATATATATAATTAAAAATAAATTAAATTTAATGTAAATATATTAAAATTTAAATAGTAATTGTACTATTTTAATTTTAATATACACTAAAAAATAGTTGAACTAATTACTTATTAACCAATCATACCGCTCGATTTCATCTAATTGACTCTCGCTAATGTCATCATTTAGTTTTTTACATAATTTTATTTAATTAATAAAAACCAAAAAATTAAAATAATTAATTTTACAATATGTTATTAAAAATCGATTTCTATCTACAAAGCCCGGTTTTCACATACGAACAATTCTATATTGCAGTATCTCGAGTTAAGTCGAGAAGGGTTTTAAGGTGTTAATATGTGACAAAGATGAAAAGAAAAAAAACAACACAACAAATTTCTTCCATTAATAAGTCTTTCAAATGATGAAGGAGGGTATATCCTTCCAATGTTCTTTTATTACATTAGTTTTCTTTCTATTAGCTTAACATTCTTGACATTTAAATTGAACACTTCGTATCCACTTATATCTTCAACTTTAAACTTATAAGCTTTTATGAGTTACATGTATAACGTAGTAATATCTAATATTAATAATGTCGTAAGTCTCGTGTCCAGTGTTGGACACAGGTCTAAAATCTAGTTTACAAAGAACTATATATATCTGTATATCCATGTTAAAAGACACGTAGTTTTAGAAGCGGGGAGTGTTATTTACATCACAAAAATTGATACTCTTATCACACATGTGTTTTACTATGTTATAAAAAAAAAAATCTTTAAAATGTTGTGATGCGAAAAGGTTCGCAAGATATACTTTTGGATGTTACTTGATAAAAGATCTTGATCGAGAATAGCCAAGTGCGAAGTGGATAACTGCTAAAAGCATCTAAGTAGTAAGCCCACCCAAAATGAAAAAAACAAATTACTTTGCATATATATTAGGTAAAATGTTCGATTTTTTTTTTTTTTTTTTTAGCTTGAACAAAAATCTCCATACATTTACCTATTTACAATAGTTGATGGAAAACTGATGTCATACATCCTACTTTTGTCCCCTTCAATTACTAAATCATAGTAAGTCATTGTCCATGGCTTAATAGCCTAGTGGCATTTTAGGGTGGGATAAGGGCTTGTGATCACAAGGTTATCTTATATAAGGGGTTTTCTCATATTTAACGAGTTTCCTCCTGAATTGGTGTATTGACATTATATTGCCTAGTGGGGATATGATCAGGTGGTACCTTGATGACACGATTATACTCCAGTGGTTCGTCGGTAATCCAAATTTGCCGTTCAAAAAAAAAAAACTCATAGTAAGTCATTACAAAGAAATAGAATGCAAACAGATGGCAAGCTGTGTAGCTGCGATTCTTTTTTTAATAGCAAAACTAAGATGTTTAAAACTACATTCATAGATCGTGGTGTCATAAAATTTCCGTTGGATTCTTTCAAGTAGTTCAACGGCCTTAAATAGCAAAAGAAAAAAAATATATATCAAATGCAAAAGGTATAAACACATGCTAATTGTCAAGACACACATTATCGTGTTAGGCCCACTTTACATGAATCAACTTTTAAAGTAGCTTGGCCGGCTGTGACGCTACACCCTAACCCCATAAGAAGAAAGACTCTATGTATAGTATTCGTCAATGCTAACTTTTGAACGTAGTTGTATTGTCCTTGCATAAATTTATAAGCCATAGTTTATAGCAAACATATATATATCGACAAAGTATAACAACAAAACGTAAAACAACACATAGGCGGAAGTTGATGTGCGGAAGTTGATGTGGTATTGCTATGGAGAAAATATAAATTTTATATGTAAAATTTTTGAACAAAACTATCCATGACAATATGTTATTAATTAGAAAGTTGTAGATTCAACACAATTAAACTACTATAAAGAACCCTGTCAATTTGATTATTGAACCTTCACAATATCGGGCTTAAGCCTACGAGTTAAAATTAAAACTCTTTATCTAATATCTATACTATCTTATACAAAAAAAAAATTAATACCTTATTTTTGAAAGTGTTAAAAATGTGTAATATTTTTCCTAGTATTATTTAGAACATTTTTATCTACACTATCCCGTTAACATTAATGATTAAATTACAATATCAATCTTTTATCTTTTAAAATATCTTCATTAACCTTTTACATCAATTACATTTACATTAATTATATATACCACTTGACGTCACATCTAAGGCCGACAATTTTGACACGAAACCTGTTAACACGACACGACCTGTTTTTAACAGGTTTCGTGTTTGACCTTAACAGGTTTCGTGTCTTAACAGGCCTAGACCTGTTAAGATTCGTGTCTTAACAGATCCAGACCTGTTAGGACATGTTAAGACCTGTTAAGGTTACACATATATATAATTACTAAGAATTGATTATTATAATTTGATATATGATTTTTATAAAGGTAAGATGTCTATGAACTTTTGTAATGTAAGGATTATTACCGTTATATAATAGTTGAAATTTGTAAAAGTTTTTGTATGGTTAAAGTTTTTTTTAATATTAGTCAAGAATTTTATAAAGTATATGTTAACATGTTTCTTAACAGGTGTATATGTTAATTTTTGTCTCGTGTTCGTGTTTGAAAAAAATGACACGATTAGTTAACAAGTTGTGTTCGTGTTTGACCTTAATAGGTTCGTGTTTTAACATGTCCGTGTCTTAACAGATTTCGTGTGACCTGTTATGTCAGCCTTATTCACATCCACCTCCAAAAGTCGTCCCATCACAACAACATCTTCGCCATAACTACCGGCCTACCGGTGCATTATGTGAATACCGTGTTAGTTGTGATTTATAAAAGTGTTAATTTCTTGAATAAAATCACAATACTGATGTAGTAATTATTAGCACAATAGCACTAACAATATAAACAAATAAAAAATTTGGCAGTAGTTTCTCGACTGTCCCCAAAATCCTTAAAAACCCTCGTGCGTGCGCTGTATATACATATCTATATCTATATCTATCTATATATATAATAATGGACACCACCACCCATTCAAATTTGAACTTACGACTCTGTCGGTCACTCTTCATTTGAATTTCCTCTCTTCTTCTATACTGGATTGACACATATATACATACATTATACATATGTATAGATCCTTTGATTTCTTTCTCTAAAATCTTTGGATCTACATTTCACATAAGGTATATTTCTTCTCACAATTCATTATATATTCAAACATTATTTACTTATTGGCAGTTTCATATAATTCTATATATTTACTCATTATTGTTGAATGAATTATATATATATATATATAGTTCATTTTTTTTGTTTGACATTCTTTTCTTTGGATATGTTTTGTGCTTGTTAATTTACAGCTAATAGTTGGTATTTATTTTTGACTTTTCTGTTCACTTATCAAATTTTGTGTCACACTTTTAATTTTTTGAATATTTTTGATATGATTTTTTTATTTTTTGATAACTAGTATAAGTTTTCATTTTCTTATATATGTGCAACCGCGTTGATTAATGTCACAAACTCACCTACTTTTGTGTTCTTACTTTATATGCAAACAATTATGTCTGTCATTTTTGCTTTCTCTTTACCTTTTATTAATTTAGCTGTCATTCTTATTTTTGTTTTGTTTTTTAAAGTTCAAATTCTGTTTTTCTTGAAGTTTATATAATGTACTAGAGTTCATGATGAGATGAAATAATATTAATCACGTTTTAATATATTTTGAATTCAGGATTTTGTCAACATTGAGAATTTAGTATCTGGGAAACAAATTTTATTTTATGATTAAGTGAAATTCTTGATCTTTAAGAATTAAGCTCAAATGGGTCATGCTCCAATTAAAGACGAAGATTTCGTTATTGATCTTGAGAATGGTAGGACGGAAAGTGAAAGCCTTGATGATCAGTTATTGAGTGTAGATGATAGTTTCGTGAGTTTAAGTGTCGGTCCACTAGATAATGTCTTAAAAGTGGTGATTGACTCAAAGGTGGGTGTAGAAAAGGAAGTAGATTTTTCGGTCAAAAAAATTGGGAAAGAGAAGCGTAAAAAGGCTTCAAGTGCGAAAAAACCACCAAAACCACCTAGACCTCCTAGGGGATTTTCATTGGATGCTGCTGATCAGAAGCTTATAAAAGAGCTTGCTGAACTTGCTATGATGAAACGGGCAAGAATTGAACGAATGAAGGCATTGCAGGCGAAGAAAGCGTTAAAGGCTTCTTCATCATCATCGTCGTCGTCAATGAGTGGTGGTAGCTTGTTTGCTATGCTCTTTACAATTATCTTTTTCCTGATGATGCTTCTCCAAGGTAATAATTTACGATTTAGTTGGTAATTAGTACTGTAGCATTTAGTGACCAATGGGGTGAAACCACTCTGGTATCGCCACCATATGACCACATGGGCCCATAGATGAAGGCTCCAAGCCACAGGTTAAAAACTTGCCAAAGGCAAGTGCATAACCTGTATCTTGTGGTACATGGGACTTGGGTTCCCACCCATTTACCCTTTCTTTTAGTAGTATTTATCGTTATGTAGATATATTGTTTACAATGTACAGAATGTTCCACTGGCACCCGATATTAGTGTTTTTCCACATTCATTTGTAGAAAAACAAGTGTAAAAGAAGATACTGTATAATTTATGTAAAACACATCTTTTACAAACATCGAGCTTGTCTCATTACTTCTAATGAAACAATGTACGGAATTCTTTAGCCATAATTTGAGATTGTGCAGGAGTTGTGAGCCTTCATAAAGTTCTTCATTTGATTCTTGGGATGTTAAGCTTCATATAATCTTTAGAAGATACAATTATATTATACTAATGTATAGGAAAGTGTGGCATTGAATATGACCCAACATTGCATATGCTCTTTGCATCAAAGATAATGTCCCTCAAATATATTGGTCTGCCCTACATCTACATGGAAATAAATCCAAAAACCACTGAAAAATCTTTGAAAATGTCATTTTACTGTTTTTTATTTCCTTTTAACAGATCAGATTATCAACTATCTCTCTTAAACCGAAGCTAAATCACTATATTATATTTTGCAGGAATGTCCTGTAGAAATCCGGGCATGACTACTTCTGCTGGTTCTCCGCAGACAGCTCAAACAAAGGAGAATGGTCTAGTATTTATACAGGAGCAACTTAACCCATCTGCTAGTGATTCCATTTTACCACATACTCGATCTTCAAAGTATGTAAACCAACCATATTTTCTTTTGATAGACTCGTCTTACAGAAAATTTTACTTGTTGAAAATCTAATGACCCGTTCTGATTGGTATTATGCAGTTTATTTCAAAAGATTTCAGGTTCAGCTTCTGCTAGCAGGAAACTACTGTAGCTGAATAAAAACAATACTCCGTGTATAGGATACGTTAGTTCTAATTGTGCTCTGTTAGATTAGTCCTTTTTTAGATACAGATATAAGCAAACGGCAGTATCGCTGGATTTGAGTTAGCTTGTATGTTGTTTTTGTTCTTTCTTTAAGTTAGATAAGTTTAATAATCTGTAATGGAGTCAACAATAATCAAGATCTGATTTCCATGTAAATTAGTTGGGTTCAATTTTCTAATACCCCACTTACAAGATTCAGATTTGATTCATACTTAGCTTAGTAATCACATCTGTGAAGTGTTTGTGCTAAAGATATTGGTTTATGTAAAAAGACCATATTACCCTTCGCTTCCTGTTTGGAACGAACAATGCATTTACCCCTGTCGCACATTATCTCAGAAATTGAAACTCAACAAATGCCTCTTCAAAATGTTAAAGTTCACTTGATTATATATAATTACTAGATATGCTTATGAAATTGATATATTTTCTTTCAAGGGTATTTTTGGGTTTTTGAGTAATAGTGACAAAGAAAGAAGATGCGATGTTGAAGACATGCATGTGCAAATCAATTCATAGATAATAGAGGCCTTGGCATGACATTTTAGACAGGATCAGACTAATAGACAGCCATAACTTGGTATGGACTCTTTTTTGGACATACTTTTAAGAGATAATGAGGCAGAGTAAAATTACATTAATATTGTTCATCTTTGACTTGAAAAAGCCTATAGTCCACACTCCACAACCAAAGTTAGATACTCATAAACTCATATTAGCATCATGATGCGCCTTCGGATGGCAATTGTATACTTTAACTAAAACTGTTTATTAAACGAAAATTTGTAAGAGTGCATGGTATGGAAGCCGTAGTCTCAACATGATTGAACAAACCATGGACCATGCGGTTCACCAAATCATCACCACCATGGTTTCCAAAGTGGTGGTTTTGGTGCGGTACCGCACCAGTATGTGTAAGTAATTTTTTGTCCTTGGATAAATGGACCTCACAATGGACAAAAATGATTCAATGTGGTTTTCACTATCGTAATGCTGACGTGACAATACTTTTCGTTTTTGTTTATCTGACCACCATACTAAGTAAGTAGGCAAGAGTATCATTAGAGATCCAATTAGTGATGAAGTTATTACAATAACTTCTAAAGATCCTGTTAGTGGACAATCTATTAGAAGTAGATGATGTCATTAAGATTAAAAAAGATATAATGGATATCTGTGGGTATCGGGGTCAGTTTGTTGATTGACCCTCATGGACTGTTCCCTGGCTTAGGCATGGAAAAACAACCTGGGTGTGCAGGTATACAGATGGTGGGTTATAATTCACACTTGGAAGTTGGAAAGGAATTTCTGGATCAAAAAATACATGTGAATCAGATCCATAAACTAAGCAATAATAGCATTCCACTTTCTATTCACTAATACCATTTTATTTTTGGGCATCTGATGTCAGGTAGGCACCAAATCCCTTTGACCTTCTCAGCCTTCTTTTTCATGTGCTTTTGATCTTTTTTAATACTATATATTATGCAAGTCAAAGGCCTATTTGAAAAAATAAGTATGATACTACAAGTAATTATTAAAAAGTTATATTAGAAAAGTTAAATCGGTGAATCTGTTAAAATGTGTAAAAGAAGAATTCAAAAATATTACTTTTGATTGTTTTGCAAGTATAATGAATCAAATCATCAATGATCAAAATAACATGTGGGTGTTTTGGACTTGGCATGTTATCAAAACATTTTATTGCAACCGGTAATTCTAATACAGTACATGTTAAGCAATTTTCTTAGATTATAATGAAGTATCTATAGATCATAGATGGAACTAAGATCTCTTGGATTTCACCTTTGATTAAGCCAACCACACGTATCGGAAAGGCCTATTTTAAACCCTTATAGCATTATCTTTAAGACTACAATGGTCTATTTTAATCCAATTATGGTGTATTTGTTCATACTAATAGAAAAAAAAAAATGAATTATGGTGTAGGATTCACGTTGTTAAGTCTATTGTGATCTACTTTGAGAGTATCTTTTTTATTGATTTAGATTTTATGCAAATGTTCGTAATTATACAAGCAACTTGCTAAACTGATTTGTTAAAAGATCCGTCATATAATATAATACATAGTTTATGAAATATCTCTATATGAAAAAACTTAGGGACAAGGGTGTAGTCGGCTAGTTTTATCGGCAAAAACCATCGGCAAGAATCGGCAAATCGGCTACACTATAGCATCTGGCTCGGCAAGTTTAACCGGCAAGATTGGCTAGTTTCATCGGCTAGTTTTGGCCGATGCAAGTGGACGTTGGAGCTACACTTTTGAACGTTGGGAGCGTGTCTTTTTTTTTTTTTTTTTTTTGTGGTCAAAGTGACCGTTTTTTTTTTATAAAAATTTACAAAACTTACCCCATCCTTATTTACTATATATATAACACAAAAACCTTTTATTTCCACTACTAAAAATTTTACTTATACTCTCTATATATCTTATCTCTTTCACATATTTTCTTCAAAATGATTCCCACAAGAAAATCATCTAAAACATACCGAGGACCAAGAAATCAACTCTCGTTTCAAATTCCTCGGCCCGTCGAACAACCATTAGATTTCGGCGGTTCTTCAAATCAAAACAACGAAACCCAAAACCTCGACCACGACTTCTCTCAATTGTTAAGCGATGGCTTCCCCGTGCAAGTCGACATGTGCCGTTTTGAACTTCCTTCCCAACCCACTCAACTCACGATCACTTTTCTTGAAGACGATGATGATTTCCAAGCACAACCCGACGAGGCGTATGACGATGTGCGTGACACCTCTAGCGAGGAGGTGGAGGCGCCACCTCCACCCGGTCGTGGGAAGGGGAAAAAATCTCCACCTCCACGAGAGCACCCCCGGTCGCGTGGAGTGCCGACGATGAAGAATTGTTGGCCCGAGCTTTTTTCCATATCTCTACGGATCCCGCTACCAGCGATCAACAAAAATATGAATCCTTTTAGAATAGGATTCTTGCATACTACAATGGCCAACAAAAAAAACACAAACGCACATACCATTAAGTGAACACAAAGTGGAAGAAAATGCAACCACTATTGAACGAGTTTACCGGCATCTACAATCAAATGGTTAATTTTTTCCGAATATATATATATATACTTTTGTTTTACGTTTTATATATATATATATATATATATATATATATATATATATACTTTTGTTCTATTTTTATGTGTTTGTAGGAACATAAATGGGCTAGCGGTGCCAATGATGAGACAATTTTGTCCGAAAGTTTGGAAGAGTGGGCAAAACGCAAAAAGAACAAAGGATTCAAACATATCAAAGCTTGGCAAGTTGCAATGAAACATGACAAGTTTGCATATGTTCCACCGGCGAGTGGTTTTGGTACTACTCCTACTTCGACCGAGCCTAATACTCCTACGGCCGGCACTCCTCGCACCGAAGATACTAGCGGGAGTGAGAAAAGGGCTCAAACCGATGAGTCTTCGAGCCACTACACTCTAGTTCCCGATTTGAACGAGGACTCAATGCCTTCATTTGTTCGAAAATCACGTAGCAAGGCCATGAGTTCGGCCAAAAGTAAAGAAGGCTTGCTTGGTTCGGTTGAGGAGTATAGGGAGGTGAGTATTGCACACAAAGAAGAAAAGAGGCTCGAACGCCAAAGGAAGAGGGAAGCCACCCTCGAACGTGAAAACCTTGCACGAGCGTTGCTACAATCCCAACTCGAGTTTCAACGCCAAAATACGATGGAACTAGAACTCCAAATCTTTGGCGCACCTCACGAACACTTGGTCGAGCCCATGCGTAGCATAGTAGCATACAATTGCAACGCAAACGCGACATCGCCGAAAAATACGGGTGGCCATGTGATAACTTGTTTTAGTTTGTTATTTATTTTATAGTTGTATTGTTTTTTTTCCTAGTTTTAATTTGTATGTGTATTGTTTTTTTAAATTTAATAAAAGTTTATGGTGTGTTTGTAAGTTTTTGGAATTGGCAAATTGGCAAATGTTGGCACTACTTTAACACCCCATAAATTAAGGTAATTCAAATAGGTATTTTTAATCTATATGAACTAAAATATAAACATTATGATATATAAGTTATATCTAGTATATCTATTATATGCCTAAAGTACCAGTCAACTAGTTAGTGCCTTTATTGTACACAATAAGTTATTTTAGGGACTAATGTATTATATATGTAAAGTTCATATTTATTATTATTGGATAAAGTTAATCAAATAGATATACATGTAGAAGTTTAAAAGAAAAAGTGAAAGAAAAACAAAAGGGAAGTTAATAGAAGTATCTGGGAGCTCCTATACTTAGTGTGTGAAAACATGGTGTCGTGAGTATGTGTCCCTCTCGTGAAGATATCTAGCTCAAGATTAAAGAGACACTTGATTTTAGCTAACTAGAAAGTAAAGTAGAGTGCTTTTGATCTTTAATCAGGAGTAAATCAAGGTATGAATTTTTCTACTAAATATAATCAACCTGATTTTTGTAGAAGATCTGAGTCTCAACTTACTAGTTGAGATATTATAGATAAAGATGGTGTGGTAATCTTTTACCACCATGTTTTAGTCAAAAAAAGAAAGATATGTTTTTATAAGATTTGATTATACAAGTTTTGCTTCATATAATTTACTCGTGATTTGCAACAAGTTGATTGGAATTGATGTAGTAGATACATGGATGTTTACTTAAACAAAAGAAGTAATTTTTATAGTGAATAAAATCATGTAGACAAGGTGTTTGATGTAAAGCCTCAAAGAAAACTCGATTTTCAGAAAAAGGTCATATTAGCTATGGGATATTTTGTAGTTAGATGCTGATGGAAAACAGCCCAAAAAGAATAGATAGTTGTATTTTAACCTTTAAGTGATACGTGTATTATGCTTTGTGTATAGGTGATACAAGAGATCAACCAAGTTTTACTTAAAAGCTAACGGTGATTATAAGGTGAGTAACGGATAGAATAGAATGATAGGTAATATCCGGAATGCATTTAGATATGTATGAGGGTATGTACTTATCACATTACCAGAAGGTTATTTTATACGGGATTGATTTAGATATCTCTCGTATGAGTATGCCATTTATTTCATGAATGTTGAATGCATAGAATTACCAGAAAAGGAATTCCTTACATACTAGAATGTGACTCTGAATTTGTTTCAGATCACAACAGAAAGAATTTAGATTATGCATTCTTTATATGCTAGAACCCGTTTACTCACTAAGTATTTATATTTACCGTTATATATGTTTTTTTTTTAGGTGAGACAAGTGGAGCCCGAAAAGATCCAGGGAAGGGTATAGCTTAGCACTAGCGGTGTTGCTAGTTGGATGGGTAACGGGTATCTCTTATGCCTTTCTTTGATACTAGTTACGCCCTTTTTGTGCAACTTATAAAGTTGCAAATTAAACCAGTTTGTAAACCAGCTTTTGAAACATATTATGGTAACTATATAGGGTCATATTGTAAGTAAGTAAATATGTAGTTCTATGTAGTTCTATCCATATCAGTTTGTAAAAGGGTTTTTGCAAGCAGGTCCTAGTAAAGTATGAATAGTCGTTTTGAAACAAGTAAGAAAGGAGTGTTTGCATTAGCTTGCAGCCTGGTCTTGGTCAAGCTTAAACTTCATGTATCTTGAACCTGGATCGTCATTTTGTATGTAAATATGATGTTGAAAGTAGTACTGAATGTTTTGTTTTAGGCTGAGATACGCCAAGGGTTGAGTCGACTAGTGAGCAGATTCACTACTTGTATGGTTGGTCTTCTTGGGTCACTCCAAAACCAAAAGAAAAACTACCTGATCGTTTGTCCAGTTCATACCCTTAGCGTTTGATTATAAAATACGAGCTGCATATGTTAGTTGTATAGCTTCCCCTTGGTAGTCCATGTCCAGAACCACCACCTGATGCTTTTTGTCCAGTTATATCTCGGCTTTTGGTCATAAAATGAAAAGTAAATACATAGGTAGCTTGGATACGTTTCTCTGGTTCAAGTTAATGTTAAACCACCGGATGGTTTTATATAATAATGGTTACATATTAAAGTGTGTCGGGTGGTAGTTGTTCTTAGTGATTGGATCAGGAAAAATCTTTCTAGTGAGTTTACATCATAATATAACTATACTCCTGGTCAAAACCCGCGAGTCTTTACTAGTCCGGTATATTAAAGATCTTATTCTCTAGCAGTGTTATTACATGAGTGTTATTACATGAGTGAGCTCAATATTTCTGGTCCTCTCTACTAATGGTTTTGTCCAAATTATATCGTAGTTCCTGATCATTTAACAAGAGTCGAATTTTATTAGTTAGCCTCCTACAGTTTCAATTCGGGGTTTATGTTGAAACTATTTGATGGTCTATGTTAAAACCTTCTGATGCTTTCTGTCCAGATTATATCTAGCTTTTAGTCACAAAATGAATCAATACTTATAAGCAAACTTTAGATGATCTTTATTGTTGGCTCATGTCAAACCACCTGATGGTTTGTAGACTAACTACTCTGTTACCAAAGATCAGGTGGTAGTCGTCTTTCAATAGTTGATGTAAAATCTGTTCATCGGGTTTACATGGTAACTACACTCTGCCCCTGGTCATAACTCTTGAGTCATTAGTTTCAGTCTTGTGTTTAGAACTTCATCTTATATTATGTAAAGGTCTCTTATATTATGTAAAGGTCTCGTGTCTGGAGCTTTGTTCATTAGAATGGTACACGTGTAACTAACAAGTCATGCACCAAGTTCTATTTTTGAGATTATACACTAGTCGATAATAGTTACAGTTTATAAAAGAAAAATAACAGAATATAAATGTTTTTTTTAAATAAAAAAAAATTTTCTCGGGCGTTTCAACTACACCCACAAAATTGGCAAGATTTCAGCTAGTGTTGGCAAGTTTTTAGCTATCACAAATGTCATCTCCTAATTGGCTCAAAATTAGCCAATTTAACCAATTAGCTAATTTTTTGGCACTACACCCTTGCCCTTATATGGTAAAGTTCTTGGATTATTTGGCAAATTATTAAAACTTTGGTTTATTTTTTATTATTTTAAAATTAACTATATATGTATCTATCGGAAAATCGTTTACTTATATATAAATATGTAGGGTAAAGTTATTTTGAGAACCCTTTTTTTTTGCAAGAACCTTCGAGAACTTTTCAAATCAAACTCAACCGATGATTGTTCTTTACATAAAAATTGTTTTTTGATTGTTTTCTGAATAACTTATGTGTAATTTTGAAGTTTATAATTGTGTGGAGCATGGATTATCATCTGTTATACATTTATGTGGAGATTTGGATTCTTGATCACTTGTGCACGAATATTGCTATGATCACATGTATGCAAGTCGATCATATGTAATCATAGCAATATTCGTGCACATGTGATCAAGAATCCAAATCTCCACATAATTATATAACGGATGATAATTTATGTTTCCACACAATTATAAACTTCAAAATTACACATAAGTTATTCAAAAAACAATCAAAAAACAATTTTCATGTAAAGAATAATCATCGGTTGGGCTTAATTTGAAAATGTAACATCCCAACCCTTTCACTAACATTTTTTTTTTCTTTTTATAAAACTTTGACCTTAACATTTCTATTTTTATTTATCAACGTTGACTATGTCAACACTAACATTTTAAAATAATATCATAAATACATATTTTTAAACACCACTTGTAAACTTAATTTTGGTAACGACTTCTTTTAATAACCTTGACAAAATAATTTACCGGGCATCCAGAGCTTGATTCAAAAGAAAGATTACCATGGCTCGGTCCCTTGCCAAGTACTTCATTTCCATACTTCAAAACCGTCCTTTTAATTCATCATAGGGATAGTTCCCTATTTATCTCCCCACCTACAAAAATGTTAACTAAAACGTAAGCTTAATGCTTAGTGAGTTTTAATCTACAGGCATAACCGTTCCACGTGCTCCCAGCACTTCATGTGTCCCCGACACTTTATGTGGCCCCGCCACTTCATGTACTCCCGATACTTTTATGTGCTTCCAGCACTTCTTGTAGCCCCGCCACTCCATGTACTAGTACTTTTATGTGATGTGGCACCGCCACTTGTCACACTCGTATGCCCCCGACACTTATCGTTTTAATGTGCCCCCGACACTTTTACATTTTCTTTTGAATTCCATAATTATATCACATTTTTAATTTCCATAATTATATCACATTTATCTTTTGAACTATATATAACATATATCGGTTAAGTTGCAATATTAACAACCTACACATATATACATATACATATACATATATAATATAATATAATAACAATTGCTTACCTTTGATGTTAAAGATTAAATCCTAAGAATTGTGTCCTTATCCCTGTTCTCAACCGCGACAGCACTCGTTTCCATTTTTTTTCCTTCTATTTCCCATAGTAATTTATAACTTAGCATGTTATTATTATTACAACTAGCCTGGTGTCCGCACGTTGCGGCGGTGATGAACGGTGCTGATGGTGTTAATTTGGCAGTAGAGATGGAGGGCGACGGTGGAGATGGAAGGCAGTGGTCTTAGGGTGGCAATGGAAGTAGGTGGTGGAAAGTTTGGGTGTGTGTTACGATTAGTCGGAAATGGGGAAAGAGGTTAGCTTTATTTCGAGTGTGTGCCCGCGCTATGTAGCGGCGATGGTTGTAATGACGGCTAGTGTGGTGGTGGCGACGTCGGATGTAGTGGCGGCGGTGGATATGGTGGCTAGTAATCAATTACTTTGGATAACAAACATAACAAAAGACACAATGTCATAAAAAAGCAGTTATATATAACTATATATTATACCATGACATATGGTTAAGAAATATATACAGGATTCCTTTTTGAAAGTTTAGTCCATAGAGAGCCCAAACCAATATCTATGTAGCTTCTCTTTTGATATTTTCTTTCTTCCTCAAACACTATGATTGTTGAACACTAAGCTAACAAAACTTTCACAATACATAAGGCTGAAAGCTTGTGTTATGTTGTATTATATTGCTGTTAACTCATTCATCAAGGTATCAGTAAAATCATTAACTATATTGAAACATGATATACACATAATTCTTTAAGTCAAAAAAATAAATGCCTTGACATATTACATTTTTGGCAACATCCACTCACTATGTATTAAGCCGAGGTAACTGATATATGTTTCCAGGCCTTGCAGACGACGTCTAACCATCTAAGAGTTCATAAAATTTGCTTCCCATATACAACATCACACAACCTATAACATCTAACAAAATCTCGAGTCGCCACCATCTTTCAGAATGAATACTATTTTAACTCATAAACGACCTAAGTATTATTTGATATACGGGGGCCAAATGAATGCAAAGAAGTTATAAATACCTAAAATCTTATCTCTGGCCGAGATGTAAGCTGTAAAAAAGGGCGATGCACATAACGTGGTCAACTGTATCCATTCTGTATTTCAGTAAATATTTATGAAAACATTCACTCTTCAAATTCTAAATAAAAATACAGAACCCAAATAGTAAGGAACGACTAAGTTATAAGTACCTAAAATTGTTGTCATAAAAACATCTTAGAACTCGTTCGGGATCCAATTATAATCATCCATCGCTTAATCTTCTGTTATGAAACTTCTTTGGCAACTGTTTAAGCAACTGTGGTAAGATAGTGAACTTCTCAATTCTATATGTCATTTGAAAAAAAAATAGAGTAAATCCATGTTGAAATCATTAGTATTCACTACAAATGAACAATTGCATATTCTATCGATAGTAATTCTAAAAGAGCCAAACATATAAAAATCTACAACCTGAATACTTACATAATTAGATTACATAATAAGTTATAGTTTCCACCTTTGATCAACTAATAACAATCCATCACTTCCAAAACCGAACCCATATCATGTTAAGCATTCAAAAACATATATACATAAACCATGAATTTAATCATAACAACATAATATGTTCATGCTTCAACTATCTCAACCAGTTCATATTCCATCCCGTGTTTGACAAAGTTTCCGTCACAAACCAAAGTGTACCTCATCATAAGCAAATACAACATAAATATACAAAATAAAATATATAAAAAAATAACCAAATGGTCAACATAGTCACATAGATATATATAAAAAAAACCAAGATTAGAAAATGGAAAAAATAATTACCTCATTATTCAAGTGGCCGTCGGCAACTACGGATGGTGGTGGCGCGGTAGTACCCTTCTCTAGGCACCCTCTCTTTTTCCAGTATCTATTTTTGCTATTAGAAAAGAATTCGAATATCATAAAAAGAATCACCTTGGTCGGATTTTGATCAATAGAAAAAAAAATCCAATAATCATAAAAATGAGAGTGTTTTAATTAAATCTAAACTAATTAAATCTATTATAAAAAATTATACTTACCAGATGTTAAAGGACGGTGGTTGGTGGTGATTGTAGGCGGTGGTGATTGGAGAGGGTTTGGGGAAGAAAGGGTTGGGGTTTGGTTTGTTGAATGTTTAGGTTGTGGGAAGGAGAAGCTAGAGTAGAGCAACGTACGTACGATAAGGGGTTATAAGGGTATTTTAGGAATAAAAAAAGTGCTTAATTTTTTAATTCCAATACCCTATAAGGATTTATAGATATAGATTTACAGTTATGAATTTGGAAACTTCAATAGCTTAGAATTTATTATCACCACTTATTATATACGTATATTTTGTTTTTCTATTAAAGTTTTTGGAACAGAATGAATGTGCTTTTACTACTACTTCATTCAATTTGCAAGTGCTTTAACGGTAGTGTTGATCGGTTTAAACTAGAGTCATGAGTATAAAACTTTAAAAAGAGGTTAATTTCTTTTACCTTTAAAATTTTGGGATGTTACAATCAACCAATATATAACACAAACAAAGATATTTACGGTCAAAGTCAGAAGAAAAAAACTTGACCAGTAAAAATTGAACAATTAATATGGAACGGATGGAGTAGATGACAAAAGTGTCATCCTCTTCTTCACAAACCCACACCACACAAACCCCCCCCCCCCCCCCCCACACCCACCCACACACACATATATATATATAATATAAGGTAACACTCCGAAGAGAACACTTTTAAAATAAGAACGGTGAAAACACTTAAAAACATCATTTTGATACATTAAAAGTCCATAAAACTAACATAGTGCATAACTAATTATCATTATTTTAGTGTTTAACAACACATTGATCCGTCAAAATCGAAAAAATCACGTTTTTTGTTTTGTGCATCCATCTTGGATGCATATTCATCAAAATGATGCATCCAACAAAAAACGTGATTTTTTCGATTTTGACGGATCAATATGTTGTTAAATACTTAAATAATAATAATTAGTTATGCACTATGTCAGTTTTATGGACTTTTAATGCATCAAAATGTAGTTTGTAAATGTTCTCATTTTAATTTAGTTCTCATTTGATAGCCACCTACAAAAAAAAAAAAACAAAATAAGCTCCAACCTCCGTATTAGCCACCACGGAACAACCCAATGCGCACCTCAATACGGTCGAATACGGCCCACACCCAATGGTGCTCTTGTAAAACATTTTGGCCCCTTTTTTTTTTCTTTAAAAAGATGATTTGAACTACCCAAAATACCTCTATTCTTTATTCACTAATTTAAACATCTCTATCTAATATACCTATAATAATCTTAAATCTCAACCGCTCATTTTTTTTCTCTTTACTCAAATCTCAACAACTCATTTTTTTCTCTCTCATCCATAAATCATTTTATTCCTTTAGTTCATTCAAAATCTTTTATCTCAAAAACCGTATATCGATAAATTATAAAAATTGTATTGGTGTTCTTAAAATTTCATGTTTTTTCATTAGAGATGTCATTCGATATACTTTCGACGAATTTTTAAATATGAGGGCAGAGTCCGTACATTTTAAGCATTTGTCTATCATACTTTATGACTTGACCTATCATCTCCATCATCTCACCGCCACAACGAGCGGATATTATTTCTCGTCTAAGAAAAAAAATCCTTTTTTGAGAGTAAATCTGTATTAGAAAAGCTTTATTTGTTTTGACAATATTATATTGTAACTTTTTTTTAATATGAGAGAGAGAGAGAGATTACAAAGAAAAATATTCACTTCAACCACAAACAGCAACAAGTAAATTTCAACAGACTATAATGGTGGTGTACCAATTTGGCCAAAGTATTCATTCCATGTAGTGAAAATGATAAATTATAAAAATTGTATTGGTGTTCTTAAAATTTCATGTTTTTTCATTAGAGATGTCATTCGATATACTTTCGACGAATTTTTAAATATGAGGGCAGAGTCCGTACATTTTAAGCATTTGTCTATCATACTTTATGACTTGACCTATCATCTCCATCATCTCACCGCCACAACGAGCGGATATTATTTCTCGTCTAAGAAAAAAAATCCTTTTTTGAGAGTAAATCTGTATTAGAAAAGCTTTATTTGTTTTGACAATATTATATTGTAACTTTTTTTAATATGAGAGAGAGAGAGATTACAAAGAAAAATATTCACTTCAACCACAAACAGCAACAAGTAAATTTCAACAGACTATAATGGTGGTGTACCAATTTGGCCAAAGTATTCATTCCATGTAGTGAAAATGAGTCAAGAATATACACAATATATCATATCTGTTTTCCATTTTGTATCATATTCCACCACACCGTATCCTCCCAAAAATTTCTGTCCACCTATGCTACCATTTTAAAAGACCACAAGAAGCACAACATAGAGAAACCGTCCGGAAAACCCAATTTTAATCAATCAAATTATCCCCATTTGAGAGCTCGAAAGGACTTCCATTAGTTTCCATGTACCCAACATAATGAGGAGCATGCATCGGACACACTGGTATCATTTCCTGATGATGGTTAAGGTTTGGCTTTAGAAGTTCTTTTATAAAACTGCTAGCAAGCTGCAAAGGTTTAGGTAGTTGGGATGATTGAACCATGGTTAGAGTCACACGACCCCGGTTACTGAGATAACCAATACCGAGTTTTTCCATGAAGTCTTGTGTTACAGCATTTAGGTCCAATTTATCCCCCCTTCCAGGCACTAATCCCCAGTAGAAAACAACATTGGGCACCCCTATGCTTGTGTCAATGTACTCTGTAGGGTTCGGATCACATAAAGCATGCAACTCCTCCAACTGTCATAACCAAATAAAACTCAAGTAACTACGAAGTAATTTTCCAAATTACATTGGCATTGTCCAAGCAGTTTATTACGTTATTTTATCAAAAGTAGCAATGGCCTAGTAATCTATAAAAGTGAATCAGCTTGAATTATATTTTTGCTCCAAATGGTCAAGGTGGTAAAATTTACAAATATTTGGTTAGCTATGAGTAGAACATGTTATTGGCTTAAATTGCATAACCTGCAACGGTACTAATTCATTAACAAAGGCTCTTATCACACAAACTACTTGATCGCAAATGAGGTTGAACCATTGAAGTTCAGCGTAAATCAAGTTCCACCCCCCAAGCGCTTACAAAGGTAATGCACCCCAATGCAATCCTAGTTGACAATTTAGGAAACTAAATGTCCGGTTGGAATGTTGTCATGTGAATGGTCGATGAGACCTATGGCCCCTATAAGATAAAGATTTAGTCCTCACTTGCATCATGTGAGTTTACTGTATTTGAAGCTTCCACTTTATCCTAGGCTGTGATAATAAATACTCAGCCATTCTTCATGACTTCAGATTATATACTTGTATCTATAAGCAAAAGATAAAAGAACTCGGAAGTGTTCCACTACTAGTCAAATTAAATTTTAAATATACCCCTAGATAGTGAAGACATAAGAGAGCCTTGTTAACTAAACTCAATGCTAAATCTATTTTGAGAGGTGACAAATTTGACCCATTTGCGATAGATGTGTCAATTCGAGATATATTTTATCTCTAACGAATGAAATAAAAGTAGCTTAAATGTATATGAGTCAATAGGGTTGAAACTCGAAAAATGCCCGAAATGTATTTTAAACACATAAAACCTCCTGAAATAAAAAGGAATAAAAGTCTTGTATAATTTGACAAACCAACTGTTTACATTACAGACAATTAATCTATTTTGGGAAAAGGGTGTTTCAGGTCAAGGCGAGCTTATAATAATATATTATTATTAACAGAATAAAATCTGTAATCATATTGGACATACCAACTGTTTATGAAAAATTACCCTTTCTTGGACAAATTTGAGGGCAACCCAACCCAGCTATCTGAGTCCTGACCAGTTCCTAACCCGCCCAACTGCCCATATCTGGTAATAGTCACTAGCAAATGAAATAGTAATCCTGGAATCAAACTTTGGTAAACAGGGAAGTGTTTTGTTTGTCGTGGTAATCCAACAAGAAATTGTCACGCTTATTTAGGGGCTCAAATGAAAGTAGCATTGCTCAGCAAACAGCAGGCAACAAAAGTATGATCATGCTGCTCAAACATAAAATTAAAAAGATGATATTCTTACCTTAGCCAGAAGACTACAGATGCGTGATTTTACCCAGCTCACCCACGTCCCAGTCTCGTCCTTGTTATAAGTTGAAAGACATATTTTAATATAACGAAGGTAACTCTTTGAGTAAGGGAATGGCTCAAAGAGGTTTCCCCATTCAAACTGTGGCTTGAAGGGATCCTGCGGCAATGATAGAAGTAATACTGTAAATCTGTAATAGCAATTGGATGTAAATTCTGCAGCCAACTTCTTATAAAAAAAAAGAACATTAATAAGCGAAAACCATACTCTCTCTATGACATTAAAGTTGAAATCAGACACATACTTTCATATACCTTTTTGACTAGTAGCCAAAAGTTAATATGTAATGTACACTTTATAATAGCTACGATTATAAGGCTGGTTTAAGAATAAATGATTTAGTTCAGAGTTCAGACTTTCAAATCAATTTGTTCAGTTCAGTTCATGGTTTCTAGAACCAAACCGACCACCATACTTACTATTTTATTTTTACAACTATTGCACCAATTATCACATTGATTATTTTAGTGGAAGGATGAGCACGGTGATTAAATTTCGAAATGTAAATCAAGTTTAATTTAATAGTCGAAGTTTGTTTTTGATATGGATCTGCTGGAAGATTATATTATTATTATTTAGAAATATAATATTAGTTTTATTATTATGATGATTAGGAAACTATTGTATTACTATAGTTATGATATCTTTTATATTATTTAGTTAGCTTGCTAATCAAGCTATAGGATTAGTATTTATATAGACAATAGGCTGTAACATTTATTATGGATGAATTGAATTGAGGTCTTAAAACTTTTAGGAGATCCTTGCTTCTCGAATTGCAAGAACCCTTTTATCGTTTTCTTTGTTTACTGTGTTTATATATTCGAATATGTTTTGGTTCGTATCAATTGGTATCAGAGCGGTCTTTCTTGCAACCTGTGGTTTTATTAAACAATGGGCTCTAGGACGATTGTTGATGTTGACAACGATTTCCAGCAATACTGTGCATCTACTGAAGCTCGGTTCGATCGTATAGATCAAACCTTGGCTAGTCTGAAGCATGGTCAGGAGAAAATGAAGCAAGGTCAGGAGATGTTGATACAGGGTCAGAAGGCAATCAATCAACAGCTCAGCGAACTCTTGTCATTATTAAGAAATCAAGAAAAGTTACAGCAGCCCGTGCCACTGCCTGGGCCAACCATTAGGGTAATGGGCTCTGATTTGGAAATAGAAGCCAAACAGAAAGAAGTCAGACCAGTTAACTGTGTGGATGAGAATGCCTATAATGGCATAGATGTTGATGGTCTGACTCATGGAGCTGACCAGGGTACTTACGGTGGAGGTGGTGATACAGTTGTTTTAGAGATTGGGCAACTAAATAAGTTACCAAAGATCCAATATAGGGAGAGCAATAATTATTCAACTGGATCTCTTGTTCATACGAGTAAGAAGATGGCAGATGAGCCTTTCATGAGGGTTCATTCTGGTCGTGATGTTGTTGATCGGGTGGGGTTAGTTTCAAATCACCAGACTGCAGCAAAGTATGAGTTCAAATTCGACACAGGAAGAGATGGTATATTTGGACGTCCATGGCAACTTATTGCGGGTTTTATTTTGCTGCATTCCTATGATCTACAAAAGGCAATACTACACATCAAAATATGGGACCCGGGAATCACCTAAAGCAATTTTTGAAGCCACGCCTTGAGGACAAGGTGTGTTTTGGGGGCGGGAGTAATGATATGGATCTGCTGGAAGATTATATTATTATTATTTAGAAATATAATATTAATTTTATTATTATTATGATTAGGAAACTATTGTATTACTATAGTTATGATATCTTCTATATTATTTAGTTAGCTTGCTAATCAAGCTATAGAATTAGTATTTATATAGACAATAGGCTGTAACATTTATTATGGATGAATTGAATTGAGGTCTTAAGACTTTTAGGAGATCCTTGCTTCTCGAATTGCAAGAACCCTTTTATCGTTTTCTTTGTTTACTGTGTTTATAGATTTGAATCTGTTTTGGTTCGTATCAGTTTTCTGTTCGATAAAGCATTATTGAAGTTGGTACTTGGTTCCTTCAGGTAAAGAAAACCAGAGATACTTATTCAAATCAGTATCAGTCCAATTTCAATCCTATGCATGGGCTCTTTTAGTTCATCTTTGATTTCAAAAATCTTTCTTATGTCTTTTTCTTTTTTTAAATCTCTATATGCAAAATAATTTATGTATATATAATGGTCTAAACAATGGCGCTGAACTTAACCCAGATCAAAGTTGGCTGGTTCAGTTTAGTTTGGATTATCAACATTCAGGGTTGACGGACAAAACCAACACACTTGCACATCTAACAATAGAAAGCCAAAACAACGACAAGACGTATATGTCTACTTCTGACTAGAAATTTTCCAAACACCCAAAGTGTGCAACTTTTATGTGATATCTGAAAATAGAAGTGTTGTGATATTCACTACAGATGCTATTGTTAAAGCTAGCAAGATGGGTGGAAGGGTAACAGATACGAATGAGCTCAGGTTGATACAGGGTCCATCATATTTATTATGGGGCCGGTTTTTTCTACAACTTAAGAAGATCATATATAGTTAAAAGATTAATTGTGATTAAAAATATATTATTGTAAGAATAATAATCTAAATCTTTGACTAAAAATGATATAGTGGGTTTTATGTATTAGACAGTCTTTGGGTGACGTCCAACCTGTTCCCCTTGTGCTAATTTGCTTTACTTTTCCTTTGAGATAAATCAACCTAAATTGACCTATTTGTAAGGAAATTGATTGAAATTTAAAGAATAAGTATTCTATTTGTACCTCAGTCTGACGATATCCTCTACGAAACTCAGATCTGATCTTGTTGAAGGTGCTAGTCATGTTTAAACTGCAAAAGTCATCTGGGGTGCTTAACGACTGAATAAGCATCAATGGCCGTGTTCCAGGAGGAAGAGGTGGCAATGTTGTTCCTTCAAGTAAAACAACTGGTTCGGGCCAAGGCCAAAAGGCAAATGTCTTAAAAAAGATAGAAAGCAGATTTCCCAAACTGGCACTTGGGTTCTTTTGACAAATAAAGGCGGTTAGAACAGCCAAGTGAATGCCTTCAAAGAACCCAAATAGCTGCAAAATGGATAAAAGGGGATTCAATCAATTAACAAGGGCGTATCACAGTGTCAATGAGCAGGCAAATGAGGTTTGATTTTTGTAGGTCTTACAGAAAAGAATTTTATGAAGGCATTATTAACAAATGTGAAAAGGTAAAATGGAAAGTCTTACTTCACTATACACTCCTCTCCTCTTTGCCCATGTATTAACACAAGTTAATAATTCCTTGAATATCTGCATGAAAATATCTAATTAACAAGCGAGTCGGATTGCATAAGAAAAAAGTCAAAAACGGACAGGTGCATCACTGTCCCATAGTAAGACTATGCTGGTTTCACACCCGCATGGTAATATTATATATATAGAGAGAAGAAGAAAATTTACTACGATACCGCTATAGGTTTAGACTTATTACTCACGAATCAAAAATACATTCTGTAGTTTTAAGGATTTTCTGGAAAGGATTATGAAAATAAGAATGATTGGTGAGTTCAGAAATCGATGCAAGTAGTGAAGGAAAGAAAGAAATGGTGATATTATTTAGTTTGCATAGATAGTCCTTCCAGAACTAAATTTTAAAATATATGAATACCAAAAATGTTAGGTCACTTGCCATACAAACATGGTGTACCTTTACATCTGGAACAAGCTGCAGGATGCTATTCATTTCCCGTATTCCAGACAAACTATTCCAGCTTGTTTCATCTATATCCTTTACGAACAAGGGGTCATGTATATCCACATTCTAAAAGCATAATAATTAGCCATAGTAATTGTAACATTAGCAAAGAGAAGTAAAGATAGATGCAGAAGAAACAGAAAACATCATTCTCGCTCACCTCGGGAACAGCTATAATTTGGAATTTAGCAAATGACAAGTCAATCAAGATTTCTTCAAATGTAAACCGCAACAAAGGAATCTTTGCATCCTTGACACAGTGTATACCAGACACTTCTGGTCTCCCTAGAAGCATGTTTTGCAAAACTATGAAAAAGTCTTCCTGCTCATAAACAGAACCACAAGATTAAGGAAGTGTGCTCTTCCATAACATTTCTATGTACACACAAATCAAATGGAACACTAGAAAACTCACTTCCATAGAAGCAAAAGAAGGGCCAACGCAAAGAACGTCAATGCTGGACTCTGCATCATAAACCTAAAAAATATTTATGGAAAGATCAGAACACTAAAATATGTTGCTGGGTACAACATAAAAGCAAAAGAGTAGATAAAAACATACATCAAGGCCATATGATCCATGTGGTAATATTGTTGCTGAAGTATCTTTAATATGATTATGTGGCAACCTACGTTGATATGCAACTCTTTTAATCCAGATCATCAGTATCTGCATCATCACAATACATAGACTTTCATAAACCTATAAGATGTTGGAGAAACTTTATCAAACTGAATATCCCAGGTAACTATCTTCTTTTGCTGCATCTCTTTTTCAGTTTTTATGGTTATTAAAGATATTTTATCATATGCTTAAGTCATTCCTTTTGACTACAAATTCAGTAAGTCCTATGAAAACTGAGATGCCGAATATCAAACCCACAATAGTTGTGTATATAGATGCTTGTATGCAACCTAATCATCAATTATTAGGGAATATTTATTTTTTCATATTCCATAATCATATTCTTCAAGGCACACATATAGTTTCAATTATGGATTTCCAGTCTTTATAGCTATCTAAAGTTGTCACGCGCAAATAGGCCCATTCTATCTCATAATTCATCTGCTGCAATTTCCTTTTTTAAAGAAACCACTATCCTTGAAACCTTTATATCCTATATTGTAAGAAAATGAACTCGCCAACATGATTTAAACTAGTGTTAACCTACATTAAACAATAAGAGGAAGCTTCTTATCCAACGCCAACTCTCTGACAAATTTAATCGCACGGTGCTCCAACCCTCACAATCCTAAAAATGCTCCCCTTAAGCTCATTCTTTGGCACTCAAATCCCAAAATAAATTTATTGGCCACCATATGTTAATAAACAAGCTCTAAGATATCGTCATCCATCCTTTGCCCTTTGACTTCCACGTCTACAATATCTAAGTCTGAACAACAATCATGTTCAATCCATTCACCACATTTCATCTTTTTGGAAACTTATTGTAATACATATTTTTGCAATACAGGTCATTGTTTACCCTTCCAAGTTCAGACACTCCACTTTAACAAGTTCAAAAGTCAGCCACTAGATTTTTTGCCAAACGATATTTGAGGACCCACACCCGTAACCAAACTTTACAAAATTGTGAAAAGACAAATGGTCTTCTTTTTCCTGAAAAGACGTACAATGTTTAAATTTATATTCATTACCTTGAAATCGCTTGTCGAAATTTACTATAACAATCCCATTATAAACATATATTGTATTGGATTTTATGACCAACATGACCATTGATTCTTGAATTTACAGACATCTCATGCAATGAATAGAAGATAACAAATAAGACTCTTAACTAATGAACAGTGAATTATAAAAAGAAAAGGTAAAATAAAACTATTATTTTACCTCTTTAAGCTTGTCAATAATATCCTTCCTCCTCAATTTCTCTTCGTGAGAAGCCACAAGTCCCTCATCACTTATAAACTACAACCATTGCAAAAAATAGCAATTAACAAATAACATTCCCAACAAGCCAACACTATAAACTTAAACTCGAAGACATCCTAGCACTTTTCCTCAAAACATATCACTCCTTCAATCATCATGTGACAAATGATACCCAACTAGGGCTTAAATCTTGATATTGCATTGCAAAACCACATTTCTAGGTGTCAACCAACTTTTTCAAGACCGAGAAAAATGCAGAAAATATTTTTTTTCCTTTTCCAAACATTGTTTTTAAATTATTTTCTTATTAACAAGATAATCTTCTAAAAAGCATATCTAATCAACAGTTCATACTAACTGTTTGGTTAATCTTTCTTCGTTATGATTTCCAATCTTTCGAGTTCGTAACAAAATATAACTTCCTTTCACTTTTCAACACAAGTCCCATTTGTACTACTTTCCACTAAAATGATACTCTCAACATCCTACAAAAACTGTTAACTTCCAAAAGTAATATACTAACTTTACCATTCTAAGGGGAGTTTGGAATCGCATTTTGAGTGAAACATGATTATTGGCATATTGCGCTTGCAAAACACAAATAATCAGAAAAAGAGTCAGGCCGTAAAAGTGACTATCTATGTTTTCTTCAAGAGAGATCACAATTTTTAAAAAGCAGGTTAGAACATGCTTTTTCAAACCAAATGTCCCACTTGAAAACACAATCTCAAACACCCTTTAAGCCTAATATACACCTTTTTCACAAAACTAATCCATACAAGCCCGACCAAACAACAACATTGTACTATCATCTTTCTAGTTTCTATTACACAATGTAACAATAACGGGTTTCCTTAAACTACATGTTTCTCTTCTAAACCGTGGACACTTATTTTGGGACGGACAGCTAAAACAACACATTTTAAGTAACAGAGTAAATTATACATTGTATCTAATAAAATATATATATATATAATTATTATGTTAGTGAGTAAATAAGTAAAAAAAATGAACCTTGAGAAGCGAAAATGAACTTTCATCTTCAATTTCAGACACCATTTTCACAGATAATAAACTGATGTTGTCTTGTTAATGATATATATATATATATATATATATATGTATATTAATATGTTATATGATTTGGAGTGACTAGTGCATTTTGTGATTTAGGGTTTTGTGTTTTCTGAAAGGAATTTGGGCAACAAAAACAAAAATAGCTATTTCAAGGTGGTGGAACTGTGGAAGGACGAATGTATAAATATACACAGGCACAGAATGCTTGCTCTTTTCTTTTCTCCTTTGGGTATTTTAATGTTACTTTGTGATAATTATGTGGGGCCGGGGTCTATATATATGTATGTTGACATGTTGTAGGCAAGTTGTAAATCGAGTCAAGTCAAAGTCGAATGTGAATATTTTATCAACGTTTAGGCTCGAAGTCAATACTTACATAACTATTCGAATCTCCTGTGTTATTAGTTACGTTTAGGATGCGTTTAGTTCAAAAAAATTTTCTTGTTTTTCATTTTCATTTTCATTTTTTAAGAAAACATGGAAAATAGAAAACGCGTTCAAATTATAATTTTTTAGAAAAGTTTTCCTAGAAAATGAAAATTCTCTTTTCTAACTTTTGCACTAAAATTATAAAACTATTTTTTTCAGTTTTTGTTTTCACTTTTCTATTTTCTAAACCTTATATAAACCTAAAATTAGAAAACAAGTGAATTTGAACATGTTTTCTAGTTTTTTAAAATGAAAAAATGAAAACTCCATCTTTTATTTTGAACACGTTTTCAAAATTTTTAAGGGTTTTTTAGAAATGAAAAACCTTTTCATTCTTTAGAAAACTAAAAATGGAAAACTTAAAAACATTTTCTCCAACTAAACGTGCCCTTAGAGATTTGTTTCTTGAGCTCAGTTAGCTCGTTTACTTTGTAATTGAGATGACTATGCCCATATGCGGTTTGCCGTCATTAGAATCAACTTATATGACTAAGTATCAATGTTCTAAACCCTTGTTATATAATGTGTCTGTGTGATATAAGTAACAACTAATGTTACTCAGTCATTGGTCGGGATAACAAAAGTTATCTATTTCTTTATTTTGTAAAAATATGTTAAAACAAATCTTTGCAAATCAGAGCTGGACCAAGTG
This sequence comes from Erigeron canadensis, assembly GCF_010389155.1. NCBI lineage: Eukaryota > Viridiplantae > Streptophyta > Magnoliopsida > Asterales > Asteraceae > Erigeron > Erigeron canadensis. Next base: position 24,274,214 of record NC_057768.1, read on the forward strand.
GACACAAGCCCAAAGGAGCAAATATGTTGGGGGTAATGGGCTTCTAGTCCATGTTTGTATATACTAGGTTTCTGTATTAGAAAATGCATGAAGACATTATTTTAACTGATTTGTATATTTAATTTTAATTCAATTTTTTTATTTATTTAGTTGTTAAAGCGTAGGGATAAGTTACCTAGCTAGACTAGCTTCCAAAACCTCAAATAAAATTGTGTCGTGTTATTTAAAGTTTATGACATGTGCAAAATTTTGAGCATCTAGCCCTGAGTATTCGAACTTTCAAGACCGGCTCTGTAGCAAATGAATATACTAATTAATATATTAAAAACCTAATATCGTTGGTCGGGATAACAAACATTAACTATTTTTTATTTGAAAAAACGTTAAAGAAATCTTTTCAAATTACTGATAGATTAAAACCCTAACATCGTTGGCCAGTGATAACAGATATTAATTGTTTTGGATAAGTTGTTTGAAAAAATTTTACAAACTAATATACTAATAAAAAAAAACTAAATTATATCATCCGTCAGAAAACTAATCCACAAGTAAACGTTAGAAAAAAAATATAACGAAAGAAAAAAAGAAAAAAAAAACAAATAAGTTGGCAAGCAGCTACGCAACAACCTGCTAGACATCCAATCTCAACATTAATAAAATACAAAAACTATATCATATAATTGAATATTAAAAAAAAAAAAAAAAATGAAAATTAAGATTTGACCAACCATCACCTAAGGCTAAATCTTGAGCTCCTTCATGACAAAAGGTTTTAAAAAGTGAATAAAAGGTTTAAAAAAGTGATGTAAAACACATAGAAGTGGAGCCGAACATAAAAGGAACAGAGGTTTACTATTCAAACCAAAAAGATGGGTACTCGTGTAATACGGTGGTGGTGGCTGCAACGGGTAGTGGCAGTGGCGGCGGTGGTGGTAAGGATGTGATTATTAATCTAAAAGTAATTGATGTAACCGGTACTCGGGTATTTTGTGATTCGAAGGGTTTCGCTTGCGGATACGATTATGTCTCAATTTAGGGTTTGTTTGACTGTTTATATGTTTTGGAAAAAAAATCTCTTTAATTTTTGTTACATAACAAAAGGTATATGGGGTATTTGTAGCAATTGTAATAGTCTAGGGTTATTGTAATTTATTCAAATGTTAGTTATAGGAGCGGGAAATGTAGTTATGTGTACAAATACTAGCATCATCAATCAATAAAGAAAGTTATTGTATTTTTCTTAATCCCTAAATAAATTCTCTGTTACAGATGGTGGAATCGTATGAGTTCCATGTTGATACTGTCAGTCCATTCACTTTTTTAAGGTCACGCATAAGAAAAGGGTATGGAAAGGCCTGAAAGGCGGATTCTGTAACATCCCAAACTTTTTATTTAACGGTTGACTTTAGTCGTTAAGTCAACGTAACGTGTCCGTTACGTCCATGTTAAATTTAGAGCTTATATGTAGTTAATGTGTTATGCGTGTGAGACTTGAATGTCTTATTGATTGACGTAGTAATGTGTTCAAGATGTTGTTATATGCCTTTAGAGGTGTTCAAAGTGTTTATTGAGTTGTATATAGTTCACATAGGTGTTTAGGGCTAATAATGTGACGTTTGGAAGCTTAGGGACGAGTTTTGACATAGAGTGAAAGTCAAAAACGGGATTAGGGTCAAAGAGCAGGTCTTTAGCTTCTAATATCCTTTTCTCTTTGAGCCCTAACCATTCCCCATTGCCATAATCAATTCCTTGTTCGATTTCATCTTCGTTTGGTTGATTCGAGAGTGTTTTGATCAAGTTTTTGTATCCTCTTTATAATCTCCAGGTATCCCAGGTATAATAACATTGATTTCATGTCCTTTCAATCCCTTGATTCGATTCATAACTGATCTAGGTCTTTAGAGGGTTGATTGGAGTAAAAAACGTGAGTTTTAATCAATTCGGTAACCTAAAATGATTGTTGTTGTGTTGCAAATCAATTGGATGTTAAGGGTTGTTTTCATGACATCATTAGAGTCTTAAAATGATGAATTTTGAGGGTTAAAAGTCGTTCATAAGGTTTGGGGTCGTTTGGGGTGTGTTTGGTTAAGTTTTGGAGGTTAAACAATGAGGTTTGTGCAGAAACAGGGCTAGCTGCGGTGCAGCTACTAAGCTGCGGCGCAACTGGAAACCAGTGACACATAGCTGCGACGCAACTAGGTAGTTGCGACGCAATAGCGACGGAATTTTCAAATGGCCATAACTTTTGAACCGTAACTCCGTTTTTGACAAATAAGATATCCACGGAATCGTGAGAGAGTCTACTTTCTAATGGAAATGTTTTTGAAAGATTATTGTAATGTCAAGTTTCCAGAAAGGTTAATTTAGTGAGTGTATCCCGAGTTTCGTCGAGTTATGTAAGCTTTAAAGTATTAATCGAATGTCCGATGCATCAAGCATTGTCATGAGTAATGTTTATAGGTATTTAGACGTGAGTCATGACCTTAAGTGAGTGGGTAGTCGTTTAATGATTATAGGTAGTCGGAATACTTGCAAAGCTCGGTAACTTACGTTATCATTTCTTGTGCACTCCATTGAGGTAAGATACACTACTTTGACACGCTGAGGGTTCAACAAAAACATAGTTTTCATATAATAACTTCCCCTAATGATATCTTGGTTGCTTATGGGTATTCGGGATTATACGGGAGGTGATATGGGCTATGTAGATGCATATAAAAGCCTGAAATGCTACCCCAATGATACGTATTGCTATGAGATGTTATGTATGCTTAATAGATGATATGATATGAAATGATGTACGATCTAAGATGATAAATGTTATGCAATGTTGTAATGATATACGATATGCAATGATATATGACGATGTACGTGATGTAACAATGTATGCGATGTGATGATATGAAATGAAACGCTATGAAATGTGATGTATGATGATGATATGTGAAATGTGCATGATTACATGGCTTGTTCATCTAGTTCACTAGACTTGTTAAGTTGCCATGACACGTGCACGTTTAAGGGCCCAAACGTAATGATGTATATGCGATGATTGTTTAGGTTGTGTAAACACCTAAACTATATGTGATGTGAAATCGAGCTCGTAAATTTGATGTGAAAGTGTTAAGCTTAACCCGTACTTGCCCTTGCCCGGTGAGTGCGTATATGGTTGCTTGGGTGGCTCCTTGCAATATAATTACGTGGTTTGAGTACCTCCGGGTGGCGTGATTAACCACCAATGTCTTTGAACATACGGATTACTCCTAGATTGGCTTGCCATTCCTTAACGACATTGATGCACTACTGAATGGTGGTTCATCTAGTCGGGTACGACTTATGTCACACTTAACGAGATGCATATGTTATATGAGACGCGTGACTTTTGTCACAATTATAAAGATGTTCAAATGTGATATGTGATGATACAAAAGATGACTAGGCACATTTAGGATGACCCATCCTAATATGAATGATGTTGATGATATGATATGTAAGTGTGATGATATGTTTGGGGATATGTGCCTTAACGAATTAATATGACTTTTATATAATGTTTTAAATGGACAAACGTTTCATAACTTATGTGTTATCTTACTTAGCTAATTCGTTAGCTAACACTTGCTCTTTTAAAATGTGTTGTGCCCTCAGGTCCAACAATAGCGAGCAGGTAGATGTGAGAAGATGTGAGGCATGGGTAGATGATCTTGAAGCTGGTCATAGTTTACCCATAGTGGCTACTCGCTTTAGACATTTGCTTATTGTTTAGATAATAATGACTTGTATTGATGATGTGCTCGGTTGTTTAATGTTAGGCAACCGATGGATTTCCATTTAGACTTATTTTGATGATATGGCTAGTAACACCATTTAATGAATAAACCAAACAGATTTTACTGGTTTGGACTTTTAAAGTTAATTCCGCTTCTTTTAACGCCGTTAGGCAAAAGTTTTTGGAAATCCTTATTCTTAAATGTTGGGTGTTACAGATTCGGGGGATGTTAGATGGTGATGCGATTATTTAACTTGATTACTACTCGAATAAGGTATTGGCCCTCCAGACAGTGATGAGGCGAGATGATTTTTATTATTTCGCATACCAGTCGGGCAGAAGTCCCATGCTTTGGGAGATGAGGGGGAGTTTTAATTGGAACCTCAACTACTTCCGGGATCTCAGGGATTGAAAGTCAGTCTTAAGTATCCTGAGGTCCTTCAAGGTGTAGAGCTTATTTTTCCTAAGTTGAAAGAGGTTGTTTTATACCTGAGAGATCAGATGGATCCCAACAGCAACATAAAGACGGTTGAGACATCAGTTTTTACAATCATCCTCATGATTATCAAATCAGGTCGGTTTTCATGGCTTTCCAACCCCCTAACTTGTTTGGTATACCACATGGACGATCCCACTAGATTTCTCCTAATCGGTGAAAGGTATGAGTTGATGTTTAAAAATGGTCAAAGCTGTCTGATAGGGCCAAATATGCATACATACAAGAGGTAACCCAAGTTGATGATGAGGATCTGCGAGGTATTGAGGAACACAACATCCACAATCTTTTCCCCGGAACTTGGAGGACTTCAACTCAAGCTCAGCGTCGGAGATGTCGTGTTTGCGTACGTGCTGACTTTTTAACCCCAAACCCAATGGGAAATAGATGTTGAGCCTGACCTCATGTTGATAACTCCCTCCCTTCTTTTCTTTTCAAAATTATAATAATAAAAACCTTTGCTTCTTACGCTGCTTTTGTTTTTATCAGTTAGAAAAGAAGACGGGATTGTTGTTGGTGTCAAGCGTTTTTGTCTGCAGAAGAAGAATAATCTTAATCTGCTGCTTTTTGTTAGTTAGTATATGACGTAGAGTTAACTTTCCCACAACTTTATTGTGTATGACTTTAATCTTGTTCCATATCAATTTTCTTTTCTTTTATTTCCTTTGACTTAAAATAACATTTTTGCAATCTTTTTCATTTTTCTACTTTATATTCTTGCTACTTAAAATTCGAAAATATAGAAAGTTTTTCCTTTCAAATATGAGCTAATTGGGAAGGAAAACTTTTTAGGCTTTCAAGAATTACTAACTTATCTATGAACCTAATTCTATTCATAATTATTTATTAAGGACATAATTGTAAAATTATATGTTTTTTCCTTTTGTTTTTTATTTCCTTGTAAGTTGAAAATCTCCATATAAGCGTTCTATAAAAATAACTTATTTTTTTATCTTCACACTTTTTCTAAAAAGTTTAGTTTTTTTTTTCTAATTATTCATGATGTCATAAAAACTTTCTTTCTTAAAAATTATTTCACTTTTTATTTTTGATATTTATGATGTACATTTTAAAAAAAAAAATGTTTATTTAAACTCTATTAATTTACGCATGGTCTTTTAAATTTTCATGGATCATAAAAAAAAATATTTTACATTACTCTTGATAGTTTTATAATTTTTTTTGTTTCACATTATATTCTTGCTACTTGAATTTCGAAAATGTAGAAAGTTTTTCCTTCCAAATATGAGCTAAATGGGAAGAAAATTTTTTTAGGCTTTTAAGAATTACTTTAAAAAAATGTTTTTTAAACTTTATTAATTTACACATGATCTTTTAAATTTTCATGGATCATTTAAAAAAAAATTTACATTACTCTTGATAGTTTTAGAATTTTTTTTTTTACATTATATTCTTACTACTTGAATTTCGAAAATGTAGAAAGTTTTTCCTTCCAAATATGAGTTAAATGGGAAGAAAATTTTTTTAGGCTTTCAAGAATTACAAATTTATATATGAACCTAATTCTATTCATAATTATATATTAAGGACATAATTATAAAATTATATATTTTTTTCTTTTTGTTTTTTATTTCCTTGTAAATCAAAAATCTCTATACTAAAGAAAAACAATTGTTATGACATAAGCATTGTATAGAAATAACTTATTTGGCATTTTCACTTTTTTTTTTAAAGTTTAGTTTTTCCCTAATTACTTATGATGTCATAAAAACTATCTTTTTTAAAATTTATTCTACTATTTATTTCTGATATTTATGATGTCAATTTTTTAAAAAAATGTTTTTTTTAAACTCTATTAATTTAAACATGGTCTTTTAAATTTCATTATCTAAGTAATTTTTTCATAGTAGATTTTAATTTATCCGCATATTATGCGGGTTAATAATCTAATTATATTTATTTGAAACATAAGGTATACTATTATGAAGTTATGAATATTATATGTATGTTTATTGTTTACACACACTAACTCACTAAGTATATATGATACAAAAACTTGATGGTAGTTGATGTGACTAATTTATACTCATTACCCACATCCTTATTGGCCTATTTCTTATGCTTTTCAAGTATATTTTGTATGCATTTGGCGCGTTTATGGTGTTTGTTAGTGTGTACAGACTCTAAACAGGTTACGCGTTCATCTGGTGCAATTACGAAGGGTTATTGGCCTAGAAGTTGATCTGAATGATTGAGAGTTGATAAAGTTTAGAAGATTGAAGAGTTCAGCAAGCTTGAAGATCGAAAGATAAATCTTAGTCACCAGGCTTGTGACTGCGCCGTAGTGGAGGTTGCCATGCCCACTGCGCCGTAGTCCTTATCCACGGAAAAAATGGAAAACACCCCACTGCTAGGCTGACTGCGCCGCAGTCAGGAAGGGAGAAAAGAAGGCCGAGGAAAATGACTGCGCTGCAGTGGCGGTCACACAAGCCACTGCGCCGCGCAGTCAGCTGAAAGTCAAAGTCAAACCAAGACCATTGCGCCGCAGTGAGGGAAGGCGAAGCCCGCGCCGCAGTGGGAACACGGGGTCTGAAGGAATAAGTCGGTTTTGCATCAGATTTTCAGAGGGTATATAAGCAAAACCCTAGGTCGAATTTCAGGCATCAAAAACTCTTTCTAGGAGCTGTTCTACAAGGTTTCTTCACCCTCCAATCAAGATAATTTTTTAGGCGGATTTGTTGAAGATTCACAGGCACCCATCTAGATCGTATCTACTTACTGTCTTGCAATTTATTTTTCATCAAACGATTGGTACGTCATGTTTCTCTTCTATTTTAATTATTACTTTGGATTGATCATGAGTGGCTAAACGTATCCACCTTGATGAAACAAGACGGATAATGTGATTGCAATATTTTTAATTCAAAAGAGTTTATTTAATTATCGTTGTTCTGTGATCTTGATGATGTTAATTCTTTTTATTAGTTAACTTTGATATTGGTTGCATATAATTCTTCGTTAGTGGTACCAGTTGAATGTGTATTTGATTTCAAAACGGTTACTTGTCTATAAGTAATTATCACTAGTTCATGGTATGATAGTGAATATCATTTTAAGAAAAGATTAATTTTGTCAACGTGATTGATATCGGTTGGTGGTACCACGTTATTGTCACATAGGTTCAATTGATAATTGGATAGTCAATAAAACTGATTGTTGAAAGAATTGTCTTAGTTTTGGTGGTACCGGCTTGGGTAATTTAACTAGCAGTTAAATGATTCGGTATTTTGTTCACGGTTGGTGGTACCACGTGAGCACCTTAATCTTGTCACGATTATCTTTAAACTCTAGAGAATTTGTTCTTAATTAAATGCAATCACGTTTGAAGTCGAGGGAAGTCAAGGCGGATGACTTTTAATTATATTGTCTGAAGTTCTTTTTAAATTTATGCAATTATTTTGCAAACCAATTTTACTTTAATTGTCAAGAGGATTTCAAAGCAACACCCATTTTTCAAACCATTTCATAAGCAACTAATCATTCCCAATCCCTGAAAACGAACTCAGACTTATCTCTTAACTATATTACAAACGATTGGGTCCACAGCCCGTGAGTGCATAGTAGTGAGTTTTTAGGTGGTTTTAGTTTTATAAATTTAAAGCTCGATTTTGCACATCAGTAGCTATATATGCATTTTGTTTGTCAAAACTAAAAAATGTTTTAGTTAATTATCACATAGATATTTAGGAAAGGCTCAATCAATTTTGTCTCAACTTTAGAATACTTTTTACAAAACTTTTATTAATATGTCTCAATTGAATCCAGATTTATTAGCTAGTTAAATATATTACAAAAATAAATAAATCTACCTTTATCAGGAAAATCAAGAAAAATGGATAACATTTATTAATTATGACACTCTCAAAGCGGAAAGTAAAACTCTTTTATAAGATTAACTAGCTCAACCCGCATATTATGCGGGTAGCTGATTAAAATATGATGTTAAGATTACAATTTGTTTAAAAATTATAATATATAAATCACATCAGCTATGTTAGATATCTAATAATGATTCAAATCTCATATTTCTAACTCCAAAATATTATTACAATAATCAGTGTACTTCACAAATTTGTTTTCTATTTCAATAACGATCCTTTTGGGAACATTTAACATTTTACTTTAGTTATCATGACATCGAGAGAAAAAAGAAAAATTAGTTAATTAAATTAAAAAAAGATACTATGAAAAGTTTAGTTAATTATACGGCTTTTGATTTTTAGTTGTTTTTTTCATTCTTAAAAGATTAAGTAAAATAAAAACCTTCATGAGTATCTACTAAAATTATCTAAAATTATTATATCTTTAAATAAGTTTCTATTTTCTTTTTTGCCCATTTTGTTTTTTTTATTGATGATGTCATAAAAATATTAAGATAAAATATCAACATGTTATGAAATTTTCTTTAAATAAGGTTTCTAAGTTGTACTCAAGAGGACGATGGAGACTTATATATGCTCCACTTCTAGTTTCTTAATGTCGTGTTATGTGATGTGTTTACCTTCAATATCCAACATCACTATTTATAAACAGAAGTTTAAACAACTAAGGTGATTATAGGTCTAAATATTAGGAATTCTCAAAACTACCACAACCCCCATAGAAGTATTGCCAAACAAGCTAAATCTAATAATGCAGGATTTACTAATGATCATAGGTTCATAGTGAACGATTAGTATTATATGAGTAACATAAACATATACAAGCACCTAGTTCACATAACAAAACACATATTGGTCACAAATAAGTGAAACAACTCATGAATGATTAGACATATATATAATGCACACATAGTCCCTGTTATGCATGTTATATGTGGGAACTTAGGTTATAGTCTAGGTCAAACCACCTAATTCTCTATAACCAAGGCTCTGATACCATTCTGTCACACCCCATCTTAGGCGGAATTGTAGGATATGACGAAAAGATATAGCAATAGCACATGGACTTTATAATAGAGTCATACTAAATGAAATTCAAATAAATGTAAATTCCACAAGCGGAAAGTCTAGGCAACACACCTCAAATATCAAAAGAAGTAGCAAATTGCAAATAGAGTTCCATGTTTCAAATGAAATCTAGGAGTCCATGAATGATCTCTTTATTGGTCTTCCTAAAGTCCATAAGCTCACTCTCCTTAAGCATTGTTATTACCTGAAAATGAATGCTCGAAAATGTCAACATAACGTTGGTGAGTTCGTAGGTTTAAAGGAATACAAATGAGTTTGTTGTGCATGATATATGAGGTTTGGACAATAGTGTAAATATAAACATGTGGTAGCATACTAAATACTGATCAATGCCATCATAGTTATCCAACAACACAATCCCCATCACTCCTGCCAACAACTCAATTATGCTTTAAATACCAACAACTACCAGTTGGAGTATAAAGTTGGTCGATAGTTTTCCAATAGTCTTCAATAAATATCAAAAGACGTCTATTGCATCAAAGAAATCAATACAAGCAAGCTAACATACACATTTCATAATTACACGTATTTGTTCATGAAAACAAACAAGTTTTGGCACAACTAGTAAAGAAATGAAAAGTGTTTTGAGCATCATTTCCCCCCAAAGAAATAAAATAAAGAGGGGCCACGAAACTCACCTCAACAAGCAAGTAGTTATGCAAAGTCTAACAAGGTCGCTAGATACTACACAACATATATATATGAACAAGTTACAATTATGAACATGGTCAATAACCGTCCATTGTAACCCCTATTTGATGATGTACATATATGGATACTTTCAAAATATTCACAACTGATTTTGTCATGTATTATTAAGTTACAAGTCACATAACTTAATATAGTGTATTTGTTTTAATGATATACCATTGGTTTCTACAAGTTCATATTCACTGAAAGTTTTGGTAACTTTATCTATTTTTATTAGGATGAAACGAACAATTCAAGCTTTCAAATCTTAACCACTGTAACCTTAGAGTGTTATATACTTACATAAATTTTTTCTTAGTTTATTTCGCACGTTAACTATTTTTTAAAATTCCATAATCACAGACTAGTTTGAAATTCACTGTTTGCGCGCAGAAAAGTTTTATAAATGTTAAGGGCCTTCGAAGCTTCAAAAAAAATCCAAATTTTTACTGTACACTCTTAACATCTTAAAAATGTTTCTGGAAAAAAAATAATCTTCCAGTTCATAAAATCGACCAAGATATGACTATTTGAAGTCGACCTAAATATGTTCGGAAAACTCAGCTTTGCGCAGTTTTGTTATAAAATTCGTTTGACAACCTTAAACTTCATATTTTGACACGAAACCACTTCCACCAGAAAGTAGACTTCCTGAACATAATTTTAGACACCAAAAACGTGACTTAACCATCTTTCATAACCAAGATACGACCTTTTTCAAGTTGGCAAACCAAATCTGTCCAGATTCTGAAATAACTCAAACTTATTGTTTTAAAGACTACTAAAAATAAATATTTATATATATACTTTCAAATCTTCCAACACCTATATACATATGTTATTATGATTTCCATGTCTTCATAATTAGAGTTCTTATATTATATAAATTGTTACACCACAAATAATACGTAAACTTTTAGTATTAATATGATTTATACTTCAAGCTCTTGATTTAACCTTAAAAAAACCTTTCATTCATTATTATAAATTTTGCCATAATATAGATTCTTCAAATAGGTTACTTAAAATAAAAGATCAATAGATATTAAGATAAATTTATATATATGAAAAGAAAAGATAAGTAATTTACCCCAAGATTGACGATCACTCCTTAGACACCTTGACAAAATAACATAAAATATAATCTATAAGGATTTTATTATTAATTGTAATTTAAATCAAAAATTCATAAGAATTATAAATAATCTTACCAAATATTTGCTTACAATGATGATTAAAATATTTGATCTTGTGATGGAGCTTTGTTTGTTGCTCTACGACAAAACAAATCAAAGGGTTTTGGTTTCATTTAGGGTATTTGATTTATATTTGATATAGAGATAAGTGTTTGAGTTTGAATATAATTAGACTATATTAATATATAATTTAACAAGAGTTCTAATAAAAATGCAACTTTTCTTTTTTTTCTTTTGGTCGTCCCCTTCTCCCCCTAAATGTTATACTCCACCATTTTTGATGTATAATTTTATTATTATTTCTATTTTACTACTTGTATTGATTATAAAAATTACTTTGATAATTATTGATTTTATTCACCAAAATTCTACACTTGTTATACTAGGTACATTGACTAGTCAAGAAATTTGGAATTTAAGTTAGAGGCTATAATAAAGTACCGGTTTTGCTGACGAATGTCACAGTGATAGGTCATATAGAATGTGATAGCCAAATGCGTTAACCGTACGGGTTCCGCTATCGGATTTAAAAATTCATCGAAATTATATCAAATGACATCTCTAATGAAAGAGCATTAAATTTTAAGAACACCCATATAAGTTTTATAAATTATCGATATACGGTTTTTAAAATAAAAGATTTTGAATGAATGAGAGAAATAAATGATTTATGGAGCAGAGAGAAAAAAAATGATTGGCTGAGATTTAAGGAGAGAGAAAGAGTATATAATTATTTTAGGTAAATATGACATAGATAGATGGACATTTTAGGAAAGTAAATGTTGAAACTTAAAGTTTAGTCAGGGGAAATTTGCTTTATAATATAGTACGAGAGCAAGTACCCGCGCGTTGCGGCGGTGAGATAGTGGGGTGATACCTAGGTCATAGAGTATGATAGGCTATAGGAGTTGATATGTCATAGAGTATGATAGTCAAATGCCTTAGCCCTACGGGCTCCGTCCTCGGATTTAAATTAAAATTTGTCGAAAGTATATCGAATGACATCTCTAATGAAAGAGCATGAAATTTTAAGAACACCCATACAATTTTTATAATTTATGGAGGAATAAATGATTTATGGAGGAAAGAGAAAAAAGATGATTGGTTGAGATTTGAGGAGAGAGAAAGAGTATTATAGTTATTTTAGATAAATATAGAATAGATAGGAAAGGCATTTTGGGGAAGTACTTAAAATTAATATTGGAAATTTCAAGTTCAATGTTAAAAATCTAGGGAAAATCTACTTTATAATATAGTATAGATAAATATAGATATAGATTTAGAGATAAGAGATTTCGTACATACGGACATCTTAGGCTATCTCCAATGCTAAGGACGCCCTTTGAGTTGCCACATCATATCCTTACAAATCCTTATACATCTTTAGAAATCCTTTAAATTCTTTAATTTTATCTCCAACCATACAAACATCTTTACATATCTTTACATATCCTTTTACCTCCCACTAAAAACAAAAATATATTAGCTAAGGACAAGTAAGTGCGTGCCCTTAGGTAAGGGCATCCTTCAAAATATTCATAGTTTTGGACAAGCTTCAACGACAAAGGATATCCAAAGACACCTAAGGACGTCCCGTTGGAGATAACCTTATGCTAGCCAAGTTTAAATACCCAAAATAATTTGGAAAATGGGTTCATTATAAATGGGCCTATTGATTAAAACCCAAAAGAACTGATTAGGTCAAAGTCCATGCTCTACATACTTTGACAAAATTAGCCTTATTGTAACAATATTCGCACATTAAACCCTAGATGCCATCACGCGTGAGGCACGTGAGACCATGGAGCCGCAAGTGTTATTCTTGATAACGAACTGTTAGATTAAACTCCACGTCACCAAAGTCGACATACAAATTTAACGGTTAAGATTAAACCATATGAAAAACGAACAATACCTCTCTATTTCACTTCACTGTCAAACCCTAGGCTTAATTTTCAACCAAAATAAATTTACTTAAAAAAATAATAATTATTTTCAAAAATAAAAAATAAAAAAAATTCAAAGATGAATAACAATATGTTAACTGAAGAAGAATTGGAAATTGGAAGTGATAAGATGAATGATGAAATTCCTATAGCTGTAGGAATAGTTGAGGAGGTTCGAGAAGATGACGATGATGACGTCGATGACGACGATGATGATGACGTCGATGAAGAAGATGAAGATGATGATGCGCAAGAGGTTTTTCAGAGCTCCGGCGTACCGGCTCAGCCGGTAGAAGGTGATGATGATGAAGATGACGAGGACGACGACGATGATGAGAATGATGGTGATGATGATGACGACGACGACGACGACGACGAAGATAGTGATGACGATGAAGAAGGTGAAGATGAGGTATATACTTATCTCTTATTTAACCTCTTTTTATCTATATGTATATATGTGTGTGTATGTATATATATATATATAATTTTGAGAATTATTTGTTTCAGATCTGGTGATTTTATGTTTATGTCTGCATATTATTTGCTAATTTATATTATTTAGTTAATGAATTTAAATACTTTAATTATGCTATTGTAGTGTTTATGAAAGTTTAGTCCAGATCTGGTGATTTTATCCTATTACTTATTTAAATTCAAATATTTATCTTCGTTTTATTTATAAATTTTTTCAAATTATCCTGAATTCTGATTACATCTGAATTCTGAATAGCTTATATTTTTTTTTTAATAAATGATATATATAAATACTGTATTGATTTGAATATCTGGATAAGATGATTTTTGTGAATCGAGAGTTTTTTACTGCAGCTTTCGTGCCTTAGTTTCTAGCTGTGTTATTCTGTGATACGTGATTTCCGTATCGTATTTTCCTTTTATCAAAAACTCTAGTTTGATGACAATTTTGTGATACGGACTACTGGACTAGTATAGGTTATTGTTCAGCTCATGTAACAAAAGGAGTTTGAATCACAGTGAGTCGGAGACCGATAGTACATGGTTTTGATGAGTATGTTTTGTGCTCTGAGATTTGAGTGCAAATATTATCTGAAAAGTAATGATAGCAACATGAATATAAAATTAAACTGCTTTTTTTGAGCCAATAAATATATGAACTTATGAAGTTGTAAAGGAACAACTTATGGGATTGGACCACTTTCCTGTTATCAGTACGACTTTTTGCGTTATAGTTTGAATACTGTGTCTGTTCTTCTTGTTACGAATTCACAATTGCAACGACACTCCTTTTTATTCAAGTTTAATTTTTTGGGATTATTTGATGGTTGTAGAACTTGGTGTTTATTATATCCTTTGAATCTGTTTGTCAGTTTTTTGTCAAAATATCTAATTGAGCTAATTTTACATTAATTTGTGCATCTTAAGATTTTTTGCATTATTGTTTCAGGGGATATGTTTGCTGTTACTTCTAACCAAGTTTTCTGTTTCTATTTTGGTATTAGAATACTAATGGTTTCATATTAGATCTCAATAGTTTATCATGTGTTGGTGGTGAACACATCGTGACATCATGTTACTCTCGTGTGAAGTCAGATCCATGAAGTTGTAGATGATTTGGAACCGTTTCTATTATATTTTGTATCTTTTTTCTTATTTGGCAACTTTGCTGACTATTTTTCATGGCCCTTGCAGGAGGAAGATATGGGAACTGAATACTTGGTTCAACCAGTGGCTAACCCAGAAGATGAGGAAGACGCTAGTGATTTTGAGCCAGAGGAGAATGGCGTTGATGAAGATGAGGTTGAAGAGGATGATGAAGATGAGGAAGACGACGACAGTGGCAAAGTTGAAGCCCCACCAAAGCGAAAGCGATCCCCCAAAGATGACTCCGATGATGATGACGGTGCCGATGATGATGCCAGACCTTCCAAGAGATAGTGTTTGATGAGTGACCACCAATACATAGGTTGAACTCACTCTCTTCTCTTTCTCTCCTTAGCGTTATGTTACAAGATTATTGGTGGATCAGGTCTCTTCACAAGTATTTTTCATTACCATCTCATGTAATTTTCAATCAGGGTTTGCTTTTGCACAGGGTTACAATGGTAATTTTTAGGAACAAAATTTATCCTACCTTTAATTTTTATCTCATGCAAGTTTGAACTTTTTAGATGTGTTAGATTTCAACGTATTCTTCGTCTGTAACTTTGGATAATCTTTAGTGGATCACTTCAGTTTAGGATGACTTTATGAAAAGCTATTTTTTTCATCCTTCTATGTTACAGTTTATTATGTTGCATACAGTCGTCTTTCTCGTTATCGAATAATGTGTTTGCATTTAGCTTAATTTTGTAAGCCTATTAGTGTGCCTAAAATTTTTTTAACCCTCCATGAGTTGGTTGGGGCAAAGCAATCAATTAGCATATATGTGTGAGTTGTGAACTTGTGATGCCATCCGGTGAGTGACAGCGTGCAAACAAGTTTCATCATGTGGTTTAATGAAAGAATGGTATCGCAGAATTACGAAAAGGAGGAAGGACTTGGGGGTTGTCTGGCTTCTAATTAAGGAAGCTTAGTAGCCTATTAAGAGCATAACACTGTTCTCGTCAAAGCAACTTATTAGCTAACTTGGCTCTTAACCCTCTTATTATAAAAGCAGAGGTGGGCAGTATTTTAATTTAGTTTATTAAGGTAAGCTAGTCAAAATAAAATATGGCCCAATTTTAGTAGTGAACTTTTTGATGCAAAAAAGTTTACGATGGCCATATCATCATTGTACCAATTTGGGCTCTCAAAAACGTTGACAATCACAAAATTTACACATACTTTAATCACATGTAATTTACTAATTTAGAACTTAAGCATACTTTTTTAAAGCAATCTCAGTGTTTATAGTGGTGCCAAATGATCCAATGATCCAATGTCTTGTTCTTTAATCTAAGGTATTTCTAAAAAGCAAAATGTAGTTAAAGACCAATGTCTTGTTCTTTGATCTAAGGTAACTCTAAAAAGCAAATTGTAGTTAAACTGTATCAAAGACTCCAATGCCGTAAGGGTTAGAGTTTAATGTTTTAAGGCTATTATTAGTGTGATTATGGAGGGTGTCAATGATTTTCAAACTTCAAATAGTTTAAGCTTTACTTGACATTGGAGATGAACTTCAATACATAAGGAACATGATTATGTGGTGTAGACGACAGAAAGTAGCAAAACAGTAGTCAAGCTGGAACATCATCTCATAGAATGTACAACAAAGCAAAACATCATCTCATGCAATGTACAACAAAATACTGAAGACAAATTCCGTAACGGGTTTTCCATTAAAATAAACGAGATGGGTACCTGCGAAATGCGGCGACGATAACGTTAACGGGTGGTGCTAATGGCGGTGGTGGTAACGATGTGGTTATTAACCAAAAAGTAATTGACGTAAATGGTAGTGTAGTTATTTTATGGTTAAGGGATGTATCTTTTGTAAATAACTTTATTAAGAATATTATAAAGATATTAGGTGGAAATATTTAAATTAATTAATAAAGGAGATAGATAGTTTGGATAAATATGAGTGTAAAATATTTTAGGGATATATTAAATAGATTTAGTGTGTGAGTTAAGAATGTGTTAAAAATTAAGAGTATTTTGGGTATTTTAAAGGTAGAGAGTTAAAAAGATGAGAGAGTAATTTGTTTATTAACTAGATTATTGACCCGCGTAATACGCGAGTAAATATATTTCTATACTTATATATATCAAAAATACAATTTTCCTAAGTAATAATTAATAAATTAAAATATTCAATATCACTTTATTAACATTTGTTTTTTTTTACCTTGATAATTTCATAAAATTTATTGTGTTGTTTATTAAGTCTTACTGATTCAATGCCAAAAGTTACTCGTATTACTTATTCATGTCATCACAAATATCTCGATGTCATTCGGATTTTCATGTTATATTATAAAAAAATATCACACATAACACATTCTTTAGATGGTGCCAAGACATACAACCTTCTAAACCGAGTTGCAAGATTGCCACCATTAAGCCAATGATCATTCCAGAATCTTGTCTTATTTTCAATCCCAACTGTTCTTCAATAACATCTTAAGGGGGCTAGCAATCGAGTGTGTCACAGAGAATAACGAACATATATTTGCCCAAATATTATTACCATTTGTTTTACATCGGAACACAAACTCAGAACCATGAATGATTTTAAACCTCACGGCATCTAAATTTTGTACCACATGTCATATCCATTTGTACATATCAATGCTAAATTAAAAGCATCCAGACCACCAAAACCTAAACCACCCACTTTTTTACCAGCCGATCCATTGCATTTCATTTTCTGAGTTCGACCCCCCTCCCTCCTCCTCCTTTACCCCTTCCACAAAAAAAAGATGAAATTGTGATCTTTATCAATCGAATAAAGAAAAATAATATATCCTAAATACTTTGAATTGTCAAGTTAGAATTGATCATAGTTAACACATTAGTATTGAGTTTCGATTTTATTCTATAATAACTTTGCAAAATATATGAAATAAAACTATGGATGGAGTCCGACTCCAATTTTGGTACAATGTAAACTTTTTTAAGGGTATATTTGTAATTTTGTTTTTTCAAAATATTAATAAATAAATACATACAAACGTTGACTTTGTTATCATAAGCCTCTTCTTTGAAAGTACATCACTTGGTTGGAAACATTAGTTTTGAGATAAACATCTCTATTGATAGAGTAAAAATTTTTGAGTTGTTTTGATTTTTAGGGGAAAAAAAGAGGTTGGAAAATTTTTTTTTTTTTTTTTTTTTGTAAATGTACAGTATATTGATAATATAATTGTATGTTAATATGTTATTTATTTATTTTTTTTTTATCAAATTCTTGTATAATAGTAATACAATAGTCACGTATATTTACAAGCTAAATTATATATTATTAATTTCAATAATTTATTTTATTTTGTTTAATAAAACGCAACTTCTCTGTCACCACATGCTCCTAATTTGCAGATCAATGTTAAAGGTTGATGTTCCCAAAGTTATCACTCACATAAGCTAAACTGCCGTTGATAATTTGACTAAACCGGACATTATATTCACTTTTCCCATATATATATATAATATTGTAGATACATGGTGTTACGACATATTAATACTCAATTTTACTTTATTATGGTTTAAAATATAGCTTAGTATTTTTATCAATAGAAAATTGATCTATATATTTTAAATGTAACATATCTTAAATATTTCAATTAAAATATGCTTTGTCTTTTTTATATGATAATAACTATTATTCTATTGGATAAGATATATAATAAATAGTATTATTATTCATAATTGAAAAAGTATGAACCCTTAGATAATTTTTAACTTTTATTTAGAGGCATTAGATCAAATGCTGATGTCATATACCTTATCTAACCTTTTTAGATTTAATTTAATTTTATTAAATTTAAGTTATTATTACTTCCTTATTTAAGTTTGTAGACATTAATAATTAACGTTTTTAATAATATAATTATGAAACCTAATATTTCTATATTTTACATCATTTTTATCTTTAAAATTAATTTTTAATGTTATTACAAAAAAACTTTCCTTTTTAATGTAATACGTTTCTATTAAGTTATATTTTTGTATAGGATTTTAAAATTTGGTTATAAGGATTTTTATCATATAACGTTTTTATTAAATCAATATTTTGAAAACTGGACCGGAGTCAAACCGGCCTTCTTAATTAAATTTTAAAAAATAAAAATGAAGTCTATCAGTAAGCTATCACAGTTATATATAAAAAAATAAAAGTAAATCATTTTATGAAAACTGCAATGGTATTATACAGACATATCCAGATGAATGAAAAACCTGACTTAGTGAGACCTCTAATAGATGATGTATCCATTTTTCAAAACTATGGTTAAATAACGCACAAATATATATGAGAAACAATGACTAAGATTTGTTACAAAAGCGAACTTCATGCCTAAAAGCGAACCGTGTAGTCACTGTTAACCGGAATCTAATCGACAACTAATGTAACTTCATGTTTTCCTAGTGGTTTAATTCTTACTTGGTTAAATATTTGTCAACTTATGATATTAAAAATTTAACATGTCATTAATTATATATGTTTACTGCGTATTACGCGGGTAGTAATCTATATATATATATATATATATATATATATATATATATAGTTATTATTTTTGATTTCTTGATTAAAATTATTAGGTAAGAAATGGAAAACCAAAAAGTGTAAATTAAATTTAGCGATGTATATATATATATATATATTAGCTACTATTTTTGATTTCTTGATTAAAATTATTGGGTAAAAAGTGTAAATTTATGATGAAAAACAAAAAACTATAAAATTAAATTTAAAAGGGTATTTTTTGTATAATCATAAATAGTATAAGTATTAATATTGTCATTTAAGAAAGATGAATAATTAAATTTGAATTTAACGGCTCTAAATCAACGTGTAATAATATATTAAAAATCATATGATATAATAGTAATCGACGTTGTTTATTGTCTTCGTCGCATCTTATGGAGACATTGACTGATTTATGGATTTACATGTTGTGTAACGGTTTTGTAGATGTACAACTATGTGATTTGTTGTATGGTTATTGTATATGTATGTTCAGATGTTATAGGTTAGTTGTGTATATATGGAGGACGGTAATGCCTTTGAAAGGTTAGAGATGTGGTGGGAAGGCTGCGGGTGACCATATATATAAGCATCAAAGGCCTTTCAAAAATAGTATCGTACGAAGTATAATCACATGGTGTTTTGGTTATGTGTGGACATTGATGGTCATGGATGAACAACTTATGTGCAATTGAGTACAATAAGGTGCAATGATGTGCAATTGTGTACAATGAGGTACATTACATGCAATTGAGTACAATGAGGTATATTACATGCAATTGAGTACTATGAGGTACATGACGTGCAATTGAGTACATTCGGGTACAAGTGCGCAAATATTAGATCATGTTTGATGTTAATTATGTATTGGTTGACATTTATACGCGTTCTTATTCATTCTTTCCTACGAACTCACCAACCTAGTATTGACCTTGTTTAGTACACTTTCAGGAAATCTAGGGAATCTAAGAAGTGATGGTTGATTGATGATCGCACTAGGACTTGGGCTTGGACTTACATGAATCCCGGATTCATTTGCCTTATTTTGTATTATGCATTATATACCTGCTTGCTGATGTTGGATTCACTGAATCCCCTTTCTTTCATATAGTTCATGTTCTACGATAATCCCATGCATACGTTATATCTTTTCGGTGCATTTCGAGCCTAGCTCGGGGTGTTACAACATGTTTTATAAAGTCATACATTACGCAGCATAATATGTATATTTGTTGTAGATGACTAAAATGTGTTATAAATTTATCACTCATCATTTTAAATTATGTATTTGTAATATCTCTTTTAGATCTTTTAAATTTTGAATGATATAGAACAATTATATAGTCCTTATTTAATGTATTAAATTCTTAACAAAGCTTCAACTTTTAAACTATTCCAATAAATTCTTAATTGCATTGATATCAAAAACTCTAGATTTTTACCATCTATATCTATAAACTCTTATAAAACATATTGAATTCTTTTATTAAAAAAAATTCAAAATTTTTTTTATATCCAAAATATCCTTATTTCTTGATTCTAATTCTCATATACACTTAATCTATACTTTTATACTATCTAATAAAAAAACAACTCTCTTTTTAAATAAAATAATATATGACTAAATTACACTACCAGTGTTTTATCTTTTAAAATATTTTCATTAACCTTTTAAATCAGTTACTTTTACATCAGTTATCTATACCATTTGACACTGTTTCCACCACCAACAGTCGCTCTCACCACCACGCTATCGTCGCTACAACCACCGCCGCATTGCGCGGGTACCATCCTAGTTAATTTAATATCTCATGGATTTTCTCTTAATTATATTAATTTAATATCCAAGTAAGTGATATCGAATAATATTATTATCATAAAAATTATATGGGGTTTGCTAAATACAGCCCTTAGGGCTGTGTTTAAGGTGCATAAATTGTTTGTATATTTACCATGAAAATCAGGGGGCGGACTTTTAATATGGAAGGTACAAATTTTTTTATGCACGTTAAATACAGCCCTTAGGCTGTATTTAGCATTTCTCAAATTATATTTGGCAAACTAAAATTAATGATATTAAAAGCAAAGGTAATTAAATCACGTAAAGTTGATCTTTCAATGTGTTAAAATTTGTGTATGGAAAGTTTACAAAATTAAAACATTACGAAAAAAAAAATAGAAAAAAAAATTATAAACAAATAATACATTAAATTTTTATTAACTTTGGTCTTACGATAGATACTCAATTCATATTTTCCTAATAAAAATATGGTCTAAGGGATGGTTTATGGTAGTTTATTATTATTAATAGGGTATTTTTTGTCTAATAATATAAACTATAAGTATTAATATTATCATTTAACAAAGTTGAAATAATTAAATTTAATCTAATGGTTATAAATCAAAGATGAAATTCATCAAAGAGTTCTTATTTGTTTAGGAATGAATTTAAGACCTTGTTATATATATATTGGTAGATATAGTATAGATTAAGTTCAGCTGCAAATGCAAGTCAGCAACGTCAGGTCAAATATGAGTTGTGTCGGATCAGGCATACCCTCTACTTGCACGTAAACTCAAAATCATTCAAGTCCTTATAAATCGCTTCCCTTCATGTTTGTCTTTCTCTGTATACAAATCTTGGTAACCACCAAGGGGAAACAACAGGGTTGGTGTTTTATGTTTGACGACAGTTTATGGCGGTGATAGTTGGTTGGCAATGGTAGTGCTGTCGGTTTCTGGGTTGCAGCAAGTCGTGCTTGTTCACCCTCCCCTTGGCTGTACTTACTAAGGTGTTTAGTATCTAGATGACTTTAGAAAATAATGATATCTAACCTCAAAAGGATAGCCTAGGGGTAGGGGCTCAGGAACCTTCGGTGGAGACCTTGGTTCAAAGTTTCAAACCAACCAGCTACTCTTTGGAATGAGCTTCAAATTGCTTATTAGCTTAGTTGGTTCTATTGGAGAGGACTTCCAGATATAACCATCGTTCCAATCTGGATATACACAAAATGAGTTTGTACGTTGTATTCAACAATCAACATACACTTTATGTGGTAGTATGTCAGTTGGTCGTTTTATTGGTTATCTAAGTTTAACGAATATAACCTTCTTAGTTCGTTTACTTGCTAGAACCCCCATCCATGTTTATTTGAAGATCTAAAACGAAGCAGACCTACATATAAGAGTTATTAACTCCAAAGGAAAGAATGATATTGTTACGATTACCATATTTCAAATTACACTAGAAGCATAGCTAGCGATTCACACATTGCATAGCAAAATGTCAGTTATACAAAAAAGGCTAAAATTCTTATAAGCATACTCTCTTAAAAAATTCAAAGATTGGTCCTATAAAAAACATATATGAAGCTTCATGAAAGGCTCCAGGACATAACAGCTGAAGCTGCAAGATATCAAAACCTTAAATCTCAGCACCAGCCATCTTCTGAACCCCTCTTTTTTCTAGAAAATCAGCAATGGCTCCAGAAAGTAGAACCCGAATAACGTGAGATCGTTTAGAAAATATGCACAATATCATAAGCGAATCTTTCTTCTTGTCAAGGTAATCAAAAATGTACAAACCGGTTGAAAGAGAATCAGACAAGAATGAAAATCATATCTTCTTCATCCAAGATAGCAACGAGTCTGGGTCGAGAAGACAAAACAGGTTTCGGTCAAAATGGGAACTTTTTGTAACGGGTCAAGTAAGACGAGCTGTCAACAACTTTTTTTATCCAGTGATAATCTTATTTCAAATTTTACATGTATATGAAGTGTTGACTGTAAAAACACTATAAAACCTAATTTCTTTTAATGACCTGATTTAGAAAACCTTTGAGTTGACTTTTAATCCATTTTTGTCCACTTGACCATTTGAAACCTTCCTATTTTACCTAAGTTTTTGACCCGTTGCAAGTCAATTACAACCCAAACGAACCATCTTACGGCAAAAACATCAAGATTGAAACCTCTAATCTACATACTCGTTACTCCTAACATACAACACAAAACAGTTTGTATAGGGTCATGGGGAAAGTGTGATAAGCAAAAGAGCAGAAAAAAAGGATACGTCCAGAACAGCACGAATGACTGCAAAGAGACATATTTGACTGATTAATATACAAACTCAGGAGAAGGTATTAAGTAACCAATGCACAACTGAAAAATTCGAGAACTTTACCAAAAGCCCGCCTAGAAATCCGTCCAGCAAAACCCTATTCCAGGTATCAAAGTATGAATGGATCGTGAAACCTGCCTTGGCTGTTAGACAGACTGAGGTAATAGCCATGACAAGTAAATAAAAGACAAACCCCATGAGGCCAGTGAATCCAAATATTCCAGCAATCACTCCGCCAATGATAGACATGAATGTCCGACTGCATGATTAGACATAATGTCACAATCTATAAATGAAGATGGTATATATTTAAGGAGTTATAAGATATCTATAACGAAGCATAGTGGCATACTTTAACCAATATCATGATAAGTTACACATTTCAAAGATCAATCAAATCAAACGGTAGATTGGCTTCAACCTCTCTGAATAGCTCAAATCGTAAATAAATACGATATTAGAAGAAACTATCCTAGTGATCTAAAAACCAAGAAATACATGTATAGTTGTATACATCATATTTGTTAAACTCTCACGAGTCACGAGTCACGAGTCGACTCTTACGAGTCGAGTCACACTAAAAACGAGTTGACTCGTTGGGTGACTCGTTTTTGTCCAGACTCTTACGAGTCATTGTGTGAACTTGGACCGAGTCACGAGTCGCAAACTTATAATTATTGTAGTTTGATACTATGGATATATATTGTTGGGTTTGAAGGCTTGCTGGCCAGAAAGGCCCGATCTATTAAGGAGGCCTGTTTAGGTTTTCCTTGGTGAAGTTATTAAACCTAATTTGTCATCTATCTATATATATATATATATATATATATATATATCCTTCATATGTAATTGTAATCTATGGTTCAGAGCATCAATAATATTATCTAGTTGCAGCCGGTGGATTAGGCCCCCCACTTGGGCCGAACCACGTTAAATCTCGTGTGTCGTTTTACTATTTTCTTGTTTTATCTTCTTGTTTAATTGCTTCCGCTGTGCTTAAGTGCTAAGGCTAAAGGCAGTTCCTAACAAGTGGTATCAGAGCTAAAGGTTCAGGTTCGATTAAGGGGCTGCTATCTTTGTAGATTAGGGTTTGGTTCGGCCTTCTCTTGTTCGTTGTTGAAACAGATCTGTTTTGCGGCTGAGACAGATCTGTTTGGCTGCTGTTTTTTTTTGCGATTAGGGAGCTCAGTTTTTGCTTCCCTTGTTCGCTAGTGTTTCATACAGCCGCCACCTAGCCTTCTGCTGTTCGGATCTGTGCTGACTTGCCGCTGTTTGCTGCCATTAGCTGCTGTTTAGCCGCTGTT
Organism: Erigeron canadensis; assembly: GCF_010389155.1. Lineage (NCBI taxonomy): Eukaryota > Viridiplantae > Streptophyta > Magnoliopsida > Asterales > Asteraceae > Erigeron > Erigeron canadensis. Next base: position 24,298,877 of record NC_057768.1, read on the forward strand.
TGCTGGTTTCTGCTGAAATCTGTTAATTTTGCTGGTGTTCTTAGCTGTTGTTGCTGCTGTTCTGCCACTGTTTCATCATCAAACGGACGCCTGTCATCGCCGCTGTTGCAGCCGTCAATGCTGCTGTCAGCCGCCCGCCGATTAGGAACTCTATTAGGGTTTCTGATTTGGGTTTTGGTGTTGATTAATCGGTTGGAAGATAAGAGCACTGTTTTTGGTTTTCTTATTCGAAAGGTATTAGCTACTATTCTTGGTTACTACCGTGACATTCTTGTTCGTCATTGATTAGAGGTTGAGGTATTGTCTCTCTTCAGTTTATTGTTTGAGTTGTATCTCGGGTGATTCTGATTTACAATTAGGGTGTTGTTTTTGCGGGTGGTTGTTACTAAGTTTGTTGCTGTGATGTTACCTTGATCAATTGGAAAAGAAAAGATAAGTACCATCGTTTGAAGTTAGTCCATTGAAACAAGGTATTAGGTTGATTAGGGTTAAGCCTTTGTTCGACCGGGTATATACATGTGTTTTGGATTGGATTGGATTTCTGTTGGATGTGGTACCGTTTATGAAGAAAATAGAACTAGCTGGTTTGGAGTGCTTTGAGTTATAAGTATTCTTGTTCCGGGGTTGCTAGTGTCGGCACGAGTGAAAAAAGTTAGTGAAGTCATGGAACTAACGCTTGTTTTCTCTACTGCTGTTATTGATCGTTTGCTATTAATTAGTCTGGAACTGTGGATGTTATTCCTTGTCCAGTTTTGATCAGTGTTTTGACTTTTTAGTGGATCTTTGTACTGGTATTGGGTGAAGGTTTTCGCTGGTTGAATATGAGTGGAGGTTCGTCTCATGAAGTCTGGTTTAGCATAAGTTGGAATAACACGGACAGTGGGAACTGTGCGTAGTTAACTTGTGGGGTTGCATGAGGTGCTCAGGGTTTTAGAGTCACCCGAGGTTGATAAAATTTTGCTTATGAGAATGTGTCAGGGTTGATGCATTGGGATCATTGGAAGGTAGTGAAGACTCGTGTTACAAATTTTGGTTTGCTTCATTTTATGTTACCTACTGTAGTGAAGCACTGGTGAATCTATTGTTTAGACTTTTAGAGTGTGCAGATTACTGCACTACCGGAAGAATTGAACCGACTTTCGGAGAAAAGTCTTGGCTCGCGGATTCGAGAGTTATACGAGTCTGGTGTGCAGTAGAGGACTCTGGGACTATCAGGTAATCTGTTTGAGCGTATTCGGAGGTTTGAACTTGGACGGGATTTTGTAACAGTGGGAGCACGAGGAGTATGTTGACATATGTTGAAATCGACGTTGAGTTCTGAAAACCAGGGTTCCGAATAAAATCTCTCCTGTGATGCTACCGCTAGTGGAGAGTGTTGTTGTTCCTCTGGTGTCTTTGGAGCCGGTATTTGAAATCAGTAGGAGCCGGTTGAGATTGAAGATGAGTCATTGGTGGACTTCGCCATGACTGACAGTTGTGTCTGACTGTATTGGAGCGGTTTACAGCTTCAACGGGCCTTTCAGGTGACTGATGAAAAGGGCCGCTGCAAGTCTGCAACTAGGTATACATTGGATGCATGGATTGAAGTTTGGTTTGTTCTTGAGAGCTGGACCTGTGAAGACTTCTGTTCCTATCCATTTTTATTGAAATCTTAGCTTGTTAATGGATAAATGAAGACTTGGGAAACTTCTGTTTTGAAGTTTAAGTTTGTTCTTGGAACCGAAGGCTTGGAGGATTTCGCTTATCTGAAGATTACTGGATGACGGGAATGTTGTTTGTTTGAATGGCGAGCTGAAGTTTTCGCAAGGCCTTCAAGTGGGAGATTGTTGGGTTTAAAGGCTTGCTGGCCAGAAAGGCTCGATCTATTAAGGAGGCCTGTTTAGGTTTTCTTTGGGGAAGTTATTAACCCTAATTTGTCATATATATATATATATATATATATATATATATATATATATATATATATATCCTTCATATGTAATTGTAATCTATGGTTCAGATCATCAATAATATTATCTAGTTGCAGCCGGTGGATTAGGCCCCCCACTGGGGCCGAACCATGTTAAATCTCGTGTGTCGTTTTACCATGTTCTTGTTTTATCTTCTTGTTTAATTGCTTCCGCTGTGCTTAAGTACTAAGGCTTAAGTACTAAGGCTAAAGGCAGTTCCTAACATATATTATATATTATACTTAATTTGCTACATTATTTTCAGTGTTATCTATATAGTTTTGATCATTTTATTGTGAATTTGGAGATAAATTGTAAGTTTATGTCTCAAAACTATTGGATATGTAATATTTTAGTAAACTTATTAAGATAACTAACTTATATTTTGCTTCTAAAGACGTCACATATATATAATTTTACTATATTATGTAGTACTTAAAAATGTTCTGACTCTTACGAGTCGAGTCACGTTCCGAATCACGAGTCAAAAAAATATGTTTTCAAGTCGAATCAAAAACTACAAGTCGACGACTATGGTATACATCACAAAATATGATTCCATCTCATTAGCCAGTAGCTATGGCTTTATCAATTCAAATCGGAACCAATGTGTAGTTATTAGTAATATTATTGAGACAGGTTTCAATATGAGCAAGTTAGGTAACAACATTATCCATAATGTGTTTTATCTATCTGTGGAATTCATCTGTTGCAAAAGAGGGTGCTCGGGCGAGCTGGGAAATAGACCAAAACAGGTAAACTTGGTAAGGTCATTAGAGATAAAAACATGTGATTCACTTTAGGTTACTTTCAGCCCAAATGACCTGTTTTGAGCTAAGCATTTGATTCTTTTTTGTTTATATTATTACTAGTTTTTTTTAGAACGACATTCTAATCTACTCCTACTCCTAAATAACGCACATGCCTGGTATGAAACCCAGGACTCTCGAAAAATCCCCTATTAATCCACCCCCACAAATGTGGGAAGTGAGACTCGAACCCAGGTGGATTCCCCCAAGGAGGCAAGGACCAATGGGCCACCAACCCCATTGGCTAAGCATTTGATTCTACTTGTTTGGCCTATTAGAAATAAAAACATATACCTATGTTAATGGTCAAAATTGTCACCCCTAACAAACTCTACATAAAGATCCACCACGACTTGCCAAGTTTTATCCCATCTAACTAATCCTCCACTTTCATTACTTGTTCTAACAATTAGGTTGCAATTTGCGGATATCAAAGGACTACATGAGCTGGAAATCATCGTAGTAGGCATTAAAATGATCCGAGTTGTAATCCTTAGTATGAAAATTGAAAAACTGACCTGTAGTATACCACCTTCATGTTACTTTGCAAATTCTCAGCATTGAAGGTCGGTAACTCAATTTCACTTGATTTCTTTTGAGACTCATCTTGTCCAGCCATTTCCTCCACCTTACACGACAAAACAAACAAAAAGACATTAGCCCTCAAATTAGACATGAATTCAAATTCCAATTCTATTTCAACCCCAAAAGACTATCATTGGTCCCTTAAATGACCCGTTTATGTGATCATAATAAAAACAATTACGCCGATAAGATACTTGGTCCAAAACACACATGCAAACAATCCCAAATCATGAACCAAACTAATTCCAACAAGATTCACGATTACGAGAACAAGTAAAAAAGCAGTAATATTGAGTTCCTAGTTTAATGGGGGATACCGGAACTTGGAATTGATGAATCTAAAGAGTCCTACTACTCAATTCCAACACAAAATGGGACAATTATCTTCAATACAATAAAACCACAAAAATTAAGTACTATATTTATGTTTGGTTTCAACTTTCAAGTCCATAATATTAGCTTATATATAAAATATATCTGTATCTATATATGAAAAAGAACAGCTTACAATATCTTTACTAGTTGTCAACAGTAAATTAAAAAAAAAAAAAAATAAGTACAACGTTAGACGGATCGAAATCACAAAAGACATGAAAACCTAAAGTAAATTAAATATTAAAGAAGGTAATTAAATAGATAAGAAGTATCAACCTGGATGGATTATTCAACCCAACGGAGTGTGTGTGTGTGAGGGAGTGTGTGATCCAATCGGGTGATAATTTGTAACTTTCTTCACACTTTGTTTTAATCGATTCACCAATTATCTATGACGGGCCGTTAATGGGCCTTGTCATTCCAATTTAGCCCAATTTTAATATTTTTAATAGGCTAAAAATATTATAAATAACCCGCAATATTCTAAAGAAATTTCTCAAAAGGAATAAAGTCAAATGGGTTTAGATTTTAGAGAAACCAAAGTATACTCAAGTGTAATAGATAACAACCATACAACACCACCCCTTTGTGTTTATTTTTATTTTAGTTTTAACGACAGTATAAGAGTGTTATTTGGGCGGTGACACTAGCCTTTCAATTTTTAATATTCATTACTTGCTGTTAACCGAATCAAACCGAATTTTAATATGTATACTTACATATAATCATATATATGTATATTTACACATATATGTATTACATTAATACATCATTTACATATTTATTTAGCTAATTTTTGTATTTGTTGTCTAAAATATTAACAATTTTACTAATTTTTTTTCACAATCTTTGATTAATTTTGGATATACTAAGTAATTTTTTATATATATATTTACACTCTTTTTAAAAAAAGTTGTTAACTTTGTTTAAGATATTTATCATAAATATTAGTAACTAGTTTTTAGAGCCGCATTTCGCTGCGGATTAAACGCAGATGTTGATATAATTACAAATAATGAACGTGGTATAAATAGATTTTACGTTTAGAGATAAAATTATATGTTTTATAAGTAACAAAAGAATCATTATTGATTTACTCCGTATTTGACATAGCAAAATGCCAAAATGAATATAATAATACATGTGATATTTGTCATATTATCAGTGTAAGACTGTAATTTTATTTAAAAGTGAAAATGTATATACAAAGCAAGAGTATAAATTGGTAGAATAAAAAGTTTATATATAAAAGAAAAAATTAGGATCATCTTTAATTACTCAATTTTTTATGGCCGAGTAATAAAAATATTAGTTATGTGACTCCGTGTTTATTAATAACTTGTATATCATATAGAATATGCTTTATAAACAGATATATACATCAAAATATATGTATATACAAAGTATTTTCTATCTAAAAAATTAGTGGAAGCAAAGTTTGAAAGTTAATAATTTTTATTTATTATGGGGAAACACGTGTTGGTTTTAAACGGTGGATGACACACCCATTAACACCACACATCAACACCTACCCTGATCAAATGAGTAACAATTTTTATAAAATCTCATTTTATATTCTCTAGTGCACTGTATAGTCTATGTGCTTAGAAACCTCTCCTTCTCTCCTCACAAACAATTATCTCATCCCTATTTTTGCAACAAAATCATTATATCATTATGTCAATCTCTTTTTTGCTATCTGGGCCAAAAAAAGAAGAAGGTAGTTTACCGTTTTGGGTGTTTCCGACGGTAAACCAAATTGACGATGTTTATTCTATTATTTTTATTATTTTTTGATTTGTCGATGCTCATCCGATTGTGAGGATTTTGTTTTTCCCGGCACCGTCTTCATTTCGCGGCCGCCACCGTCATCAGTCTAAAAAAAAGTTCTGTGAAAAAGCATCACGGGTTGATAATGCGTTTTTAGTTGATGCCGACGACCTTTGTTCCTGACGCAGAGGTTGTTCCGGTGGATGTCGCGGGTGTTCGCCGGAGATGGTAGTGAAAACGGTATATATGTTTGTATTTTGTATTTAAATATTAATGATTTAGAAGTTATAACAGCAGTGTTAAATGTATAATGCTGTTGTACTTTATGCATATTTCTTTGTACATTACTGAGTTTGCTACAGTGGCGGTTTAAGTTGAACAGTAGCGAGTTGCTACAGTACCGGTTACCCGACCCAGTACTGTAGCACTATCATGATGTTGACGATTGTTCAAGCGGAAATAAAAAAAAGGTACATGCTTGTTGTTATTGGGAGATGTCAGCAGCAGTGGTATTTGAGGAGGTGGCTAATGAAGAATTGGGGTGTAGATGATGAAGAAAAAGAAGATAATAGAGTTGGAGAGAGCCAGAGAGAAGAGATTAAAGAAGGGTTATGACGTGTTAAAAAAAACCCGAATAAAATGTAATGTAACAAAATCTGAGTAATGATATGGGTTATGACGTGTATCGATAGTAACTTTCCATAGAGGCGAGTTACCATCCAAATGCTATTACTTTAATAGGTACACCAATATTCTATCTTAAGTGATGACGGACCATTTATAGTGTTTTTAATATGAGTATATTTTAGTGTTAACTACTAAATTTCCCGTAGGGATGCAACATTTTAGTGGTCTCTATCCAAAAATAAATATATTTCTAATGTTATACTTGTATCAAATCGCTTTTAAATTTATTAATTTATACTAGAATTAAAAAACAAAAAAAATTACCCGCAGACAACAGTACCACTTTATAGTGTTTTTAATATTATATTTTAGTGTTAACTAGTAAATTTCGAGGATCTCAATTGTTTTATTAAAACAATTACGTTATTTCACCTAAGTTAAGTTCACCTTTAGCATGAATCAAAACATGAACGTTACATTGTATTATTACATTAGTTTTGTATGAAGTACTGTATGACACAAAATATAATTAGCATTATAGTAGGAAAAAAAAGGTTAATTATCAAAACCAAACTTTTACTTTTAGACAGACGGAGTTATTAGTGATCAAGGATCAAAGATTATATAATGGATCAAGATAACTCTTCGGGTGGCGAGTTTGTGACCAATGATGTTGCTACCATGTTTGATCATTGGTCAATATCTTACAAACATTATTATACAACTAATGACGAAGGTAAATGTTTGTGCACCGAATCCGAGATTAGAGTGGTGGTTGATTTAAGGTGAATAAGGTCGTTTATTGGCGATTATCCGATGGTAGAGTTTTGTCTCTTTACGCCAGGTGAGCTTATTCGTGGTTTGTCTGATCTTGGATAATCTTTTGTGGGCTCCATCTTCCTCTTTATATAGAGGAAGACATTCTTGGAGGACAAGTAGGCGGCTTAGGGTTTCCTAAGTCTTAGGTTGGAGATATAATTTCCTTAGTTATCCATCGGAGATTAGAAGGCCAAATCCCGAATTTGTAGAAGAATGATCCTTATCTCGTTATGTTATTTGTAAAAAGCCTTCGTGACGGATGACCCTTCGTACCATAAAGTTAGTTCCTTCGTGCCGTTGGGAGGGTACGTCATCAAGCCCCCCAGTCCAAGGTGATGATTTTTTCTAAATAATCATTGCGTTGGACTAGTATGTGCTTCGTCACAATCTTCAGGGGTATTTTGTGTAAAACTTGTTAAACCGCCTTTAATTTATTTGATTTGAAAGATAATTAAAGGGGTAGATGAGCGCGTATCCCTAGAAGACTTGTGGACGGTTGCGATCTTCATGCAGCCACATATATAAATTCGATCTTCGTTCTGTTCTTTTATTTTTTCTGCTTCCAAAAATATCTCCCCTCTCTCCTAGGGTTTCTGATTTGTCCGTCCTCCGATTAACACAGTAGGTACGTGGTTTTCTCCCTTTTTTCTTGCATATTTGTGTTTATCTTTGTGATTATCATATTCCGAAGTCAAAAGGAGGCATCAAGACAACTGAATCGACCGTAATATGGTCGCGATTGAACAAGTTCGTCGATAGATTTTTTCCTGGAAAAATATCATCTTTTTTGATTCCCTCCGATGGTGATACTGTTCTTACTCCCCCTGATGGGTATGTCGGTTTCTATATTAAGTCCATGACTGAGGGTAATGTTAGGTACCCTTTTTCCCCTTTTATGCTTACTGTGCTTGATTTTTTTTATATCCACATTTCCACAATAACACCGCTAGGCTTGTAGAGAATAGTTGCTTTTGAAGTAATGTGTAGGGCATATGGCGGTGAACCGTCGTTAGAGCTATTTAGGTACTTTGTCCAAACATGTCCCTCTGGTGATTGGGTTACAGTGGGTAACCGATCAAAAGCTGGGTGTTTTAAAAGGGGTGGTTTGGATATCCGTGATTGGAAAAATGATATTCTATTTATGAAGGTATCTCTATTTCCAAGTGGCTATGAATCCGTTACTGATAGGAAGTTATTGTGTAAACATGAAAAATATGAAAATCCCTTCCCTGAATATGTGATCGATGACTTGTGTTGTGAAATTCGATTGCACCCTATTTAAGTTGTTTTATATCCTGATGTCGTGTTGTACAAAGCGAAGTTGACTGATACATTGCCTGGTGATGTAGATATAGATGGTAAGGATCTGGTATATTGTTTTCGATAGCCTTTGCTGATTTAGTGTTTCTGGTCGTTGTGTTTTCTTTTTGCTTTTGTAGATATGACTTTTAGGAAATTTGTCAGGAAAGGTGAGAAGGAGGTAACTGAGGTTCCTTGTATTGAAAGGCAAGGTAGTCTTGTTGCTGATGTTGGTTCGTCGGGTGTTCAGAGTGATGACCCAGAAGTGTCGAGTGCTGTCGATCCCCCTATTCTGAATATTTACATGTCTGAAGTTGAAATTACTGGTGTCTCTGTTGCTAGGAAGAAGAAGAAGGAAGTTCCCATTCCCCAGTCCGTTGCAGGTCGTGTAAAGAGGAGGAAGGTTGGTGATACTCCAAAAGAGCCTGAAATCTGTAGGTCCTCTGTTCCCCAGACAGGTATGACCCTTTATTTATCTATTAATGTCCTACTATCTTGATGTATTAATTTTATCTTTTCTTACAGATCTTCACGAGCAGGAGATCCTTACTTGGTTGGATGGTGAGGACATGAATGCTGAGGATGTCAAGAAGATTGACAGCATGGATAATGAAACTTTTCTCCGGGTCTTCAAAAAGGATCGTCAGTTCCATACCTATCTTGATGCTGTTATTGCCAGGCGTTTTTCCAGGATGTATGTTGATCTAAGGTCAAAGAGTCTAGAGGTGCAGTCACTAGTTGCCACTGTTGAAGATTTGAAAGCTAGGGAGGCCCGGTTTGTTACCACTGTAGAGTCATCTGACATTGTTCAAAGCTTGAAGCAGCAAGTAAACATGTTGAAGGCGGATGTTGTTGTCCATGATGAAGCTGTTTTGAAGTTGCAACAAGAATTTGCTGATGAACGTGAAAGTAACAGGCTGTTGCGTGATCAAAGTGAGACTATGAAACAAGATTGTATCAGTTTGGTTACAGAGGTAATTCCTTACGTTGGCAGGTCTTTGTTGTATAGTGACGAGGTTGGTCAATTGTTGGGAGAACTAACTTCAGCTGAGAGAGCTGATGAGAGATCTACTGTGCTGGAGGAATTTGCTGCGGAAGGCAAATGTGATTTACAGTGCAGGGGAGATTTTATTCCTACTGCCTCTCATGACCTTGAAGTTGCTGACCAGAAGTGGAAAGACGCTGTCTTTCCTTACCTGGATAAGGTCATTGCTGACCCCAACGTTGCTGTTGACGATCTGCTGAAAATCGCTCCTGATGTGATCCAACCTCAAGCCCCTGTTGACCCCCAGTGAATATTTGAGGCCTGCGTGCCTTTGGTTTGGCGAATGTGCCTCGTTGGACATCTAACAGCTTAGTGTGCTGTTTTGAACAATTTTCTTTTATGTCTGTAATTTTCTGGATAATGTGTTTTTGGTGTTTTTTTTTGTTGCCCACAATCTCGTGATTGTGGTTTATGGACATAGTGCAGTCTTATGGACCGCTTAATGCTTTATGTGCATATTATGCGATTTTATTTTTCGCATTTGATTGTATGCTTGTTTGCTGTGGATATACCCATAGGTGCTTATTTGGACTATAGGTCCTTATACATTTTTAAATTCCATTACATGGGCGTCCCCACTTTGGAATGATTTTTGCGCTTATGTGCGTCTTTTTCTAGAGGAGATATGTTAAAAGGAAAAAAAGGAAGAAGCCTTTATTAATAATAATGAGGTCACATACCATATCCTCTTCTTGCCTTTAGACGCATCGTTATCCATGCAGGTGCCCGTAGTAAGGCCCTTCACTCCATGAGAGGTAGTGAGGACCGTCTTATCCTTCTGTGGATAGTTTGCTTTTCTTTGTCACCAAGGTTCCTATTCCTCCGTTTGATTCATAATTGATCATCCCATGTGCTACGGAGGGTAACATTTCAAAGTTTTGGATCCCGGGTCTTCCGATGATTGCTTCGAAAGGCGATATTCCGTCTACTACCAGAAAAGTAATCCTCTCTTTTCGCTCCCAGCGTCCTTCCCCTATTGTCATTTTTACTGCTAGCTTTCCCAATGGTTTGGCCTTGCTTCCTGAATACCCTTGGACTGAAGCTTCTGTCCTTTTAAAGTTCATTCGTGCCACAGGATGCAGTTTCCAGAAAGCTTTTTCATATAATACATTACACTCACTTCCAGTGTCTACAATGATATTTTTTACTTTGGATATTTCTAGACTGCGGAAATTACCAGTGGATCTCTGAAAGTTTTAAAAACTTGTGGGAAGGTGATGCGTCCCATGTCCCCCTTGTAAACCCTGGGGAAGGAATATTCTGACCCCGGTTTGACTTTCGTTATTGTATAAATTGTTTTCTCAGGGCCTTTCTTCTTCTCCTCTGCGTCGTCTTCTTTCTTCATATTCTGCTGTTTCCTAACGCTTTTTACCAGGTGCGAGAGTTTCCCTTCGTTAATAGCTTACTCGATGGCTTTCCTAAGTTGCCAGCACGCGTTCGTGTCATGGCCATGGTCCCTGTGGAATTCGCAGTATTTTTCTGGGCCCTTCCTATTTTTTCCACTTAGTCTGGGAGGAATGGGGAAGGTTTTTGCAACATGCTTGGTGAGTAATATTTCTTTCGGGCTTTTGTGTAGCTCCGGAAGATTTACCTTGAGATACCCTTTGTCATCCTTATGATATGGTGTATATCTTGGTTTTTCTCTTTCGCTTGTCCATTTCCCCTTCCTATTTGCCAGAGTTTCATTTTCCTGTGTGGGACTTGTATCTCCTTTCAAAGCGGTGTCTCTGGCGTCTAAATACACGTGGGCCCTTTTTAGAACCGCTTCGTATGTCTTCGGGAGGTCTTTGTACAGGACATTTAAGGGACATTGTGTACATGTGAGAAGTCATAGAACTTGCTAGATACTTATTGTTATCAAATTTCTCGTTCCTTATACTTGCTTATGTTATTGATGACATTCGTACGTGTTCTTGACATTTCTTTCGTACGAACTCACCAACCTAGTGTTGACAATGTTTAGTACACTTTTTTGGTAACCAAGAGAACCCAAGAGCTTGATGTACATTGCTAGAAGTTGGACTTGACTATGGATCCATTTTTAGATATATTAACATTTAAATTAAATATATATTTTTTTAGTGCTTATGTGGCACTTCATTTGTCACATCATCATTTGTCTACGTGACCACTTGTTGGTTTTTTTTTAAATCAAATTTAAATAGCAAATAAAAAAGTCAATTATAAGATTAGAACTCATGACCTCTAAGTTTTAATATTATGCACAAAACACTTGATCTAACTTAATATTTGTTTATTTTTTTTGCAAACTATGTTAGATATTTAGTGAATATCAAAACTAATTGAAAAACACTAATAATATAACTATCAACCTTTGTAACTTATCATTTTCTATTATCTTCCGCTTCCTCTTTTTTTTTTCCCTGTATTATACTTTATTTATGTTTCTTTCCGGTTTTACAAGCATAATAAAAATATAATATCATTAAAAATCCTTTTAGTTATTATTATTATTATATAACATTTAATAATACTTTTGACGTATATATGTTAATCATTGTTTTCAATTAATATTACATAAAATAGAGTTAATTACAGAAATCGTCCCTGTCGTGGACCTCCATTTGTAGCTTTCGTCCCTAAGTTTAATAAATTACAGTTTTAGTCCAAAAAACTTTGCTCCGTCAACACTTTTGGTCTTGGGTAGTAACGACCGTTTAAAAACACATTACGTGTCAGCCACATGATGTATATTTTCTTCATTTCCCTTCTTTCTTTTATTACACTTTTAGTTCAAATTTTTTTTTTTTAATACATTCATCATCAACACACTTTAAATTAACATTCGATTATTCTTTCTCCATCTTCTTCTTAAGAATTCTAGGTAAGGATTCAATGGGTTTAACCCTAAAAATTTTTCTAGTATAGCTTCATTCATATATAATTTGTAAATTAGATTATATACACGAAAATCATGAAAACCGAAAGTACATATATAAATTAGTCATGAATTAGCCAAGATCAGTGGAAGATTCGTGGATATGAGTCTCGAAATCATGTTCTCCTTCTTGTTTCACCTCATATCTCGACTTTTATTTTCAGATCTGTAAGTCAAAGCTGGTCAACAACCGGCTCTTCTTCTTCTTTGTGAGAACAAACAAGACCATAACCTAGATGACTTTGGTTGACCGTGAATGTTCTTCCTTTGATTTATGTTCTTTCTTTCTTGTTCTGATCTGTTTTCTTTTTTTCTTTTTCTTTTAGTTTTCTGTTCTCGCTCATGTATGTGTGTGAATTGATGCATAAGTGTATGTGTGTGTGTGTGTGTTGTGAGAAGTTTGTTTTAATTCTATTCTACTCTTCTGTTTCTCTCCTTGCGTGCATAAATCTGGAATATTTGTTTTGAAGATATAGATATTGATGATGATGATGATGTTTGATATTGATCCAGATATAGATATAGATAATGATGATAATGAAGTTCATAACTAATTACACTTTTAGTCCTGTAGTAAGTTTTAAAACCACACTTTTGGTCCTTGTGTCATGAAAAGACGGAAATACCCATCATGCGGCTGATACGTGATGGGTTTTTAAACGGACGTTACTACCAAGGACTAAAAGTGTTAACGGAGCAAAACTTTTTGGACTAAAACTGTAATTTATTAAACTTAAGGACAAAAGCTGCAAGTAGAGGTCCACGACAGAGACGATTTCTGTAATTAACTCCATAAAATATTATTTTTGTAATCAATTTAATGTAATGTGTATGTTACCATGCATCGCATGGAGCATAATCTAGTAAAATAATATATTTGGATAACGATTATTAAGATTTTTTGGTTTATAGTTAATTTAAATGCTGATATAAACGAAAGTCAATTTGATGAAATTGAACGCGTTGATTGGTTAATAAGTCATTAGTTCAACTGTCTTATATATATATATATTATATATATATATATATATATTAAGATTAAACACGTCTCTCATTACTACATACATCTAAATCGAACCCTAAATAAAACTAGTTTTTTTTTGGGAAGGGAAATCCTTATCTAGTATACACGATACGTGGAGCTGGATTGGAGGGAAAGACAATATTTTCAGCGTCAAAGGAGTAAAAGAATTTATTGGAAGCGATAGAGATTATAGTAACCACTTTGTGTTTTCTTGGTCGAAATAGGTGCCAAAAAATGCAACATTTTTTTGTGGAGGGTTGGTTTAGATCGCATTTCAACTATGCTTGCCCTGAAGGATCGTAATTGTCGATTCATATCTACTTTGTATGCTCTCTGTGAGAAAGAGGAAGAAAGCGTTAACCACCTTTTTTTGCTCTTGTGAGGTGGCTATCGAGGTGTGGCATAAGGTTTCTTCTTGGTGCAACTTTCAGCCAATTTATTTGTTTTGGATCTGTTCGCGGTTCATTCTTATGCTAAGGTGGAGAAAAGACTGGCCTGTGGAATACAAGGTGTGATATTCATCACTTGTTGGTGTTTATGGTTGGCCCGGAATGATAAAAGGTTCGCTAATGGAAGGATTATTGTTGAGAAGATTTTTCAAGATATTAAAAACTTAGGTTTTTAGTGGTATAGAAATAGAAGCAAATCAATCCCGTTTTATTACGTGGGATGATTGGTGTACATTCAAGTTAATGTAATTGTTGTTGGTGGTGTAGGCGGTTGTGAATAACAGTTAAATTTCAAAAAAAAAAAACTAGTTTTAAAAAACCCGGGTTGTATCAAGATTCAAGGCGGCTCTCCAATTAGAACCCGCGTACTAAATGAAACCACCTATAGGACCCGGATGTTTCTTATTAGGGGCAAGGGTGTAGTGTCGATGATCGACAATTTGGCAAAAAATGGCAAGAAAATAGGCCAATAAGAAGATGCCATGTGGCTAAAATTTTTTTGCCAAAACTTACCAAAAGATGCCAAATATAAGGCTAAAAGGAGTGGGGCTAGTTGGAGAGGGGAAATAAAAGCCATGTGGCGCCATGTAAGCAAGAGAGTTTTGGTGGGAAAAAGGGGGGAGTGAGGTAAGTTTGATGTTGGGGGGAGTTGTGACACTTGTCACATTCCAATAGAAAGAAAAGAAAAAAAAAGTTGAAAACTATCCGTTGGAAGGAGGATGGCACGGAAAAAAAACACAAAAGTCAAAGGGAAAGTGGGCGAGGAAAAGAATTCGCCAGAAAGGGGGCGGGGCGCAATAGTTAGAGGGGCGTGGTGTTCCAGGCAAGTTTTTGGACGAAATGGGGGAGATCCGCCCCACTCTGTATAGCCTAAGACTGTATTCTCGAGTTTTTATTAAAAGAAAAGAAAGGAGAAGATTGGATAGGGGAAGAAAAGATAGAAAATTACATATAAAAGAGGCATTCTCGAGTTGAAAAAAAAGAAAAGAAAGTTGATAGTTGAATGTATTCTTGAGTTAGAAGGGAAAGAAAAGAAAGGATAAAAAGATACAATTTTACATTTATAGCCTTGTAGTAGATAAAACTTTTATATAAGTTTAAGGGGTATAATAATAATTTCACCACTTTTCATTCCAAATCTTACCAAATGGCGAGGTACTAGAAGTTCAGGGCGAGGTGTCTGATTCTTTTGAGGGTCGTGTCATGAGTGCATCTGCTAAAGAGGTTAGCTTGATTGATGTCCCCGTCGTTCGGGACTATCACGATGTCTTCCCTGATGATTTACCTGGCTTACCTCCGTCTTGATAACTTGATTTTCGCATTAGTCTCGTTCCTAATGCAGCTCCTGTAGCAAAATTTCCCTATAGATTAGCAACAACTGAATTACAGGAATTGGCCACGCAATTAAAAGAACTTCAGCACAAAGGATTCATTAGACCTAGCCAGTCACCGTGGGGAGCACCTGTCTTATTCGCCAAAAAGAAGGATGGCTCTTTTCGCATGTGTATCGACTACCGTGAGTCGAATAAGTTAACAGTAAAGAATCGTTATCCTCTTCCTAGGATTAATGCTCTGTTCGATCAACTTCAAGGTGCGAAGTGTTTCTCAAAAATTGACTTACGTTCAGGGTATCATCAACTGCGTGTACACGAGGACGACATACAAATGACTGCTTTTAGGACAAGATATGGACATTTTGAGTTCACAGTGATGCCTTTTGGATTGACCAACGCTCCAGCAGTATTCATGGATTTGATGAATAGAGTGTGTCGACCGTATTTGGATAAGTTTGTAATTGTGTTCATTGACGACATCCTAATTTACTCAAAGACAAAGGAAGAACATGTTGAACATCTGAGAAAAGTATTGGAATTACTGAGAAAGGAAAAAGTGTATGGAAAATTTTCTAAATGTGAGTTTTGGCTTGATGAGGTACACTTTCTGGGACATGTCGTGAGCAAGGATGGAATACACGTGGATCCTAGCAAGATTGATTCAGTCAAGAACTGGAAAACACCAGAGACACCGACTGAAGTCAGACAATTTCTTGGACTGGCTGGCTACTATAGAAAGTTCATCGAGAATTTCTCTAAGATTGCGTTGTCGCTTACGCAATTAACTCAGAAGGATAGGCCGTATGTCTGGGATGAAAAACAAGAGGCAGCGTTTCAAATCTTGAAAGATAAGCTATGTAATGCGTTGAATTTGAGTCTGCCTGAAGGATCTGATGACTTTGTAGTGTATTGCGATGCATCGGGTCAAGGATTAGGTTGTGTGCTCATGCAAAAAGGCAAAGTGATTGCTTACGCCTCACGACAATTGAAGGTCCATGAGAAGAATTACACAACCCATGACTTGGAATTAGGAGCAGTGGTTTTTGCATTAAAGTGTTGGAGGCATTATTTGTATGGAACCAAGTGTGTAATCTACACAGATCACAAGAGTTTACAACATATTTTCAATCAACAAGATTTGAATATGAGACAACGAAGATGGCTTGAGTTACTCAGCGATTATGACTGTGACATTCGTTATCACCCGGGGAAAGCCAATGTAGTGGCCGATGCCTTAAGTCGTAAGGAAAGGGTTAAGCCTAGACGAGTACGTGTTATGAGTATTACAGTGCAAAGGAGTGTTAGAGAGCAGATCATAGAAGCATAATTGGTGATTGTTGGCGATAAAGATCTTCTTAAGAAGGAACTACGAGGAATGGAACAACATTTGGGTAGAAGAGATGATAATGGCTTGTATTTCATGGACAGACTATGGGTTCCTTCAACTGGTGATCTACAAACATTGATATTGAACGAAGCTCATAATACAAGGTATTCGGTACATCCGGGCACCGACAAGATGTACTATGATCTGCGTGAGTTATATTGGTGGCCTGCATGAAGAAAGATGACATGTCTATAGGTGAAAGCGGAACATCAAAAGCCTGAATGGAAGTAGGAGAACATAACTATGGATTTCATTACCAGACTACCTAGGATGAAGGAGGGTCATGATATGATATGGGTAATCGTCGATAGATTGACAAAGTCTGCTCATTTCTTAGCCATCCGTGAAAAAGATCCCACAGAGAGGAAGTATGTAAGGGAAGTCTTATCGAAACATGGCGTACCAGTTTTGATTATTTCAGATAGAGATACTCGCTTTAATTCTCAGTTTTGGCGAGGGTTTCAGAGGGCTTTTGGGACTAGGATAGACATGAGTATGACGTACCATCCACAAACTGATGGCCAGAGTGAACGTACTATTCATACTTTAGAAGACATGTTGAGAGCCCGTGTCTTAGATTTTGGTGGTAACTAGGATGACCATCTACATTTTATAGAATTCTCTTACAACAATACTTATCACGCGAGTATTAATATGGCTCCTTTCAAGGCATTGTATGGACGGAAGTGTAGATCACTTGTCGCATGGTCTGACTTTCGCGATACCCAGTTGGTTGGGCCTGAACTTATTGAAGAGACTGCCGAGAAAATAATCCAGATTAAAGAGCGGCTTAGATTAGCACGTGAATGACAAAAGAAGTATGCCGACGTCAGACGTAGACCTTTAGAATTCAATGTTGGGGACCGTGTACTTCTTAAGGTTTCCCCTTGAAAAGGAGTGGTTAGATTTGTCAAGAGTGGAAAACTTGGACCTAGATTTATTGGACCTTTTGAGATACTAGAAAGAGTTGGCGAAGTGGCTTATCGATTGAGACTTTCGGAAGAACTTAAGGAAGTTCACGACGTATTTCATGTGTCGCATCTTAGAAAATGTCTAGCTGAAGAAAATTGTCATGTGCCTATGAACGAGATTCGAATTGACGATAAGTTGAATTTCGTTGAAGAACCTTTAGAGATTCTGGATCGCAAGGTGCGGAAACTAAAGAAAACCAAGTATACATTTGTCAAGGTTCGATGGAATTCAAAGCGAGGGCCTGAGTATACTTGGGAACGGGAAGATCATTTCAAGACAAAATACCCCCAATTATTTAATGGGACTAGTTCGAGTTGAATTTCGGGACGAAATTCTTTTAACGGGGTAATGTTGTGACAACCGTCATCTGAGCGTTTTCCTGAATTACTTTTCCGATTATTTTTAGTGGTTTCGTTTATGTACGTAATTAGTCTTATAAGACTTTATCACGGAATAAATAAATTTCTATTTGATTTGGGCTTTATGAGCGTTTAGACGTTAGAAAAATTGTATGTGGACTCGAGAACAAGAGGAATACTAGTTGTCTTGTAGAAATGCCAAATTAAGTAAAATACTTAAAGTTAAATCAATAAAAGATTTAATAGCTAAATATAGACATATTTATAGTCGTTGGAAAGCTATTGAAAAATTACATTCAAATATATCGACAAAATAAATTTAACGGGTCTCGAGTTTCTGGAAATTGTCGGGTCAAACGTTTTAAAGAAAAGTCAAGGTAAATGTATTTAGGGTTATGGGGGTATATAAACAAAAAAATAAACCATAACCCTCATTTCTCCCCCCTCCCTTCTCACTTCACTCCCTCTCCTCCATTCTTTTCTGTCCTAACCGTCCCCCTCTCCCTTTCTCAGTCGCCACCCACAAACCACCACCCTCCACCACGAACCACCACCGCTATTCATCTTTTTCTTCATTTTCTTATAAGATTTTGGTAAGTTTCGAATGAATCCATGATTGTTCAACAATAAGAATCGGTTTTTGTATATATATGGGGTTATATATATACGAATTTATATATATGTATATATGTGTATATTTTCGGTTATGAATCTTCTTCCTCTTCTTAAATCCGAAAGCTTTGTATATTATATATATATTTTTCGGTTATGCATATGTATATATATATATATATATTCGAGTTTTTGGCAAAAAATATATATATAAATCGGTTTCTGCTCTTCTTCCTCATCTCAAAAACCGAAATCTTTACATATTTTATAGATTTATTTATATTTTCGGTTATATGTTTTTTACATATTTGAAGATCCGAAAATCTTTACTATTATTATACATAAATCGGTTATCGTATGTATTAAAATACATAGATCCGTTTTTTCTTGACAAAGATGTATATATTTTCGGTTGTATAAGGTTTTTGCTAATAAATCTAACCGAAATCTATAGATCTGAGATCCGAAAACTCTTGGAACCCGAAAAGTGAAGACCCAAAATCCTCTAATCCGGAATGTTTAAACTCGAAATCTGGAAATTATGGTCCGGAAACTTTAAGATCCGAAAACCATGTTCTTGTTTAGATTTGATGTGTGTTTTGTATTTTCGATTCTTTATAACATGTATGTAAATCGAAAAATGATAAAAACCGTGGGTATATATAAAATCTTGGTCGATTTCGGATAGATCTAGCATAGGTCCGAATTGTATTAGTGATTTTGGTCCTAAAAATGTGTTTAGATCTAATTTTGGGAATCGTTTTCTCGTCGGTCAACGCCGGTCAACATCGGTCAACGGAGGTCAAAGGGCCAGACTTTTGATGGCATCTATTTTGGTCTTTGGGTAAAATTAGGGTTTTGATTTAAATGGACTTTTTATGGTCAAAATTTGAATATGATTTTTGGAAAGTCAAAATTAGGGTTTTCTAGTCAAAAGTCAAATTAGATTTTTGTCAAAGTCAAAATTGGGACTTTCATGGCCAAAGTCAGATTTG
Source organism: Erigeron canadensis (assembly GCF_010389155.1). NCBI lineage: Eukaryota > Viridiplantae > Streptophyta > Magnoliopsida > Asterales > Asteraceae > Erigeron > Erigeron canadensis. Next base: position 24,318,186 of record NC_057768.1, read on the forward strand.
GATCTTGTCGATTAGTACCATGTTTATAATTGGATCCAAAATGATGTGAAATCGAAATAATATATATGAACATATGAATAGATATATAAGGACTTTATAAAGACTATACGAATCATACATTTGAATAATAATGTTTCATGACTTCTCGGACTTGATATATTTCACAATGACATTACATACGATTATTTGACAAGGTATAAACATTAAAACATAACATTACTATTAAACAAACTATATCATTTGGACAAATTTCAAGACGACATATTTATAATATATATTATGACAATTGACGAGACATAATGACATTTCCTAAGACACTAGTATAAGACATGGACTTGTGCAATCAATTAAGTTCTTATGGAGTGACTTGTGAACAATGTAGGACTGTTGGGCAGATAGCGAGCTTGTTTCGAGTGTATCTGACTATTCGTGTTCTTGTTCGTTGATCTAGGGTATTTATACTTGTGCTGCTTTCAGGTGAGTTTCGTAGCCCCTCTTTTTACAAGTTTTGGGGTGGAAAGTATACTTATTTTCAAACAGTTTTGTCGATTTCTGTTTTATGTTCAATATTGAGCCTGTGCGTATAGAGTTACTTGTGCCATTTAACGTGTTTTGATCTTGTTGTATGTGTGTGATTATGTGTTTGCTGTTGTGCTTTGGATGCACTTATTGTATGAGTTGAGACTTGAGACTTGAGACTTTGGACTAAGGCAGGTACCGTAAGGCCGAAATTTGAGACATTGAGGCATTTGGACTTATTATGGCGTAACTCTGCTCGTTATATATTGAACTATTACTTGTTTAGACTTAAAAGAATCGACAAAAGACTTATTTTTTTTATTAGACTTTTGACATAAAACCTACGAACTCACCAACCTTTGTGTTGACACGTTTTAGTATACTTCTCAGGTGCTCAGATTAATCAGGGATAAGGATTGCTATGCTAGACTGGACTTCGGAGATTAGTGCTCCTTATTTATTGTCAGACTTTAAGGCTACATGCCTTGGATTATTTCTTTATAGACTTGGTTGTAATAAGCTATTTTAGCACTGTTATGACTTTGAACTCATGTTTTTGGGAATATATTTATTATATTCTATTTCATTTAGCAGTATCTATGTAATTCCATGTCGTGTTGTACTTTTCATGACACCTCATATTTCCGCCAACGGTGGGGTGTTACAATATCATAAGAGGATATAGAGAAGTATGTGTGGCTATTTGAGTCCTGGTTAGAATGTATGAATGGACGTTTTCCAAATGCTATCATAACAGATCAATGTCAATCAATGAAAGTAGCAGTGGCACAGGTATTCCCACAATCTCATCATCATCTTTGTCTTTGGCATATTATGAAAAAGATCCTGAAAAACTAAGTGGTTATAATCAGTATAAAGCTATAAAGAGGACTTTAAAAAATATTGTCTATGAGTCCTTACAGCCTCAAGAATTTGAAGACGGGTGGGCCAAAATGATTACCGATTACAGTCTAGAGAAAAATGAGTGGTTGTCATCCTTGTATAAAGATCGCATGCGTTGGATACCCGTCTATGTGAGAGTAATATTTTGGGCAGGAATGTCTACGACTCAAAGAAGTGAAAGCATGAATGCTTTTTTTGACGGGTATGTTAACTCAAAAACTATGTTGCGACAATTTGTTGAACAATATGACAACGCACTAAAGAACAAGATGGAGAAAGAAATCAAGGCTGACTATGCATCTCTTAATTCATCGAACCAATTACTAACTCGATATCATTTCGAAAGGCAGTTTCAAGAGACGTACACCAATGCCATTTTTAACTTGTTTCAAGATGAATTGAGAGGTATGATATATTGCAATTGTTCATTGTATAAAACAGAAGGCACATTATCATTATTTCATGTCATGGATATCCAAGAAGGTAAGTATGAAGAATTCAAGAGGAGAGTTGTATATACCATGAGTTATAATGAGGTTGGATGTGATATCAAATGCACTTGTCATTTGTTTGAATTTCGAGGCATTATCTGTAGGCATATTATAAAGATTTTAATCGAGAAGGGGATTAATGAAATTTCATCACGTTATGTTTTGTCTCGATGGAGAAAAGATGTGAAACATCGACAATACTTTGTGACAAATTGTTACGACGATTTGAAGAGCGGGGAGCAAACTCAACAATTTGATCGCATGTGTACCAACTTTTATGAAGCTGCTCATATCGCGGATACTCCAAAAAAGTATGAATATTTGATGAAATGTATAAATATTGCGAAAGAAAAACTAGATGATAAGTCGAGTTGGAGTGTTAACAGTAAGTTGATTGAAGATGTTTCAAGTCTTGGTGTTCATGATGCTTTGGAATCAACAAGCAAAATATTATCGCCTAAAAAAGTACGTAGGTCGTCCGCCATCGAAGAGAAAAGAAACCAAAATTGAAAAACTTGTAAAGACCAAAAAGAAAACTTCTAAGGTATGGTTATATTCATTGATTTTGCCTGCCTTTTAAGTCATATTTATTTGATGTAGTTTGTTACTCGTATTTACCAATTTTAGTAGTTGCAGGCATCAAAAGGAAAAGAAGACACACCACAACTCCAAAGATGGCCATTGTTGTCAAATATGTCAAACGGTCAGGTATAATTAGCATTAACCTTAACATGAAAGAACTATATAGTGTGACAACCGTCATTTGAGCGTGTTTTCTGATATACTTTTCCGGTCTTTTTAGTTCGCTTTATTTATGTACGTTATTAGACTTGAAGGCTTTATTAATGGAATAAATAGATTTATGTTCTATCCGGGCTCTATAAGCATTTAGATTTTAGAAAAATTATACGTGGACTCGAGAACAAAAGAAATACTAGTTGTCATGTGGAAATGCCAAATTAAGTAAAATACTTAATATTTAATCAATTTTAGATTCAATAAATAGATATAGACATGTTTATATCTGTTGGAAGATTATTGAAAACTTACATCCAAATATGTCGACAAAATAAATTTACGGGTCCCGAGTTTTCTTGAAGTGTCGGGTCAAATCGAAATAAAAGAAAGTCAAACTAGGTTAAAAATGGGGGAATGGGAACACAAAACCCTAGCCTACACCTCTCCCCACCCCTCATTCTTTCGTTTCACTTTCTCACACTCCTCCCTCTCCTCTCTCATTCTCTCTAGCCGCCACCCACCCTCCACCATCAATCGGCCGCCGCCAACCACCACTAAATTCCGGCCGGCTGCCGCCACCAAACCACCAAAAATCTTCATATTTTCTTCTTTTCTTGAAGATCTTGATAAGATTCATTTGGTTTTACATTTGTTCTTCGTCAAAAAAAATTCGTTTTCCTTCTAAATATATATATATATATATATATATATATATATATTCGATTTATGTAAATATATATAAATCAGTTTTTCTTTTATGTACTTGTATGTTTTTCTTTAAAATCCGAAATCTTCATGTTATGTATACATATTTTGGTTATATATTGGTATATACATATGTAGATCCGAATTCCTTGGCCAGATATATATTTCGATTTGCTTATGAGAATATGTATATATATGTCCAAAAACTCTTAGATCCGGATTGATATACCCGAAATCTTGATGAATCCGAGATATAAATATCCAAAAATCTCAAAATCCGAAAAGGTATATCCAAAATCTTTGTAGATCCGAAAATTATATCCGAAAATCACTTAGAATCCGAAATCTTTATACTTTTCGGATGTATATGTTTATGTATAACTATAAATCCGTGAAAAATGGTTCGAAATCCACCTTCTTGGTAAGATTTGAGGTTGTAATGTGTTCTTGATTCTTGCTCTTGACTTATGGGATCCGAAATCATATACATAAATTCGAAATTAAATAAATCCGCGATTAAAAGTGGTGTTTGGTTGATTTCGGTTAGATGCATCATAGATCCGAGTTGTGTTAGTGATTTTTGGTCTTGAAATAGTGTTATGGTTCATCCTTGTGCCCGGGTCTAAGTTTGGTTGTGATTTTTGGGTCGGTCAACGCCGGTCAACACCGGTCAACCATGGTCAAAAGGGGCAGATTTGTATTTTTTTGTCTATTTTGGACTTTTAGATGGTCAAAATTATGGTTTGGATTTTATTTGGACTTTTAGAGTAAAAATTAAATTAGGCTTGGAATCAATTTGGACTCTATAGTCAAAATTAATTAAGGATTTTGGAAAAGTCAAAATTAGGGTTTCTAGTAAAAATTGAATTTTTGTCAAAGTCAAAGTTGGGACTTTTTTGGTCAAAATCAGATTTGGATTTTTGTCAATTAGAGTCATGTTATAATCCATTCAAAGTTGTCGAAATATTAATAATATGGGCATGACTAAATATAAACTTGGTATAGACTATATAAGTTATACGACATTCTGAACTTAGTATATATTTTATAATGACGTTTCATACGAAGACTTGAAGGGATATAAACAATAAAACGTGACATCGTAGTTAATATGGACATTAGACCTAAGTATATATATATATATATACGGATTAATTAAAATGGACAATTTATATATATATATACAAGGACTAATTTGTTATGAACAGATATATATATATACAAGGACTAACTTAGTATAAACAGATATATATATACAAGGACTAATTTTATAAGAACATATATATATATATATATATATATTACAAAGATCAATGGACTTGAAAAAACCAAATAAATTATACATTGGTATGATAGTAATCGATGACAATGATATTAAAATATGATTTTATTAAAAGAAGTGTTTTTTTTGAACAATTTATAAGGACAACAAAACTATCATATATATTATGACAATTGACGAGACATGATGACATTTCCTAAGACACTAGTATAGGATATGGACTTGTGCAATTAAGTAAGTACTTACGGAGTGACTTGTGAACAATTTAGGACTGTTGGACAGATAGTGAGCTTATTTCAGGTGTACCTGACTGTTGGTGTTCGTGTTCGTTGATCTAGGGTACTTATACTTGTGTTGTTTTCAGGTGAGTTTCGTAGCCCCTCTTTTTACAAGTTTTGGGGTGGAAAGTATACTTATTTTATTTTTAACAGTTTTGTCGATTTCTGTTTTATGTTCAATATTGAGCCTATACGTATAGAGTTACTTATGTCATTTGACGTGCTTTGATCTTGTTTGTATGTGTGAGATTATGTGTTTGTTTGATGTGCTTTGGACGTGCTTATTATATGAGTTGAGACTTGGACTTAAGACTTGAGACTTGGACTAAGGCAGGTACCGTAAGACCGGACTTTGAGACTTGGGTCTCGTGACTTTGAAACTTGTGACATTGAGACTTGTGACCTTGAGACTTGAGACTATTGACTGGCTATGGCGTAGCTCTACTCATTATATATTGATCAAATACTTATTTTGCCTTAAAATAATCGACAAAAGACTTATTTCTTTGACTAGACTTTTTGACATAAAACCTATGAACTCACCAACCTTAGTGTTGACACATTTTAGTATACTTTTCAGGTACTCAGGCTAATCAGGGATAAAGACTGTTATGCTAAGATTGGACTCTGGAGATTAGTGGTCCTTCATTTATTGTCAGACTTTAAGGCTAAATGCCTTGGATTATTTCCTCATAGACTTGGTTGTAATAAACTATTCTAGCACTAATATGACTTTGAACTCACGTTTCAGGAATATATTCATTATATTTTATTTCATTTAGTAGTATCTATGTAATTCCATGTCGTGCTGTACTTTTCATGACACCTCATGTTTCTGCCAACGGTGAGGTGTTACATATAGTCTCTACATTTAATAACACAGGCAAATTCGAGTTCGGTTAACATGACAAACGCTACAACTTGTAAACAAGGAACAATCCATGATAACTTGTCTACAAGTAAATATAGCTTTGATCTTAATGATTGAGCAAGCAACATGTCAGTCTTGTATATTCTATCTTTTGTTTTGGTTACAGGATGTATTAAAAATGGATAGAATAACTATTGTTTCTTTGGTATTATACATGAAGGGTTGGACTTATGAAAAACATGATTATTTCGTGAGCATTTTGGAGACAAGTTTTTTTTTTCTTTTTGGTAATAATCGCAGTATATCGTGTTATCTAAGTTTTAGACCAATTCGGTTTTTATTATTTTGCTACTCAATGTTTTTAGACCAATTCGGTTTTTATTGTTACATAATACTCATGTTACCATGATTCTTATTGAGGCTCGATCTGTACAAAAATTAAGGTATGAAATTAATTGAATTTGTGTACAGAGTATAAATCGTGTTCAAAAATTATTCGTGTACAAAAATTAATGTATGAAGTTACCATGATTCTTATTAGTGTAAAAAATTTGTTTTTTTGCTCTCTACAAAGTATAATTCGTAGATGAAGTTCTGCGCAAAATTTGGTTATTGGAATTTGTGCTTGTTAAATGAAAGACAATAACTAATGAAATAGATACTAAACAAACATTCCGTAATAAAAACAAAGGGTAAATAGTAATATATTTTATTTGGATTTTTAATTAAAATGAAAATGACAGGTGGCTAATTTAGATGGTTAGACTAATTATTAGGTGTATTTAGTAGGCCCCCTATCATATTTTATTCTTTTTCGTTTGCAATTTTTTTGCTTCTTCCCTGCAAACAAAACCCAACTTATATATACAAACATCTATACACACACACACTAGATATTACACCGGGAAAAATGGTCAAACCCCCCCTCCCCATTTATTCCGGCGATGTGGGCACGCCGACGATGATGAAGATGGGAGATACCCATTTATTCCGGCGATTAGTACTCCGGCGATGTTGACGACGAGAGATACCCATTTATTCCGGCGATGATGATGACGGGAAAACTCCATTTATTCCGGCGATGTGTATATATATATATGATATAGATATAGATATAGATCAGGTATGTGTGGGGAGGAGTTAATGTAAGAACCACAAATAGTGTGAGAATCGTGAGAACTAAAGGAAAATATACGGAGGACTGAAAGTGAAAACTTAAGTAAACTAACGCCGTTAAGTAGTCTACATATCCACCAAACACCAAAAACCCGAATTTCCAAAATAAAAATTACGAGTACTTTTAATCTTGTAAACCAAAATCAAATCGCAATTTAAATCTCCACCACAAAATCGCCATTTAAATCAAATCGGAAACCTCCACTGGAGTAACTTCATATCGTTTATCAATGAAGAAAAGGAAACTCAAAATTTCAAACACAAAACTTCGTAAGTAATTGTTTCTGTTGATTTATTTTGAATTAATCAAAATTATTCAATAACTTTTGTGTCGCTATTATAAACTATTATTTATAATCTATTTTTATCCATTTATTTAGGTAAAAATCCCAGAGTATACGAAAAAAATGACTCAGATGAGGTAGACATTATATCGCTAGGAAGTGATGATACAGAAACAATTGAAGAAGAAGAAGTTGAAGGTAATATAAGATACGCAGTTGTTTCAGGTAACTATAATTTAGCTTTTAATTATATATTTTAGTTATTTTTTATTTAACTAATTTTTTTCATGTTATACTAAGTATAAAATTTAGGATTTGAATAATGAGTAACTAAATTTAGGATTTAAATAATTAATTGTTAATATGGATATTTAATAAAGCTATGAGTACTAAGACCAATGGCTTTAGTGAATGCTTGTTTGATATAATCGATTTGATCTCCAATCCATCCCATCTTTTGAGCCTAATATTAATTATGTTTTAAGTTTTAGTGGAATCAATTTTCACGCAGGTCTGTTACTAGAACCACAAGCTAGTTACTAGACTATGACGAAAACCGGGTCAACATATACTACAAGAGTACCAGACCAGGTTTGGCTAGGTACATCTTACAACCCACAATATACCTCAACCCATAGACCAAACCAGTTAGGACCAAAAACAGGGAGCCAACATATAAACGGGTTAGGTTGTATCACTTTTCCACACTCTAAAATACCAGCTGGAAATGCTTGTATTGACATTAGTAAATGCTAGCATTGTGGGTCAGAATTAGGCTGCCAAATAAACGATTTATTTGGGACTAAACTGAATAGGCTCAGGATCGGATCCAAAAAGTATGAGACATGTCTCCTAACGGGTCAGAATTAGGCTGCCTCTCCCAACTTGACATTAGTAAATGCTAGCATTGCGGATAATTTTAAACCAACCAACTATACGACTTATCGTTTTTTTGACTAAACTGGATAGCGTCAAATACGGGTTCACATGATCCGGCATGTCTTGTAACAGGTCAGAAGTTAGGCTGCCACTCCCGACTTCCCATTAGTAAATGCTAACATTGTTGATACATTTAAACCAAACATACAAACTACTTGTTAAAAAAAAAAACTACCTATCTGGCTAGATAGGTTCATAAACAAGTCAAAATGGTCCAATATGTCTCATAACGGGTCACAATTTAGGCTGCTCTCCCGAGCGGGCGTTAGTTAATAGTTGTTTTTTCCTGTTTACTACATCAGTTAGTGGCATATAGGTCTTAGGGATTTGAATATAGGTATTTGATTATTTGGTATTTGCCGAATATGAATATTATTTCTTAGATTTGAATATACGTATTTAAGGGATTTGAATATAGGTTCTTGGCTTTGAATATTGGTATCTGTGGAATTTGAATATAGTTTTTAGATTTGAATATAGGTTCTTGACTTATGAAATTCGTGCCTTGTCCAGCGAATTCTGTTACTATGACCGCGAATTCTGGTCTTTGAATATTGGTATTTAATGTCATTAACGTAAATGCGTTGCTAGATCATCAAAATGGGGTTGTATATGATGTTTAAAGTCTGCTAATCAGTTTGACTTTTGATTTTTCTTTAAAAAGTAAGTCTATATGAGTAGCCTGGATTCCAATGAAATCGAGATTGGGTATTAGTATTCTTTGAGAATATTAGTTTTACATTCATACACTTTTTCCTGTCTCCTATTTTTTTTTTAATTAGTTTTGAGTGAGTGATTGTTTTAAATTTTACATTTTGTTTCAAAATTCGTATACAGGTACCAATCAGCTAATTTTTTGGTATTTATTCGGTTTGAATATTAAGTTTGAATTTTGATGTTTCATTTTGAATTTTATTCTTTCCTTGCAGCAACAACTGAAACAAAGAGTGACTCGGATAATGATTTTGTGGAAGATACTCCATCTCATATGGTTGACAAAAGGAATAGAAAACAAAAGAAAGCAAGGGAAGAGTGACAAGTGTTAGTTTTAAGACAAATCTTAAAGAAGGAAGTTCAAAGAAGAAGAAGCCTAGGAAAACTGCTAAAAAGACAAAGAATAAGGAAAAGGTTAAGAATAATATTACAGGTGTTTTAACATCTAGAATGGTTCCTTTTCAACTTGTTGCTATTTTAAGTAGTTTAACCACTATACAAAAACAACAGCTGACTGAAATAGGATTTGGAAGTTTGGTAGATTTTAAGATCAAGTACTTACCGATGAAATTAGCACAAGAATTAGTTGACAGATTAGATGTTGAGAATTGTGAAATGATGGTTGATGGTAAGTTGTTGAAAATTACAAAACAAGATGTTCATGATATTTTAGGTTTTCCCATGGGAAGAGTAAAAGTGAAAGATTTGAAAAGGGCTGGAATGGGGACTAATACTTTAGTTTTGACATGGAAAATGAGATACCCAAATCCTAAATATATTCAGGTGACTGGGGTTAGAGAAATGATCGAAAATCAACCACAAGGAGGTTGGAATTACAAAATTGACATATTATTGTCAATTATTAGTATGATGTGTGAAGGAATAAGTTGTGGAACAGTAAATGAGAGAGTTTTGGGTTCAATAGATAGTGATGATGTACCCCTCCGGAGCTCTATCTCTGGAGGTAAATCTACCAGAATTACGGAGCTCACCTTCGTCAGAAACGGAGCTCATTCGTCAGAACGAAGCTCCGCCAAATATGGAGGAAATCTCTTATTATCTTCCTCCTAAAGCAAAGGTAAGTTTCCTTATCTTTTATTATTATAATATATCTATAATATGGCATGTAAATCCCATAAACATGTCATACCATATCTTGTACCCACATAACACGAGGGTATCCCCCTAAAACCCTAACTTATCCCCCAAGGTAAGTTAGTCCTATAAATAGAGGTATCCCCTCATGAATAAAGGTATCATATTCTCTCTACGAGATACGAAACCTCATTCACCCGATCATCTGATCACCTAAGGTGGTCGTCTTCTCTACAAAGTCGACTCCACCGCCAACACAAACACACCCGATGTTGTGGCGTTAAGCTTCACAAAGCTTTACACCGATAGGGAATCGCCAACGAATCGGTTAAAAACCCTCACCTTGTTGGATCGGAGGACCGTACGGTTCTTTGATTCATCAGATAGTGAAGATGATATAAGAAAGTTGGATTGGTGTGGATATTTGATTGAATGTTTGAAAAGATCAAAGAAGAAATGGGAAAAGGATAACCCAAACACACCGTATATGGGGCCCCCTTATCTTCTTAGTGGTCTGTTTTATTTTTGTATAACAAGTTAAAAATTTTCTTTTCATTTTAAATGATAATGAACTAACTATTTACATTTTACTATAGATTTGGTATGCACAACAAATTACCAGACCTCAAAAACAAACTCCAGCAATTTTACATTGGACTTCTGATGAACTGAAACTTATTGAAACAACAGAATTAGCTGCCAAAAAGAATGCAGAACAGGAGAATGTAGAAGAATAGAATGAAGAACAAGAGATTGTAGAAGAACAGAATGTAGAACAAGAGAATGCAGAAGAACAGAATGAAGAACAAGAGAATGCAGAAGAACAGAATGCAGAAAATTATACTTATGTTCCACTCAATGTTGATTATTCTGATTGTATTCATCGCACAGATTTGTATAAAATTTTACTTTATTTGTGTAATGACAACTATAAAGTGGCAACATAAAAAGTTGGTAAAATCTTTTTGAGTATGAATTTAGGAATAAGCTTAGAGTATTTTGTTCTAGTTAGTGATTAACAGAAAGAATAAGGAGAAAAGGGTAGGAAGGACTAGCCAAAAGTCCTAAATAAAAGTTTAGTTTTTTCTTAAGGTTTATATGATTATGAGTTTAAATACTCGATTTGGATTATATGTTTACTCAAAAAAAAAATTTTGAAATTATAGTACTGAGTTTGAATAATCATTTTGTATATTAAATGATATAGGTGAAAAAGAAGACAAGCCTGGATGTAACAATAATACCAATGAGACTCATGAGGAAAAATTTGATTATAGAGATCCAGCAGAAAATGAAGAAACATATGGGGCAAAATTGAATATTAAAAAAGACTATTGCAGAGCAAAAGAACCTAGAGTGAAGAAGATGGTAAGATTAATATTCACATTTGCCAATAAGATTAATATGTTTCAAAAAATATGTGTTACTAATAGTAACATTTTAATATTTTGACAATATAGGTTTTTTGTATGGGAATTGGCGAAGCATATCATTCTACTTGTGGATGGAATGAGGAGTTATTTGATTTAATGCGAATGGGATGACTTTCCTGGTGATCCAGATGTACTTAAAGAAGTTAATAAAGTAAGGAAAAAATGGCTTCAGTATCTTGATGTTCAAAAACAAAGATTAGAACATGCATTTGCAGCTGATAATGGAGTTGATAATGCAGAAATGTCTGAAACTGAAGATCATGGTTCAGTGGATCTTGACAAAGACTCGTTTGAATTCAACCAAGGAAAGAATACTCCAAACAAAGACTACATTTGTGATGAGGTACTGAAAGATATGGTGGTTGAAAACAATGACAAGAATGAAAGTTTCAATGAGGCCGATGACAATGAAAGATTGGATGAGGCTGTTGAAAGGATGGTGGTTGAAAACAATCACAATACTCAAAGTTTGAATGAGGATAACTCTACAGAAGCAAGGCTTGAAAATGCTACAATTTGGGTGGATTCTGATAATCATAACAAATCTCAAGACTCACTAACAGATTCTCAAATGTTGAAAATTTCTGACTGGGCTTCTCAACAGTTGAAGAGGTTAAGATCTAATCTTCAGAATAAAGATGAAGATCAAATTAACAACTCACAAACATGGAGTCAAATCCTTCAAGATCCTGTGTTGCTTGATAATTTGGAAATACATCTTTGGAAATTGCTAGAATAAGAAAGGAATTAAGTTTGGTTTTTTCAGCAGACGAAGATTTGCCAACTTATGAGGACATCAATCTTCGAGAATTAAAACTTAGTATTTCTCAAAAATTCAAGAAATATGGAAGAATTTACCATTGTTATCTGTTGATGGAGAGATAGACAGTTTAAAAGGTTTGAAATCATCAATTGAACAGCTTTTCAACATATGCATCGGAAATGTGAAGCAGATTGAAAGAAAAGAAGATCTTTTTGTAGATACAATAAAACCTGTGAAATGAACTCCAAAAGTTAAATGGAAAGAATGTGCAATGGAAGATGCCAATGAAGAGCCTGAATCGACAAAAATGGAAACTAGAATTCCTGAATTGGTAAAAGAAGTTGAAACTCCAAAGATTTCATCAACCGGAAGAAAAGTTTTGAAGAAATTGCAACTTCCACGAGATTCAGATTTCAATAAAGATGATGTTGGAAAAGGTAAACGGGAGAAAAAGCCATCTTTTGCAAAGAAATCACCGTGGAACAAAAGAGTTGTTGATATCAAAACAAAGTCAACAAAAGAAGAACTTAGGCTTTCATATGCATATTTTAATGCATGTACACCAAAGTAGTAAGTATTTTAATATCTAGCTTGTGATTTACATATTTCTTCTGTTAAATTTAAATATGTGTTTTCATATTTGAATATTATTATCTTCAAGATTTGAATATAGGTATTTGAATATAGGTTATTTAGGGATTTGAATATTGGTATCTATTAGATTTGAATATAGGTATTTAAGGGTTTTGAATATAGGTTTTGGTATATGAATATTGGTAGTATTTGTTGAATTTGAATATTGGTATCTCTGTTATTTGAAGACTGTTGCTTGTGGAATTTGAATATTGGTATCTCTGAGATTTGAATATATGTATTTGTATATAGGTATTTGTGAGGTTTGTTATTTGAATATAGGTATTTTATGATTTGAATATTGAGTGATATTTAAATTTAATATATATTTACTATGGTTACTAATTGATTTTTGTTTTTTCATTGGAGTGATATTATTTTTTTGAGGAACGATTTTAATGCTGATAGATTTGTTTTCGAAAGTTTGATTCCGGGAGCAATGGTCCATTATGGAGTGATTGACACATGGGCATGCTATTTGAATTATATGGAAGAGTTTAAAAGCTCAGAATCAATCATTAGGATATTCCTACCTACCACTATTATGGTAATTCAAGAAAAACTTCAAAATTATTGAATTTAAAGTTTATCATAATAAAATCTTGGTTGTAATCTTTAATTTTGCAGGGGAAGACAAACATGGACACCCAGGATAAATATAAGATAGCTTTTGAAAGATTCAAGGAAAACATGGATTTACATATATCAACGATGAAGCAAAAGTTCAGAGATCCTTGTCTGGTAAGTTTTTATAACATAAATTTTTTTGAATATGCTAGATGAATATATTTAATCTTATATATATATATATATATATATATATCAATAATTGTAAGTTATTTCATTATTGACTCCGAACAAATGAAATACACCGGCAAATGACGCTAAAGATTTGCATCATGGTGTGGTGTTAGTAGAGTGCTTGATTGTAGTCAAAGTGATGGAGTCACTGTCTCATAGACAGTTTTCCAACTCTTGACAAGTCATAGTCATTGCAGTCAAAGTAGTGCATGTAGCCATAGCAATAGGCCTTTGAGCTGTAGACCGCCAATGACCATTTTTTGAATGGTGTTAACTATTTTCCTTTTGGGTGCTTGGATCTTCGAATTGACCCGGTTTGAACTTTCTACCTGAATTACACAATTGAACTTTCTTTTAGGCAAGTTGCCCCGTGCAATCACTCTAGTGACCTTTTGTTAACTGTTTTTGATAGTACATAACATTCATACAGTCTCATGAAATATTATCCGATATTGTAGTATGTTAAAATGAAGCACCCCTTGTAGTCTTTGCCTCTCTGGTTCCAAATAATTATTTTGCCCTGTGTTCGCGCTACTACTATACAGTTATATGTAGAAAGCTTCGTGTTTTAGGATGTTTTTTTTATATATGGATGAATGTATATGTGTATGACAATTCAGTTTATAATGAGCTTTGTGCATCTATAACTCTGCTTTATGCTCTCTAGTTTTACATTATTTATGGTCTTGATAGAGAAAAAGATGGATGGTTCAGGTTTGTCATTGTAGTCTAAGTAGTGGAGTCATTGTCTTAAGTCAGGTCATTTCACTTAGTTACTTAAAACTATAAGTCAGGTTTTAATATTCATAGATTACTAAAACTAATTGTGTTTTAAATTTTCAATTTTTCAGTTGTTCTCTCGTATTTGTGAGGGTAGACAATATTATCTTCTTTGTTTCAATCTCAAAACAAACAAAGGTTATGTCATTGATAATATTGAAGCAGAAGACGATTCGATTGACAGATACCAGGAAACTATTTTTTTGTTGGTAAGATTATTAGATAAATTAAATAATATATTTAGTCATTTATGTTACAAAAACATACGAAGTAATTATTATCAATTACTTTACATTTCAGGGAGAATTGTTGGTTGACTATCTTGAGTACAAGAAACATCCTCACCTGAAAAATGATGCATTTTCTAAAGTAGAAAGGTTAAGAATGATATGGCAAACATCCAATAATGGAATTGATTGTGGAATTTTCCTAATGAGACATATGGAATGTTTTATGGGTAACGGACTATCAGGTCTGAAGTGTGGATTTAAGAAAGAAGGAGAAGTTCAACAAAAACAGTTAAACTGTTTGAGGATAACATATCTCAACACATTTCTGTTATCCGATTTTAACACATTAAGATGCAAGGTTTGTAAAGAAATTGAAGATTATCAAGAATTCCCCGAGAAGACTAAGAAAATTTGGAAAGCGGAAGCTTTAAAAGATATCGAGAAAAGGATTGAAGAAAGGAAGGACGTGCTTGAATGAAATAAATGTTACAATTTTTTTTGTACTTTATGTTCTTGACTTTTATGAGTTTGAATGACAATATATCTTAGTATCTGTCCAGATTATTGTTTCAAATTGTTTAATATTCAAATAGTGTATTCATATTATTGAGTATGTTCAGTATTAAAAAATGTTCAATATTAAAAAATGTTCAATATTCAAATAGTGTATTCATATTATTGAGTTGTGTCTGTACAGATTCTTAATCTGATGTTAATCTTGTTTGTACAGCTCAATAAAGAGTATGTTCACTATTTAAAAATGTTCAATATTCAAAAAGTGTATTCATATTATTGACTTTGCAGAAATCATACATTACCCAACCTGCACAAATTGTCCATGTTGCCACCTGATAATTGAGTAAATACTGAACACAGAGAAAAACTAAATGATTACAGAAACTAAAACAAGTTTATTTAAAATTTAAATCTAAATGATTACAGAAAAATGAAATGAGTTTATTTGGGGACATTTAAAATTGAAACAAACCAATAGGAATCAAAGTATCTATATGCAGTTCTAAAATGAAACATTTCATTTTTTTTCTAGTTTCTCCTTTTCTAACTTCTCAGCCTCAATTCTGATCGGACAAGTTTGAATATCATGTTGCTGTAGAGATTTGCGGTATGCACAATTTCTCCAATTATTTTCTTTCAATATAGCCTCTTCTCGGTCACTCTTGAGCCTTCTTTTTGTTCCACAACCTTTATTTCGTATATTTCGTGGATTAGTTACTTCATTTGAAGAAGGTTGAGGCAGTCCAGTCATTGCAGCCATAAATTCTTTTGAACCCATTGGAGGCTTAGAGCCCATATCAACATCAGCTTTCTTTTTCAACTCTTCCAAAGTGTCTCTAAATTGAGCAAGTTTTGCTGGGTCAGCCAAATACCTATTTACACAAGCATCTACATTCCTGAAAATATCAAGTAAAATAGGCTTCAATTCATTCTTTTGATTTGGCAACAAATTCAATTTGCTAATTCTTCGTCGAGGTACAACACACTTCGTCCATCTCTTTGTTATATACTCATTTGGTATTTCTTCCACTCCACATAATCTCAAAACATAGTAAATATGTTTGCAAAAAAGCCCACATCGTTCAAACTTTTTGCACGAACACGTTACTACTTTATCTTCAGAATTGGAAGTAACCTGACGATGGACAAAAAATTATAAATACAATTATTTATTTCTAAAGCATAGTAACTTATATACAATGAAGATATAACA
This sequence comes from Erigeron canadensis, assembly GCF_010389155.1. Classification (NCBI taxonomy): domain Eukaryota; kingdom Viridiplantae; phylum Streptophyta; class Magnoliopsida; order Asterales; family Asteraceae; genus Erigeron; species Erigeron canadensis. The sequence goes on from NC_057768.1 coordinate 24,334,550, forward strand.
TGCCTGGCTATGACGCTGAACAAGTTCATCAAAATAGTTAGGATTTGCATCTCTGTCAATAGAGTCATCAATATCACATGATTTGACACTTGTATCAGTTATGGAAAAAGTCTTCAAACCATCAGCCGAATCAGAAACATTGAAACAAAGGCAATGTTTGAAGGCCTCACACATTTCTTGCATACCAGATCAAGGGTGGTATACATCGATTTTTGATCATTTTCATATTGAACCCATCTTTGACTTTGCATAGCGGTATCAAAATGAGTATAAAACTCAATCAAAGTGGAAGACGACTTCATCAGTTGCTGAAACATGTGATTTTCACTTACAGACCTAGATGATGTCCTCATAAGTCCTGACATTTCCCAGTCTTGAAAATATGCTGGAATCCAATTATACCTAAGCTTATACATGTCATTCAACCACTTAATTTCATTAGCATCATACTTTTTAAGAACATGAAGCCATTCTCTTAATCCAGACTTAAGAATACTGTGAGAAACCTATGCAATAACAAATATTCAAAATGAATATCCAATTGTTAATGTACTATAGAGCAAATAACATACAATAACAGACTGAAAAATAGCTATCAAATAATTAATTATAACAGTTAAAAATAAATATATATGAATTTTATAATGGGAAGAAAAAAACAAATTTAGTTTTTTTTTTACCTTTACAGACACCTTCTCCATGATATGCCACATGCATAATCTATGTCTAGCCGTTTTAAACACATCAGAAACAACCACTTTAATGGGTGGATCTTGATCTGTCAATACAACTTTGGGTTCACGAGGAAATGCATTCTTGAATTCATTCAAGAGCCATTTATAGGAAGAAATATCCTCTTTAGCAAGCATTCCAGCTCCAAATGTAACACACTTTTTGTGATTATCAATTTCTGTGAATGGAATGAATACCATATCGTACCTACAAAACAAAAGTATGCTAAAATAAATAAAAGAAGTATTCAAAATAAACTGATTATTCGAACTGAAAATTCTAAATAAATTTTCAACCATAACATTCAAGTTGATTATTCAAACTGAAAATTCTATGTAAAAAATTCAATCAAAACATTTCAAAGTGAATATTCAAACTGAAAACAATCAAAAGCAAAACCCTTCAAACTAAATATCCAAACTAAGTTGAGTAAAATTAGTAATATTTCAAAATGTATAATGGAGTTGCTTACTTGTTAGTACGGTAAGTTGCATCGAAAGATACAACATCCCCAAATGCATAGTAATTCAACTTAGAAACTTCATCTGCCCAAAAGAGACCTGCCAACTCCCCATCATTCACAGTGAAATATTCAAAGCTAAAATCTTCTAAAAATTCTTTTTTTTGCTTCAACATGTTAACCATCATTTGAGAATCTGCTTCACTAATATACGAATTGTACTTCCTTTTCCAATTCTTACAGTCAGTCTTTGAAGCGTCAGTCTTTGAAGCACCTACTGCTTCATGTCCACCATGAATCTTAGTTAGTATTCTATACCCAACACTAGGTCCTATACTAGCCTCATCTATCAAATGATGCAACAAGACTTGTTTTGAATAATCCAAACTTCTACAAGACTTAAGATGCTTACGAAAATCTGGATGCACAAGAAAGTGATTATGCATCTCCTCAAAATGATAAATGGAATATCTACCTTCAGCATTAAAAACTATACGAATACAAGCTTCACAACTAGTCCTTTGAGTTGGTCTATTTCTACTCTGCTTAGAATCACTTCTTCCGTTACGTTTGGAACCTTCACAACTAGTCCTTTGAGTTGGTCTATTTCTACTTTGCTTAGAATCACTTCTTCCGTTACGTTTGGAACCTTCCTACTACAAACAATCTACTTATACTTTACAAATTCTACACCAAAATCATCTTTAGCAGTCCTATGTGAAAACCTCCTTGGGTCAAAACCACCTGATTATGCATATTGACTATAGAAGTTGAATGCTTCATCAATTGAACCAAATTCCATGCCTAATGAAGGTTTAATCTCATCAGCACACTCTGGAATCCATCTTGAACCAAATTCAGTCTTAATCTCCTTCCCAACAGTATAATTCCTTGGAATATACTCAACAGCTACAAAAAAAAAACAAAAAAAATTCAATATTCAAAATTTAATATGAATTTACAAAAAAAATTAATGAAATAAGAAAAATAATTTATACTTGATATGAAAAAAAGTACATTTATATGCAATTAAATAAACATGTAATAAAATCAATAGAAATTAGAAAAAATAAAATAAAAAAGAGACTTACTTTCTCCATCAGAAATCGTTAATTCTGAATGATCTGGATATGAATCGAAAATTGAGATATCAGTAGAGGTGAAGGCATTATTTTGATGATTAATTTCTGAATTTTCTTGAATAGAATTTGAGTTTAGAATAATCGCCATGAGAACGAGAGATTCAGGGTTTGAAATTGGGGGAAAATGATTTAAAGGAAGAATAATCCATATTTATAGTAGTTTTTGGAGTTAACGGAGAGGGGTAGATGGATTTAACGGTAGACAATGCGAGGGAGAGGTGAAGAAAAGCAAGAGCGATGAGGAGGGGAAAAAAATACAGGTTCTCACTATTCACTCGGGTGTTGGAGTTCGCTCTTGATCCCTTTACGGTATGTGTGTGTATATATATATATATGTTTTTTGTTTTTTTAAGGTTGTTTACCTCGATGCACGTACACCCAACGTTCACTTGCATCGGCCAAATGTGGCCGATTGACCTTGCCGATGATTGCCGACACAAGTGCTATAGTGTTGCCAAACTGCAGATTGTTGCCGATGGTCTTGCCGATAGTTTTTTGCCGACTACACCCTTACTCCTTAGAACCCAGTTTACTAAATAGATACCCAAATAGGACCCGGACTAACTCATCTTAAGCCCCGCCTTTTGGCCATATTTGTATTTCAATTTTAAGTAACCTACATGGTCTTATTATTCACCATTTCCTCTTTCGTTAATATTGAGGTGGTCTTTCAAAAGAAATACTTGTCGTTACTCAGCCGGGTAAGTTTTTATATCTCTTACATCTGGGTTTTTTCTCTTTATGTAGTTTTGTAGTTTTGAATTATATTAGGGTTTACCATTCATGAACTTTTCTTATTATTTTTTTAATCAAATTTATTAAGATATATAGTGTAGAAAAGTATCATTCCAGTGCTTCTGTTAGATAGAATTTTCAGAGAGAAGGGATGATAAAATCACCAACAAAACTAACTGCTTTATTCACAATATAATCGGCATATATATATAGCCGTACACACCACTAACGATACTTACCAACTAACAGAAACGGTTACAGAGTTTGAGCTACACAAATTCACCCCCTGAACTCAAAGTATTTTACAAAACACCCCCTATGACTAATATTGCTTTATTTAGATATTACTACTAACAATACCTCCCCCTTAAGATTTTTTGCCCCAAAAAAAAATCCTGACAAGTAAGCTCTTCCCAGAATCACAACAACTTGAAATTTAGGAACCTCTGTTGAATTTCCTGCATATCCTCCCAAGTAGCTTCAGAAATTGGAAGTCCTTCCCAGTGAATTAGTAATTTGACTCCAGCAACATAACCCTTCTTAACCATTTTCCTGTCAATAGTGGCTCTTGGTTGCAAAGTATGTTTGGGAACTGAAGGAATAGGAATGACTTGTTCAATGGGTCCTTCTGCCTTTTTTAACAATGACACATGGAAAGTGTGGTGTATTTGAGCCTCTGCAGGAAGAGCCAATTGATAGGCTACACTTCCAATCTTTTTAATCACTTGAAATGGGCCAAAAATTTTTGGTGAAAGCTTCCTATTGAAATGTTTCTTCATTGACTGTTGAGCAAAGGGGTGAAGCTTCACATAAACCCATTCTCCTTCTTGAAATTGCCTCTCACTCCTTTTTGCATCAGCAAACTGTTTCATCCAATTTTGTGCCACCTCCAAATTAGTTTTCAATTTCTGAATCATCACTTCCCTATCCCTGTGTATATCTTCTACAGCAGCAATTGCACAGTCATTTGGAATAAATGGCAAATGAATATGAGGTTTTACTCCATATAAAGCTTCATAAGGAGACATTTGGATGCTGGAATGCCAAGTAGAATTGTACCACCACTGTGCAAGAGGAATCCATTTGACCCATGATAGAAGGGTATCCATGCACATGCTTCTGAGATAAGATTCCAGGAACCTATTGAGAACCTCAGTCTGGCCATCACTCTGAGGGTGATAAGCAGAAGAATAAGCTAATTGCACTCCTTGCAATTTCATAAACTCTTTCCAGAAGCCACTCATAAAAATGGGGTCTCTGTCAGACACAATTGTTGCTGGATTACCATGTAATTTGAATATTTCACTCATAAACACCTTGGCTACATCAGCAGCTGTGTATGGATGACTGAGGATCAAGAAATGGCCATATTTTGTTAACCTGTCCACCACCACCAATATTGTATCCTTGCCGTTGACCTTAGGTAATCCTGAAATAAAATCCATTGAAATATCTGTAAAGACGGATTGTGGAATGGGTAATGGTTGTAGCAATCCAGGTGTGGCAACTCTCTCATATTTGGATTGCTGACATACTGCACATTCCTTCACAATTTTATGCACATCTTTGGCCATTTTTTCCCAGTAAAACATTTCCTGTATCTTGTGCAGGGTGGGAATAATACCAGAGTGTCCACCAATGGATGAAGAATGGAAAAGATTAATAATATCATTCCTTAAACCTTGATCCTTAGCTATGCACACCTTATTCTTCCTTCTCAATACCTGGCCATTCCAAGATCTGTTAGGTAGAACATCACCTTTTGCTAGTTTAGCAATCATGTCACTTGTTTCCTTATCACTCTGCCAAGCTGCTTTAATTCTTTCCCATAATTGGCTATCTAGAGAACTAACTCCCATTTCAAAAATTGCCATGCCCTCCATTCTACTCAGAGCATCTGCTGCAGTATTTTCCTACCCCTTCTTATACTGAATCTCATAATCATAGCCCATCAATTTAGTTAACCACTTATGTTGTATTGGAGTGCTAATGGCTGTTCCATCAAATACTTCAAACTTTGATGATCTGTTTTGATTATGAAGTGACCACAAACCAGATAATGATGCCAGTGTTTGACAACCATCAAAATAGCCATTAATTCTTTCTCATAAACTGATAACCCATGTTGCCTGCTAGAAAAAGCCTTGCTAATGAATGCTAAAGGGTGTCCTTCTTGCATAAGAACTGCCCCCATACCCTTTGAGGAAACATCTGTCTCAATGGTGAAATCTTTACAGAAATCTGGTAAACTGAGGACAGGATGAGTACTTAATGCCAATTTAAGTTTTTCAAAAGCATTTTGGGATTCTGCAGACCATATGAAAGCATCCTTCTTTAGCAAATCAGTGAGTGGCTTTGCCAAGATGCCAAAACTCTTGATAAATCTCCTGTAATATCCTGTCAATCCCAGGAAACCTCTTAACTGCTTAACAGTAGCAGGGACTGGCCAATCCTGAATGGCTTTTATTTTAGATGGATCTGTTGACACCCCCTCTTTTGTGATAATGTGACCCAAGTATTCAACCTTATTTCCTGCAAAAGTACATTTGGACTTCTTGGCCTTCAAACAATTTTCTCTCATTAATTGCAGCACCTTCTCCAATTCTAGTAAATGCTGATCTTTTGTGGAGCTATAGACCAAAATATCATCAAAAAAAACCAAAGCACATTTCCTCAATAAATCCTTGAAAGTGTTGTTCATCAAGGATTGGAAGGTAGCTGGGGCATTGGTCAAGCCAAATGGAAGGACCAAAAACTCATAGTGTCCTTGATGTGTTTTGAAGGCAGTTTTATGGATATCTGGCTCATACATCCTCACTTGATGATAACCTGACCTCAAATCCAACTTAGAAAACACTTCAACACTCTTTAATTCATCTAACAGCTCATCTATCAAAGGAATTGGGAATACATCCTTCACTGTGGCCTCATTCAGCCTCCTGTAGTCCATACACATTCTTCATGTACCATCTTTTTTCTTAACTAATACCACAGGAGCAGCAAAAGCACTAGTGCTATGCCTAATGACCCCTGTATCCAGCAATTCTTGTGTCATCTGTTCAATCACATCTTTTTGAGCTCTTGGATACCTATATGGTTTCAGATTGAGGTTGACCTTCTCATCTTTTAATATAATCTTGTGATCTATAGACCTAGAAGGAGGCAGTCCCTGTGGTGCTGCAAATATATCATTATAGCTTTGCAATAATACTTCTAATTCTCCCAACTCACTACCACCCCCCAATCAATGGCTGATACATCTGTTTGGAACTGTCCACTTCCTGAATTGTGAAAAGTTGAGCCTGAACAATACTCCCCCCAATCTGTAGGTCCTTAGTAACCTTTTCCATTGAACAAGAAGCAATCGTATTCTGTTTATTTCCCTTTAGTTCAAAGTTTTGACCACCAAGAGTGAATTTCATAGTTAATTGCTGGAAATTCCAAACAATATCATTGAGTGTAGCCAACCATTGAACCCCTAACACTATGTCATAATTGAGGAGATCAATAACTAGCATATCAGCTGAAAACTCACTTCCTTGCATCATCCATCCAAACCCTTGACACAAACTCACACATGCCATATTATTTCCATTTGCCACAACCACTTTTACTCTTGGAATAATATGTACCAAACACCTCAGTTTATTAGCTACAACCTCACTCAAAAAATTATGAGTAGATCCACTATCAATCAATATATGCAAACACCTTGTACCTATCCTGCCTATGATCTGCATTGTGGAATAAGAAGGTATTCCCATCAATGCATTCAGAGATATCTCAGGTTCACCTTGCACCATAGCTATGGCCATTTGCTCAGAATCAGTAGTCACAATACACATCTCCTCTTCTTCCAAATTTTCTTCTACCTCCACCAAAAACAACTGTTTTCTGCCCTTACACACCTTACTATGGCCTGCTACAAACTTTTCATCACAATAAAAGCACTCTCCCTTGGCTCTTTTATCTTCCGAAAATTTGTTACTCACTTTCTTAGGAACTATAGCAGTGTTAGCATTAGGTGTAGGTAATAATGGAAGTTTAGATGCTGAATTGAATGTGTTTGGTTTATTACTATTCTGCCTAAATCCACTGCCATTAAATCCCCCAACAGACCTAATTAGAGCCTTATTAGCTTGATTTTGTATCTTAGCCAAAGAATAAGTATCACTGAGCAGTTTAGGCCTAAACATTCTGAACTTACATTTCAATTCAGGCTTTAATCCTTCTAAAAATAGACTGATAGCATATTCTTCTGGAATACTAACCTTATTGAGGAGTAAATCAAATTGATCACAGTAATCGTCAAGCTCACCAGACTGAATTAGGGCTTTAAGCTCTCCCATGGCATCTTCAATCATAGCAGTACCAAATCGAGCCATAGCAGAACGTTTATACTCTGTCCAAGTTATTTCCTCCATAGTTTTCCCACTAGAAGTCATATAAGCTCAATGCCATTGCAGAGCTCGTGATTCCATGTGCAACGCTGCATACCTGACCTTAGATTCTTCTGGAGTTTCATCTATATCAAAATAGTGTTCACACTTGTAAGTCCAGGCCTCCCCTTCATCGCCGTTAAACTTCGGAAACTCTAATTTTGTTAATCTGCAGTTATTAGAAGAGTCGTGATCTTCACGCGCCGCCGGTCGTTTCTGCAATTTTTCAATATCTCTAGTCAACGCCTCCATCGCCGTCTTCAACGAAATAATTGTTTGATTTTGAAGCTGAATTTCCTTCTGTTGAGCCGCGTAATCCTTCTGCAACTTCTCCATTTCTTGAGAACGAGTAGAGGTCATGGATTATGTATACATTAGGATTGATCGGACAACTAGCCGGAAGAGATGATCGGTAATCAAGAGCTTGCCGGAGATCGGTGGCTCTCATACCAAATGTTAGAGAGAATTTTCAGAGAGAAGGGATGATAAAATCACCAACAAAACTAACTGCTTTATTCACAATATAATCGGCATATATATATAGCCGTTACACACCACTAACGATACTTAACTAACAGAAACGGTTACAGAGTTTAAGCTACACAAATTCACCCCCTGAACTCAAAGTATTTTACAAAACACCCCCTATGACTAATATTGCTTTATTTAGATATTACTACTAACAGCTTCTCATGTAGTCATATTCATTTATGTTTGTGAATTATTATATGATTGTTCAGCGTATTCTCATATTTGTTTGAATATTTATAATCTGATTGAATATATGGTATATCGTTTGAGAGTATGCATTTTTTCGGGAGAGGATTCCCTCAAGTTATTTTCTCAACTTGACTCAAGTTGGGAAATTTTGACCCTTGAATGAAAATCAAGGGTCAAGATTCAAAAATGAATTTTGAATTTTGGCCCTTAATTTTTTTGTATCATGGGTCAAGATTACCCTAACATGACTAGTCATGTTGGGGTAACTTGAGGGGATCTTCTCCCATTTTTTAGTGGGTGGCAATGGCGTTGTTAGTAATTGTAATAAGAGATATAGATTTTTATCTAAGATGTTTTTCTATGAGTTGTATAAGCTCCTATATAGAAAACAAATTTGTTTGAATGTTTTAAGTCGTGTTTTTAGACTTCATATGTGACTAATCACAAGAGTGAACAGATCCACATTAGCCCAAATTGGAGGAACCCAACATGAAGTTTTTGCCATATGCTTTATGTTGCTCGGTTTTTTGGAGGTGGAATTCAAGTATTTGGTGTATGATAAGATCCATGCCGACAAGATCAATGTTCATTTAGGCCCTCATTCGCATGTTGATGTTGGCTGGCTCAAGACCATCGATCTACTTGATAACAGAGGTGCTGATAGTCACATCTCTGTGATGTTGATTGGCTCAAGCCGAGATTTAAAAAATACATATTTTTGTGACAAGTAAGATAAATCAAAAAAAATATGTGACTTTCGCTCCCCCGGGCCCAAATAACTCAATTTTCTCCCATGAACTATTTGTGTCAATGGATTCGTTCGATCCAAAACTTGAGATAATGGGTGTAAATGATACTTCCTTTTCTTTATACTTTCTCTATATATAAAGCATTATTACGATTACTTGATTTGTGTAAGCTTACGCTTTATCAGTGTTCTATATGACCGGAAGGTCAAAAAAGCTAATCTTTGATTATCTTGATTTTGTCACATCAATACGTGCATACTTCATGTATATAATACTAATAATCTGAAAAGGATAGAGATTGTTCATGGATCGAATATAAGACTTTTCACTTTACCCTTAGATTTTTTGTTCTGTTACAGCAGGTATAAAATGATTATCTAAAGCTGATTATTTGATCCTAGCTAATAAGATGACTTAAGCAGAATTTGTTTATTCGTCACATCAAAAACTGATTATAGCGACATATTAATTGCTCAATTTCGACACTGCGTTGTTTCCTTATAATTTATTCACTTTACTCAAAAATGCAAAAATTCAATTGGAACAGCATATCAGCACTTTCAAAAATGTCTTGTAACTCTATCTCCTATCATGACTTTGATTACAATTCATGCAGGATTTAAGCGCGGAATTTTCTTTGAGATGAAAAGGTACAAGACGGTCATCATCTGGATTGATAGCCCTCGAGGTGACCATCTTGCTTCCAACTTGTAAGTTCTTATCTCGAATGACCATTAAAACATTATCTTTTCTAACATGTTTATGCATTATTCCACAAAATGGAAATTTCATGTGACATTTTACAGTAGTTATACATAATCTTTTATTGTGCAATAATTTCCTGAATGCAATGCAATAGTTTCCTAAATGAACTGCATAAGGTATATATAGTCTATAGTCTATTTGTAACTAAACTGCATATCCATGAATTGGCAATGTGATACAAAGATGGATGAAAACTGAAATCTTCCATGGAGAAGGGAGATCGTAAGCTCGGTCAAAAGGAAAACACGGATCAAATAATGCTTTCGTGTATAGCCAATGGACTTCATCATGAAACATGTGTTTTCAAAGGTGATTTTTTTATACTTTTACAGCATTTGGTATATTATACTCAGTTGTACATTGTTCACGCTCTTCTATTGCAATCGTAGGAAAATGGTTCCGTGAATTTAAAAAAAGTTCTCTATCTAGGCAAATTTCTTTAGTTTGGACTGTTCTTTATTTATGATGCATTAACAAATTTTTAGCAACTAATTTAATCTTCTGACCTTGAAGGGTTTGTGGTCGAGTCAAACTATATCATTTTTTCTGTTGTAGTTGGAGATGACATGGAAAACATGGTGATCATAAGGTCTTTGGAGCTCAGATTGATGTGCAACCACTTTAGGATGTTTTTTTCATTGGGTTGAGGTATACATTCTTTTTGGATCACATGTCTGATTGCCCAATCTGATTTTTCAGCTGTGTTAGTTTTTTTTTTTGTGAGCTTCGAGCATATATTTAGCTACTGTTTGTTGTATGGCTCTTGGTATGCTTGCCGTTTTTGTAGTAGGTAGCATATTTTTGCACAACTTACAAGTTGTACACCATTCTTGATTGTCAAATATCATAAATTTATGATAGGTATAAGACAAGTTGGCTGGCCGTTTGCAGTTACTAGAGACACTTCCGGTGAAAACCTTGGCAGGTGTACTAAAAATGGCTTTCCATCTAAAGGTTTGTTTTTATTTGGGATGATTTTGTTCTTTAAAGTAGCTTGATGTCCAAAAATACATGGTTATTTCATTCTTCACTCTTCTCTTACATCTTCTTTATGTGTACAAGACTTGAAGGATAGCCACGACACTGATAATTCTCTCTTTTTAATTGCAATGGTAAGGTTTTCGAAGCTTAGACTTTTGAATTTTTGTTGGTCTTTCAGTGATTTAGTTTTGGTTAATTCTTATCATGGTGTTTTTGTTTTTAGTTCATGTATAGGCAGTTGTTACATTATATTACATAACACTGATGGTATATATTTTTACCCATCTATAAACAGGTGAGGAAAGTTGATTTGCTTAAGGGTGTAACTGTGCTTTGATAAACTTGGTATTGCTTCCGTTTTGTCTTATACAGTACTACGTGGATTGAATGAAAGTGAAACGTTGAAGTACGAAACCAGTAGACGATCAGTCCTTGGAAGGATCTTTATGCTTAGCTAATGACTTGTTTATTATTGAAATTTTTTTTAAACAGTGATTTGGGGAGGGTGTTTTGTCAAACAAGTTTTCGAAAAAAAATAAATTATGAAACAAGGTAAACCGGCTTTTGAAAAGCCGGGTTCGAAAAAGTACACCCAAAACCGGCTTTTCAAAAGCCGGGTTCAGAATATTGTGAGGTGAATAGGACACAACAAACTAAAGCTGAAAAGGGGCTGACGTGATGTGACCAAGCGATGTGACTAGACTTCGAACAAGGCTTTTCAAAAGCCGGGTTCGAATAAAGACAAAAAAAGATGCATGCATTTTTGACCCATCGAGCTACTATAGTATTATATATACACATACATGATTCACATAGATTGTATTATGTATTTTTTATGTTTCTATTAATAAATAAATATCTGTAATTTTTATTTGTTTTTATTGATAAGTATCTATTTTTTTTAATGTTTTTTAATTGATATTTTTAATTGATATTTCTTCGATTTTCTTCTTATCTTTGACCTTTCTTTGCTCCAAAACAAGCTTACAATCATTAATTTTGTAGTAAAGTTCATACCCGTTGTCTATATCCTCTTTACATTTCGCTTTCAATGCATGAAATATTACTGTAGGAGGTGATGATGGGTCAGATGATGAAGAAGAAGTCATAAATTTCCCTTTAAAAAATAACTTATACTGATATACTTTTATAAGTAAGTTATATTATATATAGTTTTACGAAGAAGCATAAGCCGAATGATATATATATACTAGTTTCAAAACCGGTTTTTGAAAAGCCGGTTTCGAAGTTTGAGCCTTCGACCACTGTAGCTCGTCATCGTTTTGTACTGTTCACCTGACAATGTTTTAAAGACGGTTTCGGGTGTACTTTTTCGAACCCGGCTTTTCAAAAGCCGGTTTCGAGGCTACTTTTTTGAACCCGGCTTTTCAAAAGCCGGTTTACCTAGTTTCATAACTTTTTTTTTTTCGAAAACTTGTTTGACAAAACACCTTCCCCAAATTACTGTTTCAAAAAAATTTTCGTTTATTATTCATGTATTTCATATGATAATTTAGAATATTTCACTGTTTTGTTTCGGGTGGCTTTATTTATTATACATTTAAGTGAAGCTTTGGTTTTAACTTGGAATGGATTGCTGCTTTCAATTTTGAAATTTGGGGTGGTTAATGAAAGTGTGTTATATGTAACCTAGAATTGATGGATGAAGAAAGATATATATTAAACTAAAATAGAACCCTGTTGTGACTTGTGATAAAAGTGGGTTCTATTAGAAGAGGTGGGTTCTATTATAAACGTGGTGCAAGGGAAAAAGTGGGATTTAATTGGGAATAACATGTTCTATTATTATCAAAAAGGAACCGGTTGTTGTTTAAAAGGATTCAGCTATTGAAGCGGTATCTATTATCAACTCAAATATTAGAAATCCATTAACTTTTTAACGGAGCCATATAAAGTAGCGTGTAGTAATGTCGTTCGTATGTATTATCTTTCGTATAACTATTCTTAAAAGTTGGATGTGACAAATACCTATCATAGTATAACTTGATAATAGTTTAGTTTAATTGAGATACATGTATATAAAATGATTAGGAAAGCGACTGAATATTAGAAATCCACACAAAGTATCAACAACATCATAGATAACCATAAAGATTTTACACTAAGAATCCGTTCATTTAACGCATTAAAGCCACATGTCCACCAATTATTATATTAATACGCGCCATTAATTACCACTGGATTAAATATTGTCAAGCCTCATGAGGTTGACACATGCCCTGTAGATTGGATTCGTAACACGTGTTCTAAGCCCAACACTAGCTAGTGTGAATTTGCTGGACATATAATTAACAAATCCAGTAATCTGTTTGACTTCATCCCTTGATGCCCCCTCAGATCGAGCCTTAGCCTCTTCAATCTTATTACCCAACTCATTAACATCTGCAACAATCTTTTTAAGTTCATCTAGAGCACCAACTATGGTTAACATCTCCTGTTTTCTAGCCACCGCCTCCGGTGCTCTTTCCAGCTCCCTCTCCCGCGCTCTTTTTTCCACCTCACGTGGAAACTCATTTCCCATTGTTGTCATGGCCTATATATCCCATATAATTGGAAATTATCTTATTCAAAAAAATCTAAGCATTCAATTATTTTATTATCATTAAAACTAAATATACCGTAGAAGCATATCTATATTGATATAATAAAAGGTTTTTGAGTATAAATTTTAAGTCAAATTATTATTTAGAGTCTTATTAAACTCATATATAGAAATTAACCGAAAAAAAAAATTACCTCAGAAAGCAGGCATGCAATCTGCTTTAATGGATTGTTCGCTTCCAAATCCATTACTTGGGTATTGAGGTGCTGGGAAACAACTAAACACATAGCAAAGCTCCAAACTGATTGGGGGAGATGATCAGCCGATGTAAACATATCATAAACCAGCTGCTCTTGTTGATCGATCATCGTTTGCAGATTATCAGCCTATTAAAAAACAAAAGTACCATTTTAGGGAAGATGATTCATTTTTTTTTTTACCTTTCTTTACAATTGATACAAATATTTATATATAGCTCACATTTTGAGAGTTTTATCATGTAAATAAGATCATATCCTAACAACACCAACAATACTAACAAAAACCAGAATCAACCACCGACTAGCTATCACCACCTATTCTCACTTCGTTCCAAATTAAATCATCATCAGCATCTATTCATAATAATATTAATTATAAGTTACAAAAAAATAATAAATAACAATAATAATGATAATGATAATAGTAATGAAACTTCGCTTTGACTTCTCCTTTCTTTCCAATAACAAGAACTGGAGTTTATTATTATGATTCAAAAGTCAAAAATAAAAAATATCATCATATACTATGATCATAACGAACAACACCCATAGCTCTAATAGAAAGAATGAAATTAAGAGCGATGATGAAGAAGATCGAATTTGATAGTACGTGGGGCACCGGTCGTTGTCGCCGGCGCCGATGATGGTGGTGATGTTTTTTCGATATTATATTTGCTAATATTACAGTTAGAAATATTTGTGTGTTTTCTTTGAACAGCAGAGTATTTGGGGTTGTTAGAGTGGTTACTCTTTGGATGATCCAGTAAGATAATGGCCTTTTTTTTTTAATTGATATTCATATCAAATTATATATTTGTTTATTATATATATCTTGATTGTTTTGGACATAATCATATATACATGTTACTCTACATAATTAAAACATACTTTTGAGAATACTTGAAACATTCGAATTTTTTTATAGTAAAAGCTCTAACTTGTAAAAAGAATTTCTATCTTCTTTCTTTTATCGTTTGATTTCCTATCTAGTCTAGAAATAATAAAATACCACCATAGAAAAGATAAAAAAAAAAAAAAGACACTATTAAATTAAAATACCACGATACAAAAAGATGAAGAGCTATTAAATTAAACATCTCAAAATAAATTATTGGGATTTGAATTTATTAGTATCTGAATGAAATCTCAAAAACACAAAATGGTTCCACTAATAAAATCATCTTACTACTAGCTAAGAGTCAAAAATTGTTGAAACTAAAAGGACTTTCAATATATATGTACTCCTGGTAATAAAGTTGCTTATGAACTGGAACAACAAGAGGTTCTTAAATATCTCAAACAATCAAACCTAGTTTCAGAGGGGTAAATATATTTATAAACACGAGCAAAATGATATGTATCCTTCTAAGTACGTACAAGCTTAGATCGTATCATATAATAAAACTAAACGATAAAATTAAGTAAAAGTTTTTTTAAATTCACATGTTATGTTTTAATGATTTTACAAGGATTTTATTAGATCTTTACAAAGATCAGTCGTTTTTTATTTCTTATATTCATATTCAAATAATAGAGATTCGATTACCAAGTTAATGTGTGAATGTCCCAAATAGATAATTATTCTAAGATCAATAATTATAAATTTGAGTAAACGACTTTAGTTATAATAAATAGTAAAAAAAAAAAACCATGCATGAGTATGAAGACTAGTATGAATATGTATTTATAAAATGTATATGTATGCACATACAGAAGGTCCAGAGGAGGATGAGGCGCCGGCAGAATGGCTGGTGGTATGGCTTTGTGCATCAGCTTTCTTGTTCCATTCAAAAAATCTATTCATCGTGTGTGTTGAAGATTAGCTGATCGACTAATGGGTTTTTCGTCTTTTTTTTTTTTGTTTGAGGTAAGTAAAGCAATGAGTGATTATGGTTTATGATTCGTGATATATATACACATAGATGAAGACAACACATGTTCTAAATGAAATTAGTTGAAATGAAATGAAGTTCCAAATGACCAACTCAGGTACGTATACGTGATGGAAGACAACACACTGACATAAAGCAAAACATTGAAGCTTGAATATTAAATAGAGTTATTTTACCAAAATATGATACCTATAACCTGACACATTTAAAGTCATGTATTGATGAAATGCCCATTTTAGTTGCTTGCAATAATGTTCGTTGATTTGGTTACAAAAGTGACTCTAAAACAATAAAGCGCACAACTCTATTCAAAGAAATAAGGTGTAGATGGATTGTGGGTTTATAAAGCCACTAGTCTCGCCGAATAGAAGACTTCTGATATTGAAAGTTATAAGCACATTATTTAATTGAATATAAACATATCTTTCTTCCTCGTCGGATTAATATTGTGTTGAATGTCATGTTTTTTTCTTTCAACGCACGACTATACGACTAAAAAACACATCACACCCTTTGTCGACACCTTACAAAACATGTTTGAAGTAATAACAACATTTAAGTTGTTCCTTTTTTATTGTTTTTTTAATTTTATTTTAGTGTGCTCTTTTCTTGCATTTTTCTAAAAATTATTTTTATCTATATCTCTATCTTCTTTTATTTTTTCTATGAAGTTAATACTTGGTCAAAGTGTCAAACACACAACCCGTTTACATCTTATGTCTTTTTTTTTTTAATTATGAACTACAACCACATATATGAGTTTAATATGGATCTAGAAAGCGACTTTTTTCATTCCTCGACAGCTAAGTCTTTGCCGACTCTTAACTTTCCAGACGGGTTGGTGTTTTAATATACATATAGTTATTTCCCAACTCTATGCTACACAAAAAGAACAAAATACAATATATCATTTCAGCCGGTGTTATGCATCCCCGGGTTTAACATCACCGATCGAATAAATTTAAAGCTTTCACCTACCATATCATGTTATAATAGTGGTTTTAGCTTACCATACTTTGTTTTGAAATATTCTTTCAGGTTTCAAATCGGCTAGTATGGATTATGTTGCTAGGGTGTGTATTTATTAATAGGATTCATATTATTATTCTAGAACATATTATTATTCTAGAACATTTAAATAGAGTCGTACTCTTTATTGTTTTAGAGTCACTTTTGTAACTACATCAACAAACATTATTGCAAGCAATTAAAAATGGGCATTTCATCAAAACATTGCTTTACATGTGTAAGGTGATAGGTATCCTATTTTGGTGAAAAAACTCTATTTAATATTAAGCTTCAATGCTTTGTTTTCTTTTAATGTGTTGTCTTCAATCATGTATACGTACCTAAGTTGGTCAGTTGGAACTTCATTTTATTTTAATTAATTTTATTTAGAACATGTGTTGTCTTCCTGTATGTGTATATATCATAACTCATAAACCCAGTGGCGGCCTTAAAAATTTTAACACCCCTGCCGAGTAAAGAAAATTATGCCTCTAACTTTAACCAAATCCAAATATATAAATAAATTTTTTTTATAAACGATAACTAGCATTATAACAAAAAATTATATATGCATAATAAGATCATAATTTTAGAATTACATACCATAGTAGTTACTTTATAAATAATAATCTTTACACTCTTTTAACATCTTATACATTTTATATATAATATATATATATATATATATATATATAAAACTTCAAAAATTTATGCCCTCTCAAAATTTATGCCCCGTCCGAGAATCGGGTTTGCACAACCTCTAGACCTCCCCTACATAAACCATGATCACTCATTACTCTAGTTACCTCAATATAAGAAAACAAAAAAGAGAAGAAAAGACGGTTAGTCGATAAGTTAATCTTCAACACGATGAATTCACTAGATTATAGTAAATTCCAACGAACTTGAATGTCATATATTTTTTAGTTTTTGATCAACAAGTTTTAATAATATTAAGATAAAAGAAAAGTTACACGAAAGAAGAGGTTTTTAAAGCCACTTGTCTCACCTAAATAGAACACTTTCGATTTGCTGTAACTACATCAACAAACATTATTGAAAGCAACTAAAAGTGATAGGTATCCTATTTTGGTGAAAACAAACTCTATCTAATATTCAAGTTTCAATGCTTTGTTTTCTGTCAGTGTGTTATCTTCTTCAATCTGTGTACGTACATGAGTTAGACAGTTGGAACTTCATTTCATTTTAAACCTTCATTTAGAACACATGTTGTCTTCCTCTATGTGTATATATATCACGAATCATAAACCATAATCACTCATTAGTCTACTTACCTTTAACAAAAAAAAAAGAAAAGAAGAAAGACCCCTTAGTCCAATCAGCTAATCTTCAACATTATGAATAATCAGCTAATCTTCAAAATTGCGCGGGCACTATCCCTTATTATACTAAAAAAGGACTACAATCACGTTTTTGTTTGAAAAGAACTACCATTGTACTTGAAAGTAATATTAATGTATCAAAGAGGGGTTCATAAAGCATGTGCCTTATGAATTAATATGAGTCATATTATTATGCTAGAACATTTTTAAATAGAGTCGCGCGCTTTATTGTTTTAGAGTCACTTTTGTAACTGCATCAACAAACATTATTCAAAGCAACTAAAAGTGGACACTTCATCAACACATGGCTTTATATGTGTCAGGTGATATTTCTCCTATTTTGGTGAAAAAAACTTTATTTACTATTCAAGCTTCAACACTTTGCTTTCTGTCAGTGTGTTATCTTCAATTACATGTACGTACCTGAGTTGGTCTGTTGGAACTTCATTTCATTTTAACCTTTCATTTATAACATGTTTTGTCTTCCTTTATGTGTATCTATATCACGAATCATAAACCATAATCACTCATTAGTCTACTTACCTTTAACAAAAAAAAGAAAAGAAGAAAGACCCCTTAGTCCAATCAGCTAATCTTCAACATTATGAATAATCAGCTAATCTTCAACATTGCGCGGCCACTATCCCTTATTATACTAAAAAAGGACTACAATCACGTTTTTGTTTGAAAAGAACTACCATTGTACTTGAAAGTAATATTAATGTATCAAAGAGGGGTTCATAGAGCATGTGCCTTATGAATTAATATGAGTCATATTATTATGCTAGAACATTTTTAAATAGAGTCGCGCGCTTTATTGTTTTAGAGTCACTTTTGTAACTGCATCAACAAACATTATTCAAAGCAACTAAAAGTGGACACTTCATCAACACATGGCTTTATATGTGTCAGGTGATATTTCTCCTATTTTGGTGAAAATAACTTTATTTACTATTCAAGCTTAAACACTTTGCTTTCTGTCAGTGTGTTGTCTTCAATCACATGTACGTACCCGAGTTGGTCTGTTGGAACTTCATTTCATTTTAACCTTTCATTTATAACATGTTTGTCTTCCTTTATGTGGGCAATGGCTTTATACTTGTCAGGTGATAGGTATCCTATTTTGGTGAAAACAAACTCTATCTAATATTCAAGTTTCAATGCTTTGTTTTGTGTCAGTGTGTTGTCTTCTTCAATCTGTGTACGTACATGAGTTAGACAGTTGGAACTTCATTTCATTTTAAACCTTCATTTAGAACACATGTTGTCTTCCTCTATTATGCTAGAACATTTTTAAATAGAGTCGCGCGCTTTATTGTTTTAGAGTCACTTTTGTAACTGCATCAACAAACATTATTCAAAGCAACTAAAAGTGGACACTTCATCAACACATGGCTTTATATGTGTCAGGTGATATTTTTCCTATTTTGGTGAAAAGAACTTTATTTACTATTGAAGCTTCAACACTTTGCTTTCTGTCAGTGTGTTGTCTTCAATCACATGTACGTACCTGAGTTGGTCTGTTGGAACTTCATTACATTTAACCTTTCATTTATAACATGTTTTGTCTTCCTTTATGTGTATATATATCACAAATCATAAACCATAATCACTCATTAGTCTACTTACCTTTAACAAAAAAAAGAAAAGAAGAAAGACCCCTTAGTCCAATCAGCTAATCTTCAACATTATGAATAATCAGCTAATCTTCAACATTGCGCGGCCACTATCCCTTATTATACTAAAAAAGGACTACAATCACGTTTTTGTTTGAAAAGAACTACCATTGTACTTGAAAGAAATATTAATGTATCAAAGAGGGGTTCATAGAGCATGTGCCTTATGAATTAATATGAGTCATATTATTATGCTAGCACATTTTTAAATAGAGTCGCGCGCTTTATTGTTTTAGAGTCACTTTTGTAACTGCATCAACAAACATTATTCAAAGCAACTAAAAGTGGACACTTCATCAACACATGGCTTTATATGTGTCAGGTGATATTTCTCCTATTTTGGTGAAAAGAACTTTATTTACTATTCAAGCTTAAACACTTTGCTTTCTGTCAGTGTGTTGTCTTCAATCACATGTACGTACCTGAGTTGGTCTGTTGGAACTTCATTTCATTTTAACCTTTCATTTATAACATGTTTTGTCTTCCTTTATGTGTATATATATCACGAATCATAAACCATAATCACTCATTAGTCTACTTACCTTTAACAAAAAAAAAGAAAAGAAGAAAGACCCCTTAGTCTAATCAGCTAATCTTCAACATTATGAATAATCAGCTAATCTTCAACATTGCGCGAGCACTATCCCTTATTATACTAAAAAAGGACTACAATCACGTTTTTGTTTGAAAAGAACTACCATTGTACTTGAAAGAAATATTAATGTATCAAAGAGAGGTTCATAGAGCATGTGCCTTATGAATTAATATGAGTCATATTATTATGCTAGAACATTTTTAAATAGAGTCGCGCGCTTTATTGTTTTAGAGTCACTTTTGTAACTGCATCAACAAACATTATTCAAAGCAACTAAAAGTGGACACTTCATCAACACATGGCTTTATATGTGTCAGGTGATATTTCTCCTATTTTGGTGAAAAGAACTTTATTTACTATTCAAGCTTAAACACTTTGCTTTCTGTCAGTGTGTTGTCTTCAATCACATGTACGTACCCGAGTTGGTCTGTTGGAACTTCATTTCATTTTAACCTTTCATTTATAACATGTTTGTCTTCCTTTATGTGGGCAATGACTTTGTACTTGTCAGGTGATAGGTATCCTATTTTGGTGAAAACAAACTCTATCTAATATTCAAGTTTCAATGCTTTGTTTTGTGTCAGTGTGTTGTCTTCTTCAATCTGTGTACGTACATGAGTTAGACGGTTGGAACTTCATTTCATTTTAAACCTTCATTTAGAACACATGTTGTCTTCCTCTATTATGCTAGAACATTTTTAAATAGAGTCGCGCGCTTTATTGTTTTAGAGTCACTTTTGTAACTGCATCAACAAACATTATTCAAAGCAACTAAAAGTGGACACTTCATCAACACATGGCTTTATATGTGTCAGGTGATATTTTTCCTATTTTGGTGAAAAGAACTTTATTTACTATTGAAGCTTCAACACTTTGCTTTCTGTCAGTGTGTTGTCTTCAATCACATGTATGTACCTGAGTTGGTCTGTTGGAACTTCATTACATTTAACCTTTCATTTATAACATGTTTTGTCTTCCTTTATGTGTATATATATCACGAATCATAAACCATAATCACTTATTAGTCTACTTACCTTTAACAAAAAAAAAGAAAAGAAGAAAGACCCCTTAGTCCAATCAGCTAATCTTCAACATTATGAATAATCAGCTAATCTTCAACATTGCGCGACCACTATCCCTTATTATACTAAAAAAGGACTACAATCACGTTTTTGTTTGAAAAGAACTACCATTGTACTTGAAAGAAATATTAATGTATCAAAGAGGGGTTCATAGAGCATGTGCCTTATGAATTAATATGAGTCATATTATTATGCTAGCACATTTTTAAATAGAGTCGCGCGCTTTATTGTTTTAGAATTACTTTTGTAACTACATCAACAAACATTATTCAAAGCAACTAAAAGTGGACACTTCATCAACACATGGCTTTATATGTGTCAGGTGATATTTCTCCTATTTTGGTGAAAAGAACTTTATTTACTATTCAAGCTTAAACACTTTGCTTTCTGTCAGTGTGTTGTCTTCAATCACATGTACGTACCTGAGTTGGTCTGTTGGAACTTCATTTCATTTTAACCTTTCATTTATAACATGTTTTGTCTTCCTTTATGTGTATATATATCACGAATCATAAACCATAATCACTCATTAGTCTACTTACCTTTAACAAAAAAAAAGAAAAGAAGAAAGACCCCTTAGTGTAATCAGCTAATCTTCAACATTATAAATAATCAGCTAATCTTCAACATTGCGCGAGCACTATCCCTTATTATACTAAAAAAGGACTACAATCACGTTTTTGTTTGAAAAGAACTACCATTGTACTTGAAAGAAATATTAATGTATCAAAGAGGGGTTCATAGAGCATGTGCCTTATGAATTAATATGAGTCATATTATTATGCTAGAACATTTTTAAATAGAGTCGCGCGCTTTATTGTTTTAGAGTCACTTTTGTAACTGCATCAACAAACATTATTCAAAGCAACTAAAAGTGGACACTTCATCAACACATGGCTTTATATGTGTCAGGTGATATTTCTCCTATTTTGGTGAAAAGAACTTTATTTACTATTCAAGCTTAAACACTTTGCTTTCTGTCAGTGTGTTGTCTTCAATCACATGTACGTACCCGAGTTGGTCTGTTGGAACTTCATTTCATTTTAACCTTTCATTTATAACATGTTTGTCTTCCTTTATGTGTATATATATCACGAATCATAAACCATAATCACTCATTAGTCTACTTTCCTTTAACAAAAATAGAAAAGAAAAAAGACCCCTTAGTCCAATCAGCTGATCTTCAAAAGGATTATTAAAATTTATTTATTAACTTAAACATCTCCGTTTAAAATACTTAGAATACTCTTGATGAATTAATTTAGAACATAAATCCACAACTCTAAAAATAACCACACTAACCCTTTTATATTAATTATTTTTACAATAATAACCATACCACCACCACCTGTCACGCCACCACCACTATCAACTGCCGCCTCCGCCACCACCACAATGCCGCCAATACCACACCGTCGCTATTACCACCACCGCCGCCTTATATTGCACGGGTAAAATGCTAGCTAGTTTATATAAAATTAGGCTGACAAACCATTGTCTTGGATAAGTGAATCACGTATAAAAACGAATTATATATAACGATTGTAACAAAACAATATACCTTATTGTAATCTATCAGTATACGTATCTATGTTTTTATTACATGAATGGCAGAAATTATAGTGTTTATGACGGATGGGTATAATCTTTTATTTTTTATAATCGTTGTAACATGAATAATTCATACCCAGAAATCTGGATTTTTCAGGAGTTATTGATGTTGGTGTTCATTTTGAAAAGCAGGGGTTAGATATAAACGGTTCGAACCCTAATAATGATATTCAAGGTGAGACGAACAATTGGGAATTCTTGTACCTAGTGAGTGGTGATGTGCCAAGCATACGGTCAACCAAGTGAAGCTTCTACTGTATATCAAGTGATGGTACCATATGATGTTTTGGCTTTGGTTTACTTACGTTGAATATCAGACCATCCGTAACAATTTATCTTTTTCACTCTTGCATTGAATATAAGACCATAAGTAAGTAACTCTTAATGCTATCTTCTACGGGTTTTGGGTCCCAATACCGTCTTCGACGATGCATGGGGGAGTTTGAGATGTAGACAGTCTTACCCCTACCAAAGGTAGAGAGGCTGCTTCCATGTTCTACCATAGGTAGAAAAGGCCTTCCAGCCTTGCTGGGCATGAGGATCGAACCCTTGAACCCTGTATCCAGAGACAAAGGCTACAACCACTAATCCAACCCAGCTGGTTGCCCATTGAATAAAGACAATTTGTATCTTTTTTACTCACAATTTTTCATGTCACATCATTATCATCTTTTCACTTTTTTCACCTTTCTTTTTTTTTCTTAGCCATTTGCCTAACATTAGACCTCGTCTTTATGTAATTGAAAACACAATATAGTTAAACTAATACTAACATATACATTTTACTAATATAAAAAATAAAACTACATAAGATTAAAACCATTACATGAATTAATAAATATATAAATAGAAGATATATACTATATAATAAGAAATAATAACAACTAAACTAAATTATAGTAAATTCCAACGGACTTAAATGTCATAAATTTTTTAATTTTTTGATCAATAAGTTTTAATAATATTAAGATAAAAGAAAAAAATACACGAAAGAAGAGGATTATAAAGCCACTTGTCTCACCCAATATAACACTTTGGATATTAAAAGTTATACTCTAAGTAAGAGTACATAATAATTAAATTGAATACGACCATATCTCTCTTCCTCGTCCGATTTATATTGTGTCGAATGTCATGTTTTTTTCTTCCCACGCACGACTATACGACCTAGAAACACATCACACCCCTTTGTTGACAAAACATGTTTGAAGGAATTACGACATTTAAATTGTTCCTTTCTTATTGTTTCTTAATTTTCTTTTGGTATGCTTTTTTTTTTGGTTGCATTTTTACAAATTTTTTTTATCTATGACTTTAATACTTGGTCAAAGTGTCAAACACACAACCCACCTACACCTATGAATTTAATACTTGGTCAAAGTGTCAAACACACAACCCACCTACACCTTATGTCTTTATTTTTAATTATGAACTACGACCACATATATGAGTTTGATATAGATTTAATATATATAGTTATTTCCCCACTCTATGTTACACAAAAGCGCAAAATACAGAACGCCGGTGTTATGCATCCCCAGGTCTAATATCACCGATCGAATCAATTTAAAGCTTTCATCTACCATATCATGTTATAATAGTGGTTTTAGCTTACCATACTTTGTTTTGATATGGTCTTTCGGTTTTCAAGTTGGCTAGTATGGATAATGTTGCTAGGGGTGTTTATTAATCAATAGGACTCATATTATTATTCTGTAACATTTAAATAGAGTCGTGTGTTTTATTTTTTTAGAGGTCACTAGTGTAACTACATCAATAAACATTATTGCAAGCATTTAAAAATGGGCATTTCATCAACACATGGCTTTATGTGTAAGGTGATAGGTATCCTATTTTGGTGGGAAAAAAAACTCTATTTAATATTCAAGCTTTAAATTCTGTCAGTGTGTTGTCTTTAATAATGTGTACATTCCCAAGTTGTCTTTCTATTTGTGTATATATATCACGAATCATAAACCATAATCACTCATTACTCTACTTACGTCAAAAAAAAAAAGCCCATTAGTCGATCATCTAATCTTCAACACGATGAATAGATTTTTTGGATTGGGCAAGAAAGCAGATGAACATACCACCAGCCATTCTGCCGGCACCTCATCCTCCTCTGCCCCCCCTGTATGTGTATACATATACATTTTATATATACATATTCATACTAGTCTTACTACTCATGTATATATGGTTATTTTTTTATTTTTTATTTTACTATTTATTATAACTAAAGTCATGCACTAAAACTTATAATTATTGATCTTAGATTAATTAATTATTTGGGACATTCACACATTAACTTGGTAATCCAATCTCTATTATTTGAATATGAATATAAGAAATGAAAAACGTGTTTAATCTTTGTAAATATCTCATAAAATCGTTGTAAAATCATTAAAACATAACATGTGGATTTCAAAAAATCTTTTACTTAATTAATAGTTTATAGTAGATATATATCTAGTTAATATTACAGTAATATATACCTATATAATGGAGTAAATAAATAATAAAAAAAAAAAGGAAAAATGAATGGGTAAGTTGTCACTAAAAAAATTGTATCATATTAAATAAGGTGGAAGGTCAAGTTGACATGTGTTTCATACAAAAAAAAGTGACAGATGTATGTGTTAAAACCAAATCATATCTCACCAAAACCATGTGTTGGATATGTTTTAAAATAAACCTATCTTTTTCTTTTTCTTTTCCTGACTTCCAACATTTTCTGCATCTCCCAAATCTATCTTGATCAACTCCCCTCTATCTTTTTCTCAAATACACACACACTTTATCTTTTTTTGGTCTATAGCCACCGATTCATATTCTATGATATTTGTCTTTTAGGATTAATTTGTCATCATCTTTTTTCTGTAAATTGAGGAAGCACATTCGTTGTTGTTATTACCGACGGTTGTTCCAACAACTCTGACCACCACAACCCGACCCGTATTTATTAAAATCTTTAAACCACTATCGCCGCTAATTTTTTATTGTTTTTATATAGGTTGATCATCCGCAAATGATTGCCGATCAACAAGAGCAACGACTTCGCGAGATGTTTGAATCACTTGACAATCTCCCCGCGTATGTGTGGGGTTTCGCTAAGGGTTTAGTTGCTTCCGAGCAACTCAATACCCAAGTAAAGGATTTAGAAAATGACAATCCATTGAAGCAACTTGCAGACTTGCTTTCTCAGGTTATTCCTTTTTCATTTAATATCAATATAGATATACTTATGCATGTTTAATTCTAATAATAATAAAATAATTTGATGCTTAGAATTCTACTTTGAATGAGATATTTTAATAATTTTAATATATATAGGCCATGAATAATATGCGGCGAGATCTTAAAAGCGAGGTGGAAGAGGAGCTAAGGGGGCTACGAGGGTTTGATCTTACAGACTTATGTGATAAGGCGAACCGACTTGAAGATATTGCTGACAGTCTTGGTAACATTAGCAATGAGCTTGCTCGTTATCGATTTAATGAACAACCTGGTCCACTTGAGCTAGACTTATTTACGCAACTCATGTTAACGGTTCTTGAAGTTACAAAAGCTCGTAAGAATCTTAAGAAGGTGTCGAAGCAAATGACCAAAGCATGTGATAACATAAAAGAAGGTTGACCAGTGATGTATATCATTTGATTCGTGGACTCACATGTTTGGAAGTTGGAAGCTCAAGGATTGGTCAATTTTATTTTATGTGCATGGAGCCTAGCTAAATAAGTTACACGTATGCCCACGTGATGTTTTTCCTTTTTAATTATTTGCATTGTTAGGTGAATAATTAGTAATGGGTTCTCCCATGACTTATTAGATAACCGTACGGTTAGGATAGTCGCTTAATTAGTGGAGACGGTTAGTTCTCTTTTGTCTATTTATTAGCCGGGCATGTAAGTTCCATGTAACCAAAAAACATTTGAGCTTTCATTGTCTTTGTTTTGAATATTTAAAACTAGTAATATACTAACGATTATGCCTCTTTTAACCAAGCTATCATGTTTCAAGTATAAATTTTGTTACCGCAAAGCTAATTCGATGTGTTTTGGATTGTTGTTTCGATTATTATCTGCAAAAAGTTATTTTCAAACTACTTAATCCCAAACCAACTTTAAAACATGCTTGGTATCGCCATGTATAAAACGACTAAAGCATGTAAGTGTAATGCTAAATTCTCTAATCTAGTGTCTTTGTTACATCATCAGAACCTTTTATTGATCATCATGATATTCATCGGTCATCACTATTCCAAAACGTATTGTCCTTGTTTCTTGTACACTCACACAGTTGGAACGAAAATGTACCATCCTTTAATGAAAATATACGACCTCATGATTAGCAGTCAACAATCATAAAAGAAAACAATGAATCTGACTGAACTTTATTTATATATATGAATCGACCAATTGCAATATGAAGAACATCATTAACATTAGGGATAAAGATAGATGAGCTCCAAACTAATCAATATATATATATATATATAATCCACTAATCGTTACGGTAGCTTTAAAACAAAAAAGACTTTACAAAATATTGATAAAAGTGATAGAAGTTGTAAGGCAATGGATAAACATTTCTCCCAAAATAATTAGAATAACGTAAAGTAGCAAATTGGAAATTGTTACCAACTTCAATGCCAAAATTTCAAAAACAGATGAGCCCAATCCAAGCTTAATTTTTGAGGAACAACTTACTATTTGACTTGTATATTGAATATTAAGGACCTTAATAGCAAAAAATTGAGCGCTACAACTCGAACCAAGGAGCTCTTTCTACAAAGTCAATGACATAACCACTCCTTCCAAAGATGCTTTTGTTCTTAATTTGCTACATGTGTTAAGACCGGTATTCATTTTTCATGCTTTTCCGAATTGAAACCAGAATTTTCTTTATTACCATTTTGGTCCCGTACTAGTGTCACACTATATGGATCAGGATCAAGACTTGTATGTATATCGGGGTGTTAAAATTTTGAAAAAGTGGGTTCTTTTCCAAAAACATTTGTGAAACTTGGCAGACAACGAATGTTTTTGTAGATCACGTACAGACTTTACCTAACATGTACGGACTTCTTAAATAAAATGATTTAACAAATTATATAGAAATTTGATTTGTATTGCTTTGTTTTCCAGATGATCTAAGAAGTTTTGAAAGGTTATCCACACGCTTTATAAAATCTTTGATATGATGTGGTAATTTTTAAACAAGACGTGTTTTTCTAAAGTAGACTTATTTAGATTTTCCTTAAAAACTAAAATTAGAAATGCTGATGTAAATTGATACTTATGGTAATTATGAATATGATAGCAATTTTAATGTAATAGTTTAATTAAACTAGGTATATGTATTTATGTAATAAATAAATAATTAGAAGTTTATTTATTTATGAAATTTAAAGAACAGGATTATTGGAATATCTATAATCCCTTATAAAATATATTGGACTCTCTATTTTAGGAAATTCAGCAATCTTTTCATTATCCCCATATTACCCTTAATTCACACATTAGCTCTAATTCTATATCTTTAAACCCAATATTTAACACACAATCACTTCTTTCTCTCCTATCTATTTACACACGCATATCGATTCCTTTTCCTCCTCCACTGTTTTATATTATTATCACCGTTTGAAAGTCCCTTTGCCACCGGATCAAACGAGATTAAATATTTAATGTATAAGTGCGGAAAATCTTATACACTAGCAATCAACAACAAGAACACGACTGTGAATATAAACTTGAACCGTATATTACTTCAGTAAATGCAATTACAAGTAAAATACCAAGTTCGGAATATGAAATGACGAAAACAAAATGACTGGAAGATTAACCTTAAACATAAGGTTTAATCTCTATTTATACTAAAACTAATGGACTAGTCGGACCTCAAACTTCATGGACCAAGCCCAACTCGACCTTGACCAGGTCGAGCTCGACCAAGTCAACTTGTTGACCAATTCGAGCTTGACTAGGTCGAGCTTGACCAAGTCAACGTGTTGACCAATTCGAGGTTTGACTTTATTATACAAAATACAATAGCGTTTATTAAAAGTACATATTCAATAGACTCTAGACAAAACTTTTATAATGATGTTGTCACCCGGAAATGCACCAATAGACTCCCCCTTGATATCAGCATTTAGAAGTTTTAATCGATCTTCAAAGTCTTCACTTGTAATGTATGGAAATAGTAACAGAAATTCCCAATCAAGCACTCCTTGACTATTTCTATCACTTATGACAATCATCAATTAAAAAATCTGCAATCAACAAATTTTCGTTAACTAATAATATTATGTCTTCTTTCGGTAAGACTTGATCTTTATACGCTGCACATTGATCTTCAAACTGCAAAATCTCCGTATCCTTATGACAACTAACAAATCCAATACACAAATTGTAATTATCCTTTAAGCAGTAACCTCCAAATTAAGCTCCAAGCAACATTATCATGCCAAACATCATCACTTTAAAGTAATACAAACATCATTGCCTCCTCATGCAATTCGGATATCATCACTTCAGACATTATGCAAAATATCATCGCTCAATCTATTTTGATCTTCAAGCTTAACCGACATATGTTAAAGAAGTTGAATCTCCAACAATCAGCATCAAATTTAGTCAGCTCTCACAATGATAAGAAATTCTGTAACTTGAATTTCAGATATGCAGCACTCACAAGATCCATGTCTTCAACCAATAGTGTCTGACTTTGTCTTGTATCTTCATGAATCCACTAATCACCTAAAGTCTTTCATATCAAATCTCCCCCTCAAGGTAAGCATCTCCAAAATACATAGAGAACCACTTAATCTGCAACCTCTTCACTAGTCACCAGATTAATCATCTCTACATCATTGGCATTAAATAAAAGTTTGATTTTCAATTACTCGGCTACAAATGATTAACTTTATCACAAAAGCTTTTCGACAAAATCCCAAACACATGTTAAGCAAAGATCATGAACAGTTTACTCGGATTTTCAATCACAGTCTTCAATCTTCATCTGATTCATTTGAATAACCTAATCTTAAATCAGGCGCCTTTGATCCAAAAACTAGGTCGGACACATGTCACACAGATTCAAAACCAAAAAGATACCATGACTAAACCTTGTCGAAACACAATCATCTTCATTGCTACGAACACCAAACAATTTTGCATAGAAAACATGGAAGCTTTGAGTTTTTATCCCCCCTTTTCTCATTAAAATTCTTAAAACAACCTATTTGTTTGTTTTTGGTTACAACACATCTCTCATTCTCATCTTCATCCAACGGTTGTTCACATATGCAATCCAGAGATAACACAGTAGCTCATTGCTATATCAACATCATGACACAATTGTTCACATATACAATCAAGAGATAACTCAGTAGCTCCTTGCTAAAACAACATCATGACACAGTTGTTCATGTATACAATCAAGAGATAACCAAGTAGTTCCTTGCCAAAATAACCTTTTTTATCTGGTCTTGAATTCCCTCTAAGATTTCTCGGAATCTTCTATAAAGGATAGACCTTTAGTCGTCATTGATTCGAGTTGTCTAAATTTAGAACCTAAAGTTGACCAAGTTTTCAAGTCTAATGCTTTTTTACATAAATCGAACCAAAACTCAAAGAGTTTACAAGTTCAATATTCCAACAAGCTTAGACCAAGACTAAATGAAAATTACAAGTTTTTGACAATTCGAAAAGTAATAAATTAGAATCCAAAGTTGATCAAGTTTACAAGTCCAAAACCATCGATTAACAAATATCGAACCTAAACTCAAAAGAGTTTATAAGTTCAATATTCAGACAAGTTCGGAACCTAAACATAATCAAAATTGCAAATTCTCAAAATTATTTTACTCGAACAAAAGATACGTACATATATAGTGCATGTACCACGAGCACAAAATATCAGAAGGTTGGTCGACCTAGTAGGAGTTCGAGGTCGTGCTTGAGGTCTTGCTTGAGGTCGAGGTCGAGCTTGAGGTCGAGGTCGAGCTTGAGGTCTAGCTTCAGGTCAAGCTTGAGGTCGAGCTCGAATGGAGCGTATGAAGCTCGACTATCCCTAAAACACGAATTAAACCAAATTTTTCGTTGTCGAAACCTTAATCCCGAACCAATAGAATATCTCCATTGGCTCTAATACCAATTGAAAGTCCCTTTGCCACCGGATCAAACGAGATTAAGTATCTAATGTATAAGTGTGAAAAATCTTATACACTAGCAATCAACAACAAGAACACGAATGTGAATATAAACTTGAACTGTATATTACTTCAGTAAATGAAATTACAAGTAAAATACCAAGTTCGGAATATGAAATGACGAAAACAAAATGACTGGAAGATTAACCTTAAACATAAGGTTTAATCTCTGTTTATACTAAAACTAATGGACTAGTCGGAACTCAAACTTCATGGACCAAGCCTAACTCGACCTTGACCAAGTTGAGCTTGACCAAGTCAACGTGTTGACCAATTCGAGCTTGACTAGGTCGAGCTTGACCAAGTCAACGTGTTGACCAATTCGAGGTTTGACTTTATTATACGAAATACAATAATGTTTATTAAAAGTACATATTCAATAGACTCAAGACAAAACATTTATAATGATGTTGTCACCCGGAAATGCACCAACATCGTTTAATCGCCGTAACGCGCGGTCACTAACCCTCGTTAAAAAGAACATATGCTGCTCAAATAAAATAACATTGGTTGATAAATAATGTCTTAATTTGAAAAGTTAGAAAGGAATTGATATTGTTTCATGTAGTATAATTTGAAAATCATTTCTTTGTAATGAGATACTAATAGTTTGGATTAGATTGGCCGATTGAATCATTATAATATCTATATACATATTAAAACAGTAGGAATCCTAGCTTTTTAAAGACATCTTCAATTTAAAGTTATTTTTTAAAATTGACACATGGGATAAAAGCTTATGTGTCATCTTTATAATTTTTTTATAATATTATTTAATAATAAATATCTCTAATATATGTTTTCAATTGTAAAACTCGATCACTTTCAAATCATAATATATATTCATAATAAATTTCTTAAAATTCTCTTCTTACCAAAAGATTCACTTTCCAAAACACAAAAAGAATTTGTTTTTGATCATAAGGTTTGTTTATATATCTAAGTTATTTTAGAATTTTTTGTTGCCTTGCATAGTATATTTTGATTTTCTTTTTCCTCATGTTTTAGTAAGATGGAGACATCCATAATACCATAACCATGTTTTCTTAATATTGTTACTTAAATTTTTGTTTTGCTTTTTACTTTATTTATGATGTTATTTTTAATGTTAGCTTAACAACATCATCTTCTTGAGTTAACTTGTCATTCAAATAACAATTAGGTACATCATATCAGTTCTTTTACAATTAAATAAAATTATTTGTCTTATAAAATTATAAAAGAAATCGTAAACTTCAATGACAATTATTTTTAGGCAAAGATAAAAAGATATTTAAAAGGTAGTTTTTTATTATTAGGCATATTTCTTTTTAACAACAATTACCAGTCATATTAAATATCAAATCTTCTTTTTAACTAAAAACAAGCACCATTTTATTTAGTTAATAAAATCACAACCGCAACAGAATATCAATTGATTTGTTAAAATTTATATGATTTCAAGTAACAAATGTTATAGTTAACATGATAAAATCTAAAGGGTTTTAAGATTGTGAAAACTTTTTTTAAACTGATAAATTATCATCAAAAACTATAAGTTAAACGTATGAATACATCATATGAATACATGATGCCACCACATAATATTTAGATGAGTTTTTATCAGTGTATATAAAACGCAAAAACAAATTACTAATAAATGTTGACATTCTAAACTTGTAGCCGACTTAATTCAACTATACTTTTAAGCAACCGCACATTGTGAGGGTAAAAGACCTAGTGTATTATGTAACAATAAAACAACGGGTGTTTAAGCTCAAGTTTTTTAATACATAAGATTTTGTTACTAAAAAACATACTCATAATCAAAGTTGCTAAAATAAGAAATTTATTTTCATCACAAAAGTAGTTTTACAGTTGTAAACAGTCATTCAAAATAATAAATCTTTAAGCTAAACCAAGTTTTCTTTAATGCTCTTAATTATACTTTATACAAGTTACTTGTATAAATTGCCTGTTGACAACAAACAGATAACTAATGACGTTGTCTTTTGAAGTTTATAAAATGTCTATCGATAGTCCATGTTTTTACACAGGTCTTACATGTAACTAGTATATAGATAAAGATAATTATCAAGCAAAAAGTAAATCCATCCAATGTTGTCCTATAATATTGAATATTCCTTGTCCGATTGTGATATGAATTTTCTTTACTATTGTTTGAACCTAAAACAACAGGCTCAGTGACATACGGGTTTGACCGTGACAATTATCGCAACTTCTAAATTTACAGTACGAACCTAACAAACTCTTAACGAGCCTAAGGTGACAATGATTGTCCTAGAGTGAGATAGATGTTTTTCCCTTATACTCTAGAAGGATTGGTACAAGTGATTATGATCACTTGCTATTGTATGTGACATTGAATGTATGTGAAGTGAATATTATTCACTTGTATTCACTTGTTTTGTATCAAACATATAAGTATGAATGTATATAGTGAATGCATGAGACAATGAGTGACTCTAATGTGTATCATATGATAGAGATATTGAATTAGTGTGAGGGCATTCACATGCAAACATGTATGTTGAAGTGAATATGATTCACTTAGCTTGAATATATGGTAGTGAGGAGTACATATAGATGAAATAGGGAAGTAGGTGTCTATTTAACAACTATCATCCATTTTCTTTAAAACATATAACATATAAACATATATAAAACGAACCAAAGGATTGTCTTGTTATACATTTGGGTCTTCTTAATATGTATGTAACCACATACGTGATCAACTATAAATAAATAAATAACTAAAGTTCCTTTCTGTTTGCATTATGCGCTCAGCAACTTTGAATATCCCTTTAATATAGGCAAATGTATAAAAATACTTGGCATGTTCGTTTTATAAATACGAGTCATATGCCCGTGCAATACGGTGGTGGTGGTGGTAGTGGCGCGAGGTGGTGGCGGCGACAATGACATCTACGAGTGGTGGGGCGGCAATGTTGCTAAAAGTATTTGATGTTAAAAGAGGTAGTATAGTTATATTATTTTAAGGGTATTATAGGTATATTAGGTGTAGATGTTTAATTTAATAAATAAAAGAGAGATCTATACTAGGTAATTTTATTTCCTATTTGAGATTTTTGGGCATGAGTTTCTCTTTGGGAGAGCTTCCTCACTCCTCCCCTCCCCTAATGCTAGGAGCACCTCACTACCCTTCCCCTTTCCTCCACACTCTTTTCTATTTAATTTTATTTTTATTTATTTTTAAAAACTAAAATTTTTATTTAATAAATTAAAGTACAACTAAAAAACATAAACACTACAAAATTAAACACTTTATAAACAAATTAAATTTTTTTTTTTTAAACACTACAAAATTAAAACAATATGATAATATGTCAGAAGAAATAAAAAAAAATTATTATAAATAATATAATTTTAACCCATTTTAATAAAAAGTTAAAAGTCTAGTGGGTAAAATGTAAAATTAAAATTACATATATTTGACTTTTTGTGGTCTACTGTGCTCGTCTTCTCCACCCTCCAAACCAGACTATATATATATATATATTATATGTATATGTATGAATGGAAATGGGGTATTTCATAAAAAAAAAAAAGAAAGAAAACAATGATTAGTAACGGTCATAATGAGAGGTACCAAAACTGGCACCGCGCTCCCCAACTTCCTCCCCACCCCACCGGTACCGGAGGGTCGGCGCAGTGTGCCAACCGGTACCGGTCCCTTCCCCTACCCACTCCGTCCACCCCTATAAGGTATTTAGATATTAAGATTATATTTAGATATATTCATATAGATATGAGCAATGTAAATGGTAAGTTTACCGGGTATAAATTCAAACAATGTAAGTATGTACGTAAGTAAATAAGCATTCAATGCTGTCTTTTATGGATTTTGAGTCATAATACCTCGACGGTGTATAGAAGGTTAAGATATAAACAGTTTTACTCCTACCACGACTTTATAAAAATGGTGCTTATAGGTTTTATATAAGATTAAAATGACTTTTACCCTTATATTGTAAAGAATAACCTATATGCTTCCACTAGGTACACATAATGATAACTAGTGAGGTTTGGGCCTTGCTTTGTAGGCCTTCAATTGTCTTGTTGATAAGGTATCGTTATGGTAGTTTTTTTTGCGTTAAACCTACTTGAAAATCTAAAAGAAAAAAATGTGAAAAAACTAAGAAATAACCTCAAGAAAAACAAAAATGTTTGTGTGAGAACACCAAAAAAATTGCGTCAAAAAATTTGCAATATCGAATACATACATTTAGTTTGTGCAAGAAACCAAGAATCGAAAACGAAAGAAAAAAATAATTTCGAATATATTAGTTAATAACACAAAAGCAAAAAACTATCAAAAAACCAAGAAAAAACAAAAAGTATAAAAACACAAACGTGAATCAATATGGTAAAATTCAAATAGTGATACAGGGTATAAGTTGAACCAAAGATTGAACACAAAAGCAAAAAATCAAGAAAAACCATAAGAATAAAAACTCGAAGAAGGTCAAGTATGACTAGGGATGGCAATGGGGCGGGGATTGTCGGGGATCTTAATCCTCATCCCTGTACCCAATTTTCACTTTTAATCCCCATCCCCTTCGGGGATTTAAATTATATCCCCGTACCCGTCCCCATCGGGTATCGAGGATACCTTTTTTGAATGAACATGAATTTCTCTTGATAGAAAATACGTAGGAGAATGTGTATTTCGACATTTTCTTTCTATGAACTACTGTATATGTTAAGTAAATGATTAATAAAGTATACCACATAAAAATTATTAAATAAAAGCTCTAAACTTAAAATTGATTTTAGAATATAGATAATAACTTAAAGTGATTCTAATAAATATATATAGTATTTTCGGTTCGGGTATGGGATGGGAGATTTACGGTTTCCCATCCCCGTCCCCATCCCCATTGGGGATTAGATTTACATCCCCATACCCGTCCTCATCCCCGGTCAACTCGAGGATTCCCTGGTCAAATCGGATGTGGGTATCAGGTTCCCCATCAGATACGGGTATTTTTGCCATCTCTAAGTATGACAAATAAAATCCAACTACTGGTGTGGGATAAAATATACTAATAAAACAACCGTCAATGATACATCTCATGACATTTGAAAGAATAGAGACGTTCTTAATGAATTAAATTTATACCATGTTTACAATTATTTGATATAAATCTAATTCCAATGCAGACCTTATTAAACAATTCAAGAAGCAATTTAAAGTTAGGTTGACAACCTTATGATCAATCTATATGGATTTCTGATCTCTCACTTTCATATAGTACTTTACATAACTTGAACAACAAAAAAGCGTTTCTCAATTGTGAATGATTATATAAATTTGATTTTAAATAACCAATATTTTAATGATCACTTAGGCTAGTTGGAAGAGGCTGAACACCTACTCATCAGACCCCGCCTTCACTTCGCCGCCTGATGGCGGCGTCGTTTAACTGATACTTCTTTAGCGAGTGTTAAACTTGTCATATCACTCTTCCATACAATGTATATAGTAGTGCAGAATTACAAGATTAAAACATGAATCTAATTTGTTGATTTGTTTGTCAAGCTGAATTACATAATACTGAGGTACAAAAAATTGGAGTTTCAGAGCTAGACAGAATTTTTTACATTTTGTTTCCTTACATGTATGTGGGTCGTTCAAGCTCTCCATCTTGGACACATTCTGTTTTGTCCGCATTTGAGGATTTTGTGTGAGCATGTTGGGCAAATATTTCGACACCTGATGTAGTTACTTTCCGAATCTTGGTGATGCAAGAGAATGTCATGCCCTGAATTTTGTTATCATTGAAATGTTATGGTGTAGGAAGTATCTGTTTATGAGTTCTGTTCAAACTGTCTTTTTTAGCTTGCTTACCTATAAATCAGATGGTGGTCTTTCAAGGAGGTCAGATTTTGTTGTTTGCAGATGCTGATTTATGAGTTCAAAGTCTTTAGCTTCCAACCTGTATTTACAAAAAAAAAGTTCACTTAAAGAATTTAATGATCTAGTGATTCTTGAATGAAATTGTCATGAATTCTTACAAAGACTGCAATCTGTTTGGTGTGAACAAATGCTAACGTAATAAATCAGTGTATGTAAAACCCAAGATAAAGGTAGGACAATTGACTGGTATGTGTATTGTACTACTGTTTTTAAGCTATATTTAACATCCTAATTGACTTGAATCATTGACCAATGTGTATATTACTTACACACGTAAAAGGATATATCTTAATGTTTAACTTATTTTTTTTTCAAACAAATCATTAGTTTCTTAATTTTGGGCTATAGAATATATTTAACTTTTGACTTTGGAACCAGTTCCCCCATTCCATCTAGTGTGAATTTTAATTATATTTTCAGTACAACTTACATATATCATGGACCAATATTTGTAAGATATTTCAAGTGTCAAATAATGAATGGAACATTCAAACAAATGGTGGCAAAATGGGTGGGTTAGAGAAGCCTCCCAGAACATGTGCTCTAGAAGTAGCAGAATTAAAAACTCAGGTCTATATCTATCTCAACAAAATCGTTAGTAGCTCTACGGAAGAGACTCTAAACGTGGAAAGTTTTAGTTAAAAGGTAACCGTAGTACCTGGGTATGGGTTGAAATGGGTGTGGACAGGCTAATATGAAGCGCATTTTTTTCCTAACTTTCTACATTTTATCAGGAGTTAATTGCAAGATTGGTCCCTGTGGTTTGTACAAATTAGCAAGGGGGGTCCCTTTTCGAGAATCGTTGCAATGGAGGTCCCTATTTTGAGAATTTTTTGCAAAATTGGTCCCTTTTTAACGGATCCGTTAAAGGTGGCCGTCAAGTGTGCACGTGTGCCGCACGTGTGGGGGTATTTACGTACTTTCTACCCCACAGGGACCCCCATTGCTAAAATGAAAAAACCACAGGGACCAATCTTGCAACTTTTTAAAAATCCATCACTAAATAATACTACCTTTTAACTTTCCCAAATTTTTTTTTATTAAGTTATTAACTTAAATATAATTTATAACACTTTTTAACTTTTCATGATTATTTGTTGTTAAAAAACTAAATACATATAACCACTAAAAATTAAAAGGTACTATTTAGTGATGGATTTTTAAAAATTGTAAGTTTATAAAACTTTTTAAAAAGGTAAAAGGTATTAGTTAGTGATGGATTTTTAAAAGTTGTAAGTTTATAAAACTTTTTAAAAAGTTAAAAGTTATTATTTTTTTTTCGAACATTCAGTTGGTATACGACATCACGGCCCATGGTCAACATCTCGTATTTAGTGATGGATTTTTAAAAATTGTAAGTTTATAAAACTTTTTAAAAAGTTAAAATGTATTAGTTAGTGATAAATTTTTAAAAATTGTAAGTTTATAAAACTTTTTAAAAAGGTAAAAAGTATTAGTTAGTGATGAATTTTTAAAAATTGTAACTTTATAAGACTTTTTAAAAAGTTAAACGTTATTTTTTTTTCGAACATTTAGTCGGTATGCACATCACGGAAACCTCACTGTATAATGGTGAAGCCTTGCACGTACCCTAGACAACGAGATGTTGACCATGAGCCGTTACAAGTATTCGAAGGAAAAAACCCCAAGATTTGACATCCCTAGGGATCGAACTCAAGACCTTGAGTAAAACCTGAGATGTCTCTGACCAGTTGGACTAATCATCATTGGCTAAAAATTATTATTTTAATGATGGATTTTTAAAAATTCTAAGTTTATACAAATTTTTAAATATTTAGTGGTGCGTTTTAAATTGTAAGTTTAAAAAGTAAGTTTTATAAACGTACAATTTTTAAAAATCCATCACTAAATAATACCTTTTAATTTTTAAAAAGTTTTATAAACTTACAAATTTAAAAAATTCATCACTAACTAATAGCTTTTAACTTTTTAAAAAGTTTTATAAACTTACAATTTTTAAAAATCCATCACTAAATGATACCTTTTAATTTTTAGTGGTTATATGTTTTTAGTTCTTTAACAACAAATAATTATGAAAAGATAAAAAGTGTTAAAAATTATATTTACGTTAATAATTTAATAAAATTATTATTTTTTTTTTGGAAAAGTTAAAAGGTATTATTTAGTGATGGATTTTTAAAAAAGTTGCAAGATTGGTCCCTGTGGTTTTTCCATTTTAGCAATGGGGGTCCCTGTGGGGTAGAAAGTACGTAAATACCCCCACACGTGCGGCACACGTGCACACTTGACGGCCACCTTTAACGGATCCGTCAAAAAGGGACCAATTTTGCAAAAAAATCTCAAAATAGGGACCCCCATTGCAACGATTCTCGAAAAGGGACCTTCCTTACTAAATTGTACAAATCACAGGGACCAATCTTGCAATTAACTCTTTTATCAGTATTTAAAGTTTTGAGCTTACCCATTGAGAATTTCACCTTATGCACATGGACTTAAGAAACTCGTTTGACACGAATCTCGCATACATAACAGTAACGCGAGTCATGTTACAAACTTATTTGACCTGAGTATCACGTTAGTAATATTATTGATATTTACTGAACTTGCATGTAATAACTTGATATCTATACTATAATATAAAGCAAATAGGTTTCAATTTTCAATTTCAACAATGTACACATGATAATACATAATGTACCATACATCAATGCCTACAAGTTTTTCTCTCCTCCATAAATCATTTTATTCATCTAATTCTTTCAAAATCTTTTATCTCAAAAACCATACATCGATAAATTATAAAAATTATATGGGTGTTATTCGATATACTTTCGACGAATTTTTAAATCCGAGGACGGAGTCCATACGGCTAAGACATTTGGCTATGACACTTTATGACATATCACCTCCTATGACCTATCATACTCTATGACCTATCACCCTCACCATCTCACCGCCGCAACGCGCGGGTACTTGCTCTCGTATTATAAAGTAGATTTTTCCTAGATTTTCAACATTGAACTTGAAATTTTCAATATTGATTTTAAGTATTTCCTTAAAATGCCCCTCCTATCTATTCTATATACCCAAAATGCCCCTTCTATCTATTCTATATTTACCTAAAATAACTATAATACTCTTTCTTTCTCTTCAAATTTCAACCAGTCATCTTTTTTCTCTCTCCTCAATAAATCATTTATTCCTCCAATTCATTCAAAATCTTTTATCTCAAAAACCGTACATCGATAAATTATAAAAATTGTATGGGTGTTCTTAAAATTTCATGCTCTTTCATTAAAGATGTTATTCGATATACTTTTGACACAATTTTAAATCTGAGGGCGGAACCCGTACGGCTAAGGCATTTGACTATTATACTCTATGACATATCAACTCCTATAACCTATCACACTCTATGACCTAGGTATCACCCGACCATCTCACCGCCGTAACGCGCGGATACTTGCTCTCGTTCACATGAATGTAAAGAATAGTTGGGCTGGAAACACTTCATGTGCATAATACATACTTGAATCGAAAGTTGAGAACGCAATTAAGTAATTGTCATCATCTAAACTTTGCCAGCTTTTAAATGTTAGGCATTTTGCCACATCTAAAAACTTATACTGCATGTGTGTCGGGATATTTGAGGTGAACAAGAGTCGTAGACACAGAGTTTAATCAATGGTCCTTATTTTAGAAATCTAAAAAGCTTTCTTCCTTACTGTAGCGTAATGCTGGTGTCTATCTTGCAAAACAATTCACACGATAAATTTATGGGATAGGTCCATTTTTTTAACTAAATTGGCCATAATGAAAAAGTTAAGTTTTTAACTAAATTAGCTATTATACAAAAGACATCAGTTACTACAGTTTTCTTCAGTTTTTAACTATTTGAAAAGTCAAACAATTAAAGACTTCTACTTTACATTATCTTAATTAAAACGTGCTGATAGTGTTCACATGGATAAAATTTTGTAGTTTTCTTGGAAATCAATGAATACAGGGGTTAATGATCATACCTATTTAGTAGAGTGCCGCTTTTTGGTACTTGTGGATTAAGGAGAACATATGTGTTGCTAGTTGACTGTAGTTGCGGTCGTTCCGCAATTAGCTAAATGTTATTACCTGAATATGTAATGACTTTCACGGAGGTTAGTGCTTTGAGGGGTATCTTCTTTGGCTTGTATGACAACGTCGGAGAATACATTAATAGCTCCACAAAATTCGCATGCACAGTCACCTAAAACTTATGACAACGCATAGATTAACACTATGTAATGAGAGATTTGAAATTTGTTATAGAGATAGAAATTAATAAGCTAGATTACCTTTATATAATACATATCAACAGCAATTGTGGGAGAGACTGAAGAACCGAAAGAAACAATCAACCAAAGCGAAGATACACATAACCCAACAGAAAAAACCGACAGGAAATTGAAAGAAAATCAAACAATCCCCTTTCCAAAAAGCTTACACGTAGCAAGGAAAAGCCACTAATCCATCATACATCAATGCCAGCGAGAGTTTTAAACACTTTATTTAAAAAAACTGTTAAAAGCCCAAAGATATAGCAAAGATTCGAACCCGGGTAACTTTAATGAAAACACAAAACCCAAAACCAATTTGTCTATAAGTTCTAACAACAAATTTGTTAATAATTAGGCAATTTAAATATATATGCTGTTCTTACATTGACACTATTCACATCCAATTACAATAGTAAAGAAGGTAAATTCCAAACATGGAAGGGTCCAATATAAGTCAGTCCCAGAGTGCGAGATCTGACCAGGTTAAACCAAAAAGACACAGTTCTATACGACTTAGAAATTAGAATGTAGTTCTTTTTATAGTAATATAGCATGTCTCATTTTAATTTGAAACATTTTATACACGTAGAATATAGAATAATGGAACTAGTTCGGTTAGGACATACTGCCACGTCCATATATTGATACGTTTTGTGAGCCTAGGCCCAGTTCTTCTGCAACTCTGCTTCAACATACCTGAATCATAAAGGTTCGAAAGGGCTAAATCGTTATACCGAGAAGAATGCAGGTTACACTAATCTCATCATGATCTTCTATCTACCAAACAAATTACTGAAAAACAGAATGTCAAGGTATCTATGACAGTATGACACCCAGATTGTAAAAGCAAATAGAATAAGTGAAAATGTAATAAACAGAACCAGAATTTATGACACTCAAAAAGCAGTAAACACATCATCTTAAGCATAAAATATCAGGAAAAGGATTAGTACAAAATACTAATGATGTTAGAAAGAACAATCGTGAAAAGAAGGGTTCTCGAATAACGGTAAAATAGCTACTTGAAGAGTTAAGGCTACAATGCCCCACTTCATCTAGTTATACAAAAATCCTAAAAAAGGCGATAACACAAAAAGTCATCCTGCTTTCTTTCTTTCCATCTCAAGCCCCAAATGTAACTTGAACGAGTTGTACAGCTCTAGTCACTCCTTTATTCTTTGTCTTTCATAAAAGATCCTTCTTAAATTTTAATACAACCTACAAGTCAACATTTTAAGTTAGACAGCTAATTTGATTATTCAACACTGATTGTGCTAATTAGTGCCCTCGCATGCAGGGTAATATACTAAATACTACTTGTATTTTGTAAGCGTAAAACTAAGTAGATCAAGTCATTCGTGTTTTGTGGAGTGATTACAATCTTGATACTAACTTTGCAACACAGAACTTTATAATCTTTTATAGGGTTGTGGAGTGACCTTTTACGCTGTATATAGGACACAGCTACAGATGCCACCACCCCGACAACAACGACAGCAAAAATATCAAGTTTCTTCCATTTTCTTGTGAAGAATCCAACATTTTCCTTCTCACTAGTGATGCTTTTGTTTTTAACATCAGGGGTCCTCATTTGGCCCGTGAAATCAACATTTTCCTTCTCACTAGTGATGCTTTTCCCTTTAACACCAAGGATCCTCATTCGGCGCCTCATTCGGCCCCTGATATCAATTAACCCCATTGGGCCCCTGAAATCAATTGAATCCATTTTGTCATGTTATTTGAGTTAAGAGAACTTCTAGTCAGAGAAAGTAATATAAGCTCAAATGTTTAACAACAGAAAATCTGGCTTATCTTTTTAAAGCTAACGGGTCAAAACAGAGATGAAAAAAAAAGGGTTCCCAGTAGTACTAGTAATTTTGAAATCAAATAAACAGGAAATGGAAGTTGGTAACAACTAACAACTGTGAAACAACCCCATCTCAACTGCAAACCAAACCCGTCCATTTTCCATTTATATTTCTTAAATCCTACCATTTAAAGCACAACCCTATCCTTGTTCCTGTCAAACGTTAACTAGTATATATGAATAAAATAATATAACACGCGATATGATTAATCCTCCTATATTTTCCTCCAAGAAATCATCCTAATAACATAACATATTGACATGTGTAATGAACTCTCTCTTTCCTTGTCTCATGCATTGATATTGCCAAATGTCAGTAGTTAGGAGGATCTTATATAATTGCTAAAACTATGTTTAAAAACAATCATCATGCATTGATATTGCCAAATGTCAGTAGTTTAAACTCTAATGCTCTTTAACATAGAATTAGCATTAAAAACAAACCATATGGCAATTTCAAAGCACATACAATTTCTCTAAACTGGCATTTACATCAAATCATCTTGACTACTTCATTATCACCAATAGCATCACCTTACCACTGTCTAAATTTTCAGATATGCGTTGTTATCAAACTTGCAATATGAAATGCCTTTAGGCTTAAACATTCCAAATAAAAGGCAGAGCCAAAACTGTAATATGTAAATGCTTTGGATACTGCTACGTTTCATTCCTGATGATGTTCCTAGATAATATTATCAATATTTAAAATGCCACAGGTTTAAACTCAAATAACATTGTTTAAAGAAAGCCAAAGATATAAAATACTCATATAAATATGCTACAGGTTTAAACTCAGAAAACATTGTCTAAAGAAAGCCAAAAATATAAAGAAACTCATATAAATATGCTACATGTAACATGTTTAAACTCAAATAATATTTGTTTAAAGGAAGCCAAAGATATATCATATGACCAAATGGTAAAAACATATGAATAATATGTACCAAAATCGAACCACCCGATAACATCAAACTGCTTGCAATATGAGATAACGGTAAGCTCAAATTGCCAACAGGTGCCCACTGGTTATAGGACTAAACTCCCTAACCAATTTCATCATATATGAAACAATCAACAGCCAACTGAGCCAAGTGGATAAGAGGAGAAGAGGGTACCTCGAAATCCTTTTTATGATCTCACCCTTCATGATATGTTGGTCAAGCAATTCAGGCACATCATCTGGGGTGACATAACCATACCTGTAACACGAAAATTAAACAAGAAGATAAACATATGAAAAACGCTGTAAACAGACGAGATATACAAAATAAAAAGCATGCTAATGAACTTTTTTACCAATGACCAGAGACTTTTCCATCTTTAGCTGCACTGAATATTATCAAGTTCCCTGCATATGCGATCCCCA
The DNA here is from genome assembly GCF_010389155.1 of Erigeron canadensis. Taxonomy (NCBI): domain Eukaryota; kingdom Viridiplantae; phylum Streptophyta; class Magnoliopsida; order Asterales; family Asteraceae; genus Erigeron; species Erigeron canadensis. Next base: position 24,378,996 of record NC_057768.1, read on the forward strand.
CAATATATGAGCAAGGATTCACAAACACCTGATTATTCAGTCCCTTCACTTCAACCTCCTCATTGAACCTCTCAATTAAAGGTGGTCCACAAACAGCTGCCCATTTATCGTGTTTGAGATGAGCACACACAAATACATATGAACCTGTCACAGGCTCCGGTTCTGCAATATCCCATGGTTTACCCTTAACAAGTACTTGCTCGACAAAGCTTTTAATGTTTGAAGCGTCCAAACCCCTTTAATCACAAATATAATAACCAAATTTAAATCATAACTGAATTTAAACCTAAATAAAACAAATAAATACATATGTACTAAATTCATTCTATTAAATGAATATAGAACCATTAAACAAAATCTCAAAACTAATTACCTGTACAAGATCATGTCAGGAAAAATTAAAACATCTCCTTCATTTAAATGGGTGTCTTCGCAGATTGTTAAGATGGTCTACACAAACACAAATTTATACAAGTCATGATTCAAAAAACTATACAAAACAACTAATATACAAATATTTGTGTGTATATATATAAAGAGACCTTCTTAGGCATATTGTCCTCGTTATCCTCAAAAACCTCAATCAAAAGTTTCGGAAGGGGATCCGAATCGGACAATTCAAAGTCATAAGGCCAATCTCTATGAGTTTTGTAATTAAGAAAAACGTGGCGTTCATGTGGTGGAACGATTCCAGAGATGTTAAATGCGTACATTTCTGGGCGTTGAAATCCGTAATTGATAATATCACTTTCATCAATAACGGAATGATCAATAGTATAATTGCGATGTGTATACATATTGTTGGATATATGTATGTATATATATATATATATATATATATTTGTGTCTTTGATTGTCTCTGTGTGATTTTTCAATATTGTGTGTGTGTGTGCGCGCACGGGACTACAGGATGATGAAGATGCCTATGCCACCTCCTCTTCTTATATGTGTGTCATGAGAAAGACACCACAAACGGTAGCATGTCACAGCCATTTTGTCACCAAAAATGTCTCCATACTGAACATGACAGGACCAAGCACGAGTGAGCCACAAATAATAAAAAACTATGTTATTTTCAAATTTTATTTTCCAATGAAAATGTCTTATTAGACTATTAGGAGAAAGGGTTTTTCTCCCTCTTGCACTTTTTATGCCATATGAATGTCACCTTACATCCATTCTAATCTTTGAAGACAGACCTTCTAGAGAAGCCTACATTTTTATTTTTTTCTGTTGTTTGACTTGTGTTTTTATTTATTATTTGTACTAGATTGGTGTTCGTGCAATGCAACGGTAATAAGCGGTGACAGTGTGGTTATTAACGTAAAATTAATTTCATTGTGGTCGGTGATATGATAAATTTTTGCGGTGAGATGTGAAAAAAGGGAATAAGGGAACAAATTGTGAATTGTGGTTTTTTGCTATATGTTTTTGTATGAGGGAGAGAAAAATTGAATTTTTTTAAGGTCGTTTTAGTCATAGTTTATAAAATGAAAATAAATATGTATAAAGATGGAGGATAAATTAGACATATCAGGTTCTTAAATTTAACGGAGAGAGTTGAGTTTGTTTTCTAAGGAAGTATATATATATATATATATATATATATATATATATATATTAATTTTGTTAGTTTTTTTTTTTAATTTTGTAACAGTATATTAATTTACTTCTTATCTTTTTAAATCTCTATATTAAATAAACAAGATTGTGATATGACATAAACATTTTATAGAAGTTGTTTACATTATACCTTCGAATATTCTCTCAAAATTATTTCTTTTTCATTTATTTAATTATGATGTCACAACAATTTTTTTTAAATTAGTTATATTTTATTTTTCATTTTATGATATCATAGTTTTTTAAGGAAAATATTTTTTACTTATTTGTATTTTATGATGTCATATTTTATGATGTCATAATTCTATAAAGAAAATATTTTTATTCTCTTTTCAAAACTCTAATAATTCATACATGGTGTAAAGAATCATGTGATATAATTATATAGGATATATATTAAGTTTGCTTTTAAACTTTTAATTAATTAGCCCGGAATATATATATATATATATATATGCATATTAAATATAATATATAAGTCTAAAATATACAAGGTTTGTGTTACTATATCAAATATTCTTTTTATCATATTTTTTACTTTAAAATACATTTATACATATATGTTATATATAAACTTCGGGGCTTTAAAGTAAATAATTTGAGAGTTTAATATACTAATACTACTATATTAGAGTATAAAAAGTTGTCTTTTCATTTTCTTCCCTTTTCTGATCTGCTTCCTACAAGCCACAGTGCCACACCTGCAACCAATGTTTCTTTTTCTTTTTTTTTGAAAGTGTGTTCTTTTTTTTCTCATCAATCATACATACCTACATACAAATATATTCCAGAAAGAAAAAAAGAAAAAGAAAACAAACATTCTTTTTATCATGTTTTTTACTTTAAAATACATTTATACATATATGTTATATATAAACTTCAGGGGCTTTAAAGTAAATAATTTGAGTTTAATATACTAATATTAGAGTATAAAAAGTTGTCTTTGTTGTAAAACTAAAGAAACAGAACAATAAATAAGACACAAGAATATAGAGAAAATGGAGAATTCTATTATTAATCTCATCAATACATTGTTTATATGATACAAAGACTGAGTTTCTTCCAAGAAACAAATCTCTCAATATCATACAAATATTCAGTTACCATACATGGACATCCATATAATATTTTATTCATGATACTCCCCCTTGGATGTTCATCTATTAAAGACATTATGCCTCGTTAAAACCTTACTAGAGAAAACCCAATGGGACAAAAATCTAGAGAAGGGAAAAGTGTACATAATTCTTTTGATACGCTTGGGGATGTTGCCTCGTTAAAAACCTTGACAGGAAAACCCACTGGGACAAAACCTTGCTCAAGGGAAAAAGAGTGCAACGCGTATCTTCTCCCCCTCATGATCACATCACTTCAGATACTTATCATTTCCAAACATATTTGATGTTTGACATATTAAGTGTCTGAATAGAATAAACCTCTTTGTCTCAATATCAGTGCTTCATTGACACTTTCAACTCAACATTGTGATCATTATATAGAAAGTCAAAGGGGCATTACAATATCATTTGATCTCATAAACATGAACGTCATTTATCACTAAGATTCATAAACAAGACAAACCTTGTCTTTTATTTCACATTCAGTTATTCAATCATCATTGGACACTCGCTTGGAGTCCATTAATATTCAAATCAACAAAATATATGAAACTTGTATCATATTTAGATCTGGATTTCTTTATAAGTTTCAAACATAATTTTTCTATTCTCGAGAACTTTTCACACGTGTTTCAAGCATTCTAAATCATAAGACATGCTTCATTCATTTTATATCTTTTATGGAATCTCAATATCAAATGAGCTCTAATTTTATACTTTAGACGCGAATCATTACTTTCTCATTTTGCCAGACTTTTAATTTAGTTGCTTCCACCATATAATTTATGCACTTTCAAGTGCTTGGACTTCATGTCCCAAACTACTAGCGTCTTTTCATTTTGGCCAATTTTCCATATGATATCAATTTATGTACATGCATGCATTTCAAGATCCTCACATTATTCATACTCTTAGCGCTATCACATTATTCAAGATCCTCACATTATTCATACTCTTAGCAGTCAACCAGATACTGTTGAAACAATCTACCAGCACGCAACAAATGAGTATACCGGCCTGCTCTTTCATGTATTTGGAATTTGTAGAACATGTTTATCGTTAAGTTACGGTTAGACCTTTCTGAAGTATCAGCCAGACGAAGTACTGGTGACCATCCCTGTTCAGCGTGCGGAAATAAAAGAAGGTATTGTAGAGGCATATAAGCTGGATGTAGTTTACTAACTTTATGAGGTGTATCATCTTCGGTACGCACGACAATATCAAACTCTTGAGATGCCGAGCCGTCGACAAACTATTGCACCCAGAGTCCCAGGTGCCAGAAGACCATAGTTCTTGAGCCTGTGGTAGTCATGAAGTCTAACAATGAAGTCAGGAATATTTGGTGTAGAACATAAGTCTTTAGCACTTTTAAACAGACGGACGTATTCATTAGATTGACTTAATGTTGAAGCCAAAGTAAATACAACATGAGGCAACGGTTGTTGACGTGAGCTATTACCAAAACAATTGAGACGATTCGACACCTCATTCTCTTAATCAAATACATACATTTGAAGGAATCTAGGACCTTCACCAGGAGGAGGGAAAATAGAACCGATCCAATGAGATATCTGCCCTGTAATTTTAAAGACATATGGCCCATTTCCTTGGTTGATAGATTCATCGACTTTGGCTCCAAACAATGTCATTGAGAACATTGAATTGTATGCACGAATGTTGTTCATAAATGATTTTCTTGGAAAAGTCTGCGAATTACATCAGGTGGGTCAACTGGAAAATCGATAACGATTGATCCGCGCTTGCAATATGCTGAATATATAGGTCGTTACCCTAATGGCACAGGCAGCAAACGTTCATCAAACCAAAATAGTGTTGGAGTGTGATCATGTTAAATATAAACGTATGTCCGGAAATAATTTAAGCCTACGGGGTCACACGAAATGACACGGTAACTCTATATTATTAATTGGTATATTAAAGTAATATATTAATTAAAATATAATCACGAATTAATTAATTATGGATTTAATTAATTAAAGAGGAAGTGTTTGAGTGTAATAAGGAATTAGTGTTGTTTCCTAATTCTAATATGATGGGGCCAAAGATTATAAGGCTTGGAAAGCCTTTGAAGTTGCTTGCGCATCAAGTTTAAAACCCTAACTAATTAGCCTATAAATAGTGGGTTAAATCTAAGGGTTTTACACACAATTACACAAGAAAAAACTCTCTTTTCCCTCTTATTTGGTTCGGCCGAACACCATCAAAGTGTCTCGGTTTTATGCCTTTTCCAAAACCACATGAATCTACAATTTATATATATAATTAATGTTGGGAATTAATTATGGGTTTTGGTTTTGGTTTTGGTCGACATCTATTGATTTTGGTTCATGGGATTTTCGACAAGTGGGAGCTACACAAAGGGGTTTGTGAGTTCGTGATCGGGGTACTAGCATACGGTATAGAGGTGTCTAGTGTGCGATCGTAGAGGGGTTTTACTTTAGACCCTAATTAATAATAATAATAACTAATATTATTGAAAGCTTTGCGCAAAGGTACACGTTTCGATTCTTTTCTTTGTTAATTAATTTGATTGCATATTTGTTTTCGATTCTTCCGTTGCGTACTCGTGATTAGATGTATACATTCTAACAAATAGAGCACCACAGAATTCACTAACATTTGTACAGTCGCCAATATCCATATATTCTGGAGGAAGAATAAGGTGTTGTTCAATATTTTCTACCGAAGCTTGTTGAGTAGTTGTGTGGACCCTCGAGTTGTTATTTATCACAGATGCACGGCGACATGCCTGCCGGTGTGACTGTTCCCCAGTGTCAGTACTGACACTGGTTGCAGACGCCTGGTGACTTTGGTTTGAAGATTCACGGGACCGCTTTTTGTTATAAGTTGACCTTGGTTGCATCACTATTATTGACAAATTCTAATAGAAACAAAATCCAATAATCTGTTGAAATATTCAAATACTTGTATATGCGACTGAACTGAAAAACTTTGAGAAACAAAAGGAGTACACTAAGAGATAAACATAGAATGAACAGTTGATTTACAGAAAAGCTAATATGATCATCTAAAGTGGCATGCAAATAGTTTGGAAAACGTAATCTAAAATGGAAGTTTAAAAGCTAAAGTAGTCACTTACAGAGCGTAATTGTAGTAGACAACGAAGGTAATCACAGAAAGTGGACGTAATCTGTCAATGCGGTTAATATAGCAACAATCTTTTAAGGAAGCCGAGAAAAAAAAATATGAAAGCTTGCTTGTTTATTAGATCATACCAAAAAAAAAACCATATATATGTATATACGTGTAAGAAAGTTATTTAGGCAGACACTATAGTTGTACATATCCTCAATTTCTTGTTGCACAGTTTATGCATATATTTGAAAAAGTATAGATACCATTAACTTTGAATTAGTCAACATCCCAGTTTATAACATTCATTAAAATGCTAGGTGTGTAAGAGTATATTGAGACATAAATTTAATAAACCCCTATAAAATTTGTGTGCAATTCTAGTGGAATCATTAAGTCGCCGACCTAATCCCAAACCAAAATAAAATAAAATCCTTCAGAATAAATGTAGGGTTATTGAAGATTAATCAATAAGTCGCCGACCTTTTAGGGTTATTGAAGATTAATCTGTAATTGAATCAGTTTAAAAAAAAATAACAGTTAAACAACATACCTTGATGATCCTTTTGTAAAAGTTGTAATTTGAATCAAAATCCAAGCGAAGGAAGGAAGGAAGGAGGGCGAGCAGTATTGGCTTTTGATGAGAGAGAGATACAGTGAGATAGAGTATAAGATATTAGAGCAATGACACATGCTAAGTATTTGTTTCTAATTAACCCCCAGCAAAACACGTTAGCCCCCAAAAAAAAATACGTGGCAACATTAGTCAGTGTTTAAAACACGATGGAAAAAAAAGAGAGAGGGTAGAGCGGAACCCGGGAGGAGCCGCACAAAGGCAGGCTTCAACACCAATCCGACCAACATATAACTTGTTTTGTATAATTTGCAAACATTGAATTAATGGTTGTTCATAAGCACGACCATTAATAAGAAGGTGATGCTTATGAACAGTAATTGTTCATAATTGTTCATAAGCATCATTTATATATAGTTTCGCGATTTGTAAATAGATTAGAATTTGTCTGAACTGGTTTGAGATTCTGCCTTTCGACCGCTAGGTACCGAGTTCGACTTTACTAGCCTTCTAATTTTGTGAACTTTTACAAAAAAAATTTGGTTTTTAAAGGTTAATATTTTACTGCCACGTGTATATGTCACAGGCCATCTGTCTTTACTTCTAGCCTTCTAATTTTGTGAACTTTTACAAAAATCATCTCTCTCGGTGGAGGAAAAGATGTTTGTGATGGCATCGGTGCACCACAAGTCAGCCTTGTATGACCACTTTCCTTACAACGATTGCATGTTGTTGTCTTTCTCTCTTCACCCTTGGACGGTATACGATCACGGTTTTTGGGTCGGCCAGGTAGCCTTTTGTTCATGACTGGTGGCAAAACATTCATAGGTAATGGTAAATACTGTAAATAACCATTCACATTCTCCCATGATCTTCCAAAACACAAATCTACCCAACCAGTCAAGATATTTGATGGTTTCATTATGTAAGAAACACTAAATAACGAATTAATTACTTGTACAAAACTAAGTAAATAAAAAGCATACCTTTAGTTTGGAATTGACAAAGAAATTGAGAAGAGAAATTTTGGAATATATTTGATAATTATGTTATTAGAACAAATACAATGAACATGATATATTAGTTAACTTTTGTACTTGTATGATCAGAAAATCTTGCAAAAAAACTTATCTTTTTATGGATAGAATCGCAATAAATCTTATCTTCTTAAGGACAAAATCGCAAGAAATCTTATCTAAAAAAAAAAAAGTTAAAGTCAAACTGTTGCGAACTGCGAGTTGCGATATCGCGTTTTTTGTTGCGATTTTGGCATTTTTTGTTGCGATTTCGCGTTTTTTGTTGCGATTTCATGTTTTTTGTTGCGATTTTGTTGGCTATTTTGTGATAATCCGAAAAACCTTGGCTACTTTGGTACGATCGCAATGAAAATTGGCTATTGTCGCGATTTTCTTTATATATATACATAGGTTTTAGGTAAAATAAAACAATTATTAAAGTCCATTAAAAAAAACACAAGTATTAAAGTAAAATAAATAAAACAATACATTTTTGTTTATTGAAAATCACCGTGCATCATGAAAATCATTGTACATCAATTGTTTCGTGAACCTTCGTGCATCAATTTAACCATGATCTAAAGGTCAAGATCTTATCTTATTTGTTTTACTTTAATCCTTGTTTACCATACTCAACCTCTCTATACACCCTTATTTTGAAAACCCATTTTTTGATATTAACCTTCTTTTGCCCAATTCGACGCACACATCATTACCACCATATTTCTCTTATTTTTTATTATTGATTTGGTTAGATATAAATTGAATATGAATTGGGTTGAATATGATGTTAATTCCATACATATACACAAGATGGAGGAAGATAGGAGAATGATGGACAAGAAGATGTTGGTAGAATGGAGATTGACTCAATACACAAAAGAATGGCTGGACGCTTTCCCCATATGGCCATATGCCACATTTTTATCAAAAATGAAAGTGTATTATATCCGCTAGCTACTAAAGTTCTAACTATGTTAGCCTGATATCTCAAAATAAAATACTAGAAAATTAACTTACACTATTCGTGTCAGAATCAGATCGTAATATATCCCAAATCAGATTACAGAACCAAGTTTTCTAAGTGTCTAGCCATCAGATTTGTCATCACCAAGTTTACATAATACATTAGGTGGAGATGTTTAAATTAATGAATAAAAGAAAGATGTAATTTAGGTAGTTTAATTCATTACTTGAGATTTTTAGGGGTGAGTTTCTTTTTTATAATGTATTATAGATATTATGGATTATAGATAGATATAGATATGAGCAATGTAAATGGTAACCAACTCCACTTAGGTGAGTTGACCAGGGGTATCTTCTAAAATACTATGTGAGCCCTGGAGGTGAGTTTTCCTCAAGGTCTCAGGTTTGAGTCTTGGGTTTCTCATCTCAAGGTATTTTTCATGAGGCGGGGGTTGGAGGTCCAGCAAATCGCTGGTTAAAATTGCCTCCAGCACGTCTGAATCGAAACTAACTTAAAAAAAAAGAAGCAATGTAAATGGTAAGTTTACCTGGTATAAATCCAAACAATGTAAGTATGTACGTAAGTAAATAAGCATTGCAATCTTTTACGGATTTTGAGTCCTAGTAACTCAACGGTGTATAGAGTTTTATATAAAATTAAAATGACTTTGAGCCTCATGTTATAAACAATAACTTATATGCTTCCACTAGGTACATATAATGATAACTAGTGAGGTTTGGGTTGTGGATCTTCAATTGTCTTGTTGATACGGTTTCGTTATAGTAGTTTACTTGCGTTATACCTACTTGAAAATCCAAAAAGGGAAAAAATGTGAAAAAACAACTAAAAAATAACCTGAAGAACTACAAAAAATTTTGTGCAACAACACCAAGAAAATTGCGTCAAAAAGTTTGCAATATCGAATACATACATTTAGTTTGTGCAAAAAACCAAAAATCAAAACCAAAAGAAAAAGAAAAAAACAAAAGTTGAGCAAAAATTTCCAATATATTAGTTGATAACACAAAAGCAAAAAACTATGAAAAAATCAAGAAAAAACAAAAAGTATAAAAACGCAAACGCAAATCAATATGGCAAAATTCAAATAGTGATGCAGTATATAAGTTGAACCAATCGATTGAACACAAAAACAAAAAACCAAAGAAAAACCATAAGAATAAAAACTCGAAGAAGATCAAGTATGACAAATTAGATCCAACTAATGGTGCGAGATAAAATACACTAATAAAACAACATCAATGGTACATCTCATAACATTTGAAAGAATATAGACGTTCTTAATGAATTAAATTTATGGGCTTATATTCGCCGCTGTTAACTGCAGCTATATTGGCTGTAGCAACATGAAAATCAGGGGGATTTTGTATCATTTAAGAATTAAAAAGGTTAATATTGAAAAACTTGTTCTTGCTGTAGCCTGCAGTTTGCTGCAGGTTTGATTTTCCTTTAAATTTATACCTTGTTTACAATTGTTTGATATAAATCTAATTCCAATGCAGACCTTATTAAACAATTCAAGAAGCAATTTAAAGTTAGGTTGACAGCCTTATATCGTTATAATTTACAAACATGAAAGGGTCCAATATAATAAGTCCAGGCAGAGCGCGAGATCTGACCAGTCAAACCAAAAAGACACATTTCTATTCCGGGCTGACAAAATTGCTATTGGCTAGCCATAGGACTTAGATATTAGAATAACGTTCTTTTTATAATAATATAGCACGTCTCATTTTAATTCGAAACATTTTATACACGTAGAATATAAAATAATGGGACTGGTTCGGTTGGGACATACTGCCACGTCCATATATTGATACGTTATGTGAGCCTAGCCCGGTTCTTCTGCAAATCTGCTTCAACATACCTGAAATATAACTAAAGCACTTGAGGTTCGAAAGGGCTAAATCGTTATACAGAGAAAAGAATGCAGGTTACACTGATCTCATCATGATCTTCTATCTACCAAAGAAATTACTGAAAAGAAGAATGTCAAGGTATCTATGACACCCAGATTGTAAAAGCAAATAGAATAAGTGAAAATGTAATAAATAGAACCAGAATATATGACACTCAAAAAGCAGCAAACACATAATCTTAAGCATAAAATATCAGGAAAAGGATTTCAGTACAAAATACAGATGATGTTAGAAAGAACAATCGTGAAAAATAGGGTTCTCGAAAAACCGTAAAATAGCTGCTTGAAGAGTTAAGGCTATAATGCCCCACTTTATCTAGTTTATACAAAAAACCTAAAAAAGGTGATAACACAAAAAGTCGTCCTACTTTCTTTCTTTTCCATCTCGAGCCCCAAATGTAACTTGAACGAGTTGTACAGCTTAAGTCACTCCTTTGGTCTGTGTCTTTCATAAATGATCCTTCTTAAATTTTAAGTTAGACAACTAATTTGATTATTTTGATTATTCAACACTGATTGGTGCTAATTAGTGTCCTCACATGCAGGGTAATATATATGGAATACTAGTATTTTGTAAGCGCAGAACTAAGTAGATCAAGTCATTTGTGTTTTGTGAAGTGATTACAATCTTGATACTGACTTTGCAACACAGAACTTTAAATCTTTTATAGGGTTGTGGAGTGACCTTTTAAGCTGACTATAGGACACAGCTACAGATGCCACCACCCCGACAACAGCAACGGCAGCAAAAATATCAAGTTTCTTCCATTGTCTTGTGAAGATCCAACATTTTCCTTCTCACTAGTGATGCTTTTGTTTTTAACACCAGGGATCCTCATTTGGCTCCTGAAATCAAATGAATCCATTTTGTCAAGTTATTTGAGTTAAGCAGCACTTCTAGTGAGAGAAGGTAATATAAGCTCAAATGTTTACCAATGAAAAATTTGGCTTATCTCTTTAAAGCTAACGGGTCAAAACAGGGATGAAAAAAAACGGCTCGGGAAAATTTACGAAATACGTTATGGATACTTCAAAAATGACAAACAGAACAGGGTGCACATACAAATAAAACCGCAACCAAAACCAGAAACCTCTAAACCATATCTAACATGAGAATATGCAAACACATACATTCTGAGATTGAAAACCAAATGAACCTTACTATTCGCAAATTTGTTCTTAAATAGTTAAAGCATATTTGTAAAATTCTTGTAACAGCTTAAATATGAGATAAAATACAGTTTAGCTTTTAATTTGACAAAAGTAACGGTCGTAAATATACATATGAACCAACAAAGGAAAATCCAATCCAATGCGAACTTAAGCAAAAAACATGTAGACTGAGCTTAAAACACTAGTACAAGTAACATTTCACTAAATCAAGTCTTAATCTGATTAAACATGTCTAGAAACATTCTCATTACAATAAGCAAATAACATAAGCATAACTATGCTTTTAGTATCAATTTAGGCATCATACAACAGATATGAATATAGAACCGTTGAACAAAATCTCAAAAATGATCTAAAATTCTCAAAACTAATTACCTGTACAAGATCATGTCAGGAAAAATTAGAACGTCTCCATCATTTAAACGAGCGTCTTCGCAGATTGTAAATACCGTCTACACAAACACAAATTTATACAAGTCACGATTCAAAAAACTATACAAAACAACTAATATACATATATATATTTGTGTGTGTGTATATATAGACCTTAATAGGCATATTGTCCTCGTGACCTTAATAGGCATTTGGCTCCTGAAATCAACATTTTCCTTCTCACTAGTGATGCTTTTGTTTGTAACACCAGGGATCCTCATTTGGCCGCTGAAATCAACATATTCCTCCTCTGTGATGCTTTTGTTTTTAACACCAGAGATCCCCATTTGGCCCCTGAAATCAATTGAATCGATTTTGTCATGTTATTTGAGTTAAGCAGAACTTCTAGTCAGAGAGAGTAATATAAGCTCAAATGTTTGACAATGAGAATATTGGCTTATCTCTTTAAAGCTAACGGGTCAAAACAGAAATGAAAAAAAACGGCTCCCAACCCAGCTATTTCTCTGTTGCAGAATTAAATGTAGTACTAGTAATTTTGAAATCAAATAAACAGGAAATGGAAGTTGGTGACAACTGACACGTGTGGAACAACCCCAACTCGACTGTAAACCAAACCCATCCATTTTTCCATTTATATTTCTTCAATCCTACCCATTTATAGCACAACCCTATCCTTGTTTCTGTCAAACGTCAACTAGTATATATATGTATATAACACGTGAAATGATAAACCCTCCTATTTTTTCCTCCTAGAAATCATCCTAATAACATAACATATGGACATGTGTAATGAACTCTCTTTTTCCTTGTCTCATGCATTGATATTGCCAAATGTCAGTAGTTAGGAGGACCTTATATAATTGCTAAAACTGGATTTAAATACAATCATCATGCATTGATATTGCCAAATGTCAGTAGTTAGGACCACTAATGCTCTTTAACATAGAATTAGCATTAAAAACAATCCATATGGCAATTTTAGATGAAGTATCACATATAATTTATCTAAACCAGCATTTACATCAAATCATCTTGACTACTTCTTTATCACCAATAGCATCACCTTACCATTGTCTAAATTTTCAGATATGCGTTGCTATCAAACTTGCAATACGAAGTGGCTTTAGGCTTAAACAATCCAAATAAAAAGGCAGAGCCAAAACTTCCAACAGGTGCCCACTGGTTATAGGACTAAACTCCCTAAACAATTCCATCATATATGAAACAATCAACAGCCAATTGAGCCAAGTGGATAAGAGGGGAAGAGGGTACCTCCAAATCCTTTTAATGATCTCACCCTTCATGATATGTTGGTCAAGCAATTCAGGCACATCATCTGGGGTGACATAACCATACCTGTAACACGAAAATTAAACAAGAAGATAAACATATGAAAAACGCTGTAAACAGACGAGATATACAAATAAAAAGCATGCTAATGAACTTTTTTACCAATGACCAGAGACTTTTCCATCTTTAGCTGCACTGAATATTATCAAGTTCCCTGCATATTCGATCCCCACAATATATGAGAAAGGATTCACAAACACCTGATTATTCAGTCCCTTCGCTTCAATCTCCTCATTGAACCTCTCAATTAAAGGTGGTCCACAAACAGCTGCCCATTTATCGTGTTTGATCTGACCAGAGTGCGAGATCTGACCAGAGTGCGAGATCTGACCAGGTTAAACCAAAAAGACACAGTTCTATAGGACTTAGAAATTAGAATGTAGTTCTTTTTATAGTAATATAGCATGTCTCATTTTAATTTGAAACATTTTATACACGTAGAACATAGAATAATGGAACTAGTTCGGTTAGGACATACTGCCACGTCCATATATTGATACGTTTTGCGAGCCTAGGCCCAGTTCTTCTGCAACTCTGCTTCAACATACCTGAATCATAACTAAAGCACTTCAAGGTTCGAAAGGGCTAAATCGTTATACAGAGAAGAATGCAGGTTACACTAATCTCATCATGATCTTCTATCTACCAAACAAATTACTGAAAAACAGAATGTCAAGGTATCTATGACAGTATGACACCCAGATTGTAAAAGCAAATAGAATAAGTGAAAATGTAATAAACAGAACCAGAATTTATGACACTCAAAAAGCAGTAAACACATCATCTTAAGCATAAAATATCAGGAAAAGGATTAGTACAAAATACTAATGATGTTAGAAAGAACAATCGTGAAAAGAAGGGTTCTCGAATAACGGTAAAATAGCTACTTGAAGAGTTAAGGCTACAATGCCCCACCTCATCTAGTTATACAAAAATCCTAAAAAAGGCGATAACACAAAAAGTCATCCTGCTTTCTTTCTTTCCATCTCGAGCCCCAAATGTAACTTGAACGAGTTGTACAGCTCTAGTCACTCCTTTATTCTTTGTCTTTCATAAAAGATCCTTCTTAAATTTTAATACAACCTACAAGTCAACATTTTAAGTTAGACAGCTAATTTGATTATTCAACACTGATTGTGCTAATTAGTGCCCTCGCATGCAGGGTAATATACTAAATACTACTTGTATTTTGTAAGCGTAAAACTAAGTAGATCAAGTCATTCGTGTTTTGTGGAGTGATTACAATCTTGATACTAACTTTGCAACACAGAACTTTATAATCTTTTATAGGGTTGTGGAGTGACCTTTTACGCTGTATATAGGACACAGCTACAGATGCCACCACCCCGACAACAACGACAGCAAAAATATCAAGTTTCTTCCATTTTCTTGTGAAGAATCCAACATTTTCCTTCTCACTAGTGATGCTTTTGTTTTTAACATCAGGGGTCCTCATTTGGCCCGTGAAATCAACATTTTCCTTCTCACTAGTGATGCTTTTCCCTTTAACACCAAGGATCCTCATTCGGCGCCTCATTCGGCCCCTGATATCAATTAACCCCATTGGGCCCCTGAAATCAATTGAATCCATTTTGTCATGTTATTTGAGTTAAGAGAACTTCTAGTCAGAGAAAGTAATATAAGCTCAAATGTTTAACAACAGAAAATCTGGCTTATCTTTTTAAAGCTAACGGGTCAAAACAGAGATGAAAAAAAAAGGGTTCCCAGTAGTACTAGTAATTTTGAAATCAAATAAACAGGAAATGGAAGTTGGTAACAACTAACAACTGTGAAACAACCCCATCTCAACTGCAAACCAAACCCGTCCATTTTCCATTTATATTTCTTAAATCCTACCATTTAAAGCACAACCCTATCCTTGTTCCTGTCAAACGTTAACTAGTATATATGAATAAAATAATATAACACGCGATATGATTAATCCTCCTATATTTTCCTCCAAGAAATCATCCTAATAACATAACATATTGACATGTGTAATGAACTCTCTCTTTCCTTGTCTCATGCATTGATATTGCCAAATGTCAGTAGTTAGGAGGACCTTATATAATTGCTAAAACTATGTTTAAAAACAATCATCATGCATTGATATTGCCAAATGTCAGTAGTTTAAACTCTAATGCTCTTTAACATAGAATTAGCATAAAAAACAAACCATATGGCAATTTCAAAGCACATACAATTTCTCTAAACTGGCATTTACATCAAATCATCTTGACTACTTCATTATCACCAATAGCATCACCTTACCACTGTCTAAATTTTCAGATATGCGTTGTTATCAAACTTGCAATATGAAATGCCTTTAGGCTTAAACATTCCAAATAAAAAGGCAGAGCCAAAACTGTAATATGTAAATGCTTTGGATACTGCTACGTTTCATTCCTGATGATGTTCCTAGATAATATTATCAATATTTAAAATGCCACAGGTTTAAACTCAAATAACATTGTTTAAAGAAAGCCAAAGATATAAAATACTCATATAAATATGCTACAGGTTTAAACTCAGAAAACATTGTCTAAAGAAAGCCAAAAATATAAAGAAACTCATATAAATATGCTACATGTAACATGTTTAAACTCAAATAATATTTGTTTAAAGGAAGCCAAAGATATATCATATGACCAAATGGTAAAAACATATGAATAATATGTACCAAAATCGAACCACCCGATAACATCAAACTGCTTGCAATATGAGATAACGGTAAGCTCAAATTGCCAACAGGTGCCCACTGGTTATAGGACTAAACTCCCTAACCAATTTCATCATATATGAAACAATCAACAGCCAACTGAGCCAAGTGGATAAGAGGAGAAGAGGGTACCTCGAAATCCTTTTTATGATCTCACCCTTCATGATATGTTGGTCAAGCAATTCAGGCACATCATCTGGGGTGACATAACCATACCTTTAACACGAAAATTAAACAAGAAGATAAACATATGAAAAACACCGCAAACAGACGAGATATACAAAATAAAAAGCATGCTATAATGAACTTTTTTACCAATCACCAGACACTTTTCCATCTTTAGCTGCACTGAATATTATCAAGTTCCCTGCATATAGGGTCCCCTCAATATATGAGCAAGGATTCACAAAGACGTGATTCTGCATTCCCTTCACTTCAACCTCCTTATTGAACCTCTCAATTAAAGGTGGTCCGCAAACAGCTGACCATTTATCGTATTTGAGATGAGCACACACAAATACATATGAACCTGTCACAGGCTCTGGTTTTGCAATATCCCATGGTTTACCCTTAACAAGTACTTGCTCGACAAAGCTTTTAATGTTTGAAGCGCCCAAACCTCTTTAATCACAAATATAATAACCAAATTTAAATCATAACGGAATTTAAACCTAAATAAAACAAATAAATACATATGTACTAAATTCATTCTATTAAATGAATATAGAACCATTAAACAAAATCTCAAAACTAATTACCTGTACAAGATCATGTCAGGAAAAATTAAAACATCTCCTTCATTTAAATGGGTGTCTTCGCAGATTGTTAAGATGGTCTACACAAACACAAATTTATACAAGTCATGATTCAAAAAACTATACAAAACAATTAATATACAAATATTTGTGTGTATATATATAAAGAGACCTTCTTAGGCATATTGTCCTCGTTATCCTCAAAAACCTCAATCAAAAGTTTCGGAAGGGGATCCGAATCGGACAATTCAAAGTCATAAGGCCAATCTCTATGAGTTTTGTAATTAAGAAAAACATGGCGTTCATGTGGTGGAACGATTCCAGAGATGTTAAATGCGTACATTTCTGGGCGTTGAAATCCGTAATTGATAATATCACTTTCATCAATAACGGAATGATCAATAGTAAAATTGCGATGTAAACCTGATTCTGTATACATATTGTTGGATATATGTATGTATATATATATATTTGTGTCTTTGATTGTCTCTGTATACATATTGTTGGATATATGTATGAACATGCCTATGCCACCTCCTCTTCTTATATGTTTGTCATGAGAAAGACACCACAAACGGTAGCATGTCACAGCCATTTTGTCACCAAAAATGTCTCCATAGTGAACATGACAGGACCAAGCACGGGTGAGCCACAAGTAATAAAAAACTATGTTTTTCAAATTTTATTTTCCAATGAAAATGTCTTATTAGACTATTAGGAGAAAGGGTTTTTCTCCCTCTTGCACCTTTTATGCCATAATGAATGTCACCTTACATCCATTCTAATCTTTGAAGTAAGACTTTCTAGAGAACCCCACATTTTTATTTTTTTCTGTTGTTTGACTTGTGTTTGTTTTAGATTGGTGTTTGTGCAATGCAATAGTAATAAGCGGTGATAATATGATTTTTAATATAAAAATAATTTCATTGTGGTCAGTGATGTGATGAATTTTTGCAGTGAGATGTGAAAGAGGGGAATAAGGGAGAGAAAAATTAAATTTTTTTAAGGTCGCTTTAGTCATAGTTTATAAAATGAAAATAAATATGTATAAAGATGGAGGATAAATTAGACATATCAGGTTCTTAAATTTAACGGAGAGAGTTGAGTTTGTTTTCTAAGGAAGTATATATATATATATATATTAATTTTGTTAGTTTTTTTTAAATTTTGTAACAATATATTAATTTACTTCTTATCTTATTTAAATCTCTATATTAAATTAAACAAGATTGTGATATGACATAAAAATTTTATAAAAATTGTTTACATGATACCTTCAAATATTCTCTCAAAAGTTATTTCTTTTTCATTTATTTAATTAGGATGTCACAACAATTTTTTTTTTAGATTAGTTATATTTTATTTTTTATTTTATGATGTCATAGTTTTTTAAACAAAAATTTTTTTACTTATTTGTATTTTACGATGTCATAATTCTATAAAGAAAATATTTCTATTCTCTTTTCAAAACTCTAATAATTCATACATGGTGTAAAGAATCATGTGATATAATTATATATATTAAGTTTGCTTTTAAACTTTTAATTAATTAGCCCGGAATATATATAATATATATGTGCATATTAAATAAAATATATAAGTCTAAAATATACTAGGTTTGTGTTATTATACCAAACATTCTTTTATCATATTTTTTACTTTAAAATACATTTATACATATATGTTATATATAAACTTTAAGGGCTTTAAAGTAAATGATTTGAGAGTTTAATATACTAATATTAAAGCATAAAAAGATGTCTTTTTCCTTTTCTTCCCTTTTCCGATCTGCTTCCCGCAGGCCACACCTGCAACCAATATTCCTTTTTTTTTGGAAGTATGTTCTTTTTTTTCTCATCCATCATACATACCTACAAACAAATATATCGTATATATATATATATTCCAGAAAGAAAAAAAGAAAAAGAAAACAACTTGTAACGACGAATTATTAAGAGGATTATTAGACTAACTTTTAAGAGAATTTATCATTTTTTTTCTTTTAAGATATTAGATAGTTTTAAATGACAAAAGTGATATAGTAAAGATATAAAATACTAAAGTATGTTCTATTCTCCTCTCATAACTTACAAACTATATACTTTTCCTAACACTTTTTTTACTGCGTCTTCAACACGCAAGCAACTCATTTAAATTGCAATACTCAACACCTATAAACCCTTTCAAAAAAAAAAAAATATACATAAATTGCATAATACAAATCTCAAAAAACATACTTTAACAAGATCAGCACCCTTTTTTTTACGAGTAATATTCTTATTGGTCAATTAAACGTTGTATTTTGTTCTCCTTTTAGTTGAATGTAAATGTAAATTGAGACCATTGTAGTTTTATAAATCTTGCCAACAAAAAACTCTTTGGCAAACTAAAATTTTACTCATTTTTCATGTATATACAAGTAAACAGTGGTCAGTGTTTTACGACAATCTAAAATTTAACTCTTTCTTTTCTCATTTGTATACAAGTTAATTTTACTCATTTTACAATTGATAAAAAGTTAGAATTGTATAAGACAAAAAATATTAAATGATATAAGACAAATATAGTGTTATTGCCATTTGCCTACAAACCAATCTGCAGGCATAGACTCACAGTGTACCATAAATCAGCAGTTCAGCAGCCTCTGTGTGGGTCAGACTGCTAGAGGCTTTCCGTTAGGTAAGTTTATACAGAATTCTATTGATATTCAGATTCAGACTTACAACAATATTACATGTATACATAAATTCATGTTTTTTGTAATTAAAATGTTCCAATTGTGTATTCCAGAAAAATATTGATAGACTAACTAAAAATTTATATCTAAAAGCATATATAATTTATTTTTATAATTTATTTAATTATTGACATATGGAATTTTTTTAATCTTTATAATTGATTTTGACTAACACATCTTTACAATATAAAAGCGTATATACTTTATTACGCTTAATGAGTAAAGCAAATCCACCTTCTCCCCTTTCAACTTTTTACCTTTGAAATACCAAATACACTTTTACCAATAAAACTGATACCACCTATGACTTTATTAAATACTAAATACACTCTCATTTAAGTTAGTTCATAATATCATTCCCTTAATTCCTAAAATAAGTACACCCTGCTTTTACATTTGTTAACTTACACTATTCGTGTCATCGCCATCACCATTATCTGTGGCCGCCACTATCACATTGATGCTATCATCATTTCCGTCACATCGCGTTAACATTCGTTTAGTTTTATTTAATTAGTTTTTTTCATTGATAATAAATTAAAATGGATTGTGTATGAGAAGTCATTACAGTGATTGTATATATATATATATATATATATTACTAGATTTTTATTCCGCGGGAAACCGCGGGCTAGTTTATAAAAAAGATTAATTTAATAAAATTTTGTAAAAACTATTTATTTGAATAGAATTTAGTAGAATGTATAGAATTTTTTTAAAGAAATGTTATAAAAATGAGAAGTGTATTAAATTTTGTAAACAGTTGCACTTCTAAACTAACCAATTTTAGTTGACTATATTTTTTAAAGAATGTGGTTTTATTGTAAATTTAAATTAACCAATTTTAGTGGACTATACTTTTGTGTAAATTAAATCGTATAATTAAAAAGATTTTAAAACATGTGTTTATTTATTAAGCAAAATTATTTTACATGTTTACCAAATAGTTTTTTAGCCGAACTGTTCAAGAGCGGAAGTATAGGGTTGTTTTTGTAAATATTCTAAATACACGGTAAACAAAGAAGTTAACATTATCTAATCCTAATCTCCCGACCACCACACAAAATCATCCACCCTTCACTTCTCTCTATCAAGAAACTATGTCTAAAAGGGTATGATTTTTTTTGTTATTTGTTTTATTTCATTAATGTTGTCAATTCTCTGCTTATATTATTTGCTAAAAGTATGTTCTTACCTTTGTTATGTTAGTGTGTTATTATTTAAAGTTATTGCGGCCGTATTTTGGGACCAGTTGTTTTTTAGGGTTTCGAATTTAATGGTAAAATCGGGTAAACTTTTAGGGGATAGGGAACCATATATTGATTATGTGTTTCAGAAATCCGTTACCAGTTATGGGGGATGGGGCCATGTGTATTTGTTTTTTTAATAAATAAAACATGTTTTATATTGGGATGATACATATAATATATATATATACATATATATATATATATATATAACTATATACGTGTTTGTCAACCTTGTCATATACTATATTAGGGTACCCCTTTATTTTAGGGTTTTATAAGTTCATATTTGTCATAATCTGTCATAGTTAATAAAAAATTTGAGTTATGTTAATTGTTTTGGGTTTATTTCATTTATATGAATAGTTGGAGTTTGAATTCCAATTTTCTGGTGAAATGTGGAGCTATTAAGGAGTTTGAAAAGCAACTGGTTAGTTGTTTTTACAAATATAGCTTTTTAATTTGATTTAATTTTATGTGATATAACTCTAAGAATTTGAAAGATGAAATTTTTTTTCTGATTGTGTTGTTTAGGTCATACCAAACATTGTTGGCAATCTGTTTCCACAAGAAGGTATGTTTTGTATGAATTTGGTTGATAGTAGGGGGAAGACACATAAGGTTTGTGTTGCACGTTTGGATGATGATAGTTGTTTGCTTTCTGGAAGCTGTTGGAAAAAGTTTGTAAAAAATGATCCTTATAAAATATCTGCTACTTTGTGTTTTACTTGGAATAAGGAATGTATGTTTGGTGTTCAAGTATTTTGACTGGTGGTTTGGAGTATCGTAGGATGATGCAGGCTGGTGATTCCGCTGTTAACAGTTAGTTGTTGCAAAAGATTACACTTTTCATCAAGTGGTACAAACTTTTTTTAGAGATTATGTTTATTACTTATGATGATATATGAAAATCAGGAACATTAGTTTGTTAGATGTTGATTAATTTTTTTGGTTTATAGGTTCTTTCTCCATGCTTGCTGTATAGCTTGAACAAAAATATGGATCATGATTGGCAATACACGACTGTTGCTTTTGGTAGAAAATAAAATGCCAAAGTAACAGTTAGCTATCAGTATCATGAATTGGATGGTATGCATGCAAAGATTGCATATGACTTTAAGGGTGTAGGTTGGAGGAATTTTTGTTCAAAGAATAATCTGCGTCCAGGATACATTCTAAAGTTCTCGAAGAATGTGGACTTGACTTTCACAATAGATGTGTTTGCTTAAGATGGAAGTCTTGTAGATGTTCATGGTGATGGTAATTCCTTTTTTTATTTAAATTGTATAGTCAAGTGTTCAGAATGCATTCTTTCTAACATTTTTACATATTGAACAATTTGTTTATGATGTAGTGTTTTCTAGTTAATAAGGTAATGAACTTGTGGTCATCTTCTTCCGATGATGAAGCCAGTCCTGAACTGAAATACCACAAATGTTGGTATATTCATGCTGCACACTCAAGTTGTGTGTCAGACTGTTTTTCAGAAAATTCTTCATCAACATGTCGAAAGGAATCAATTGGTATTTTTATGTCTTTTGATCTATATAGGTGTAATATATTTTCATCTATTTAGGCATGGCCATGGATTTTTCTCCCTCTTGCACTTTTTATGCCATATGAATGTCACCTTACATCCATTCTAATCTTTGAAGACAGACCTTCTAGAGAACCCTATATTTTAATTTTTTTTCTGTTGTTTGACTTGTGTTTTTATTTATTATTTGTACTAGATTGGTGTTCGTGCAATGCAACGGTAATAAACGGTGACAATGTGGTTATTAACGTAAAAATAATTTCATTGTGGTTGGTGATGTGATGAATTTTTGCGGTGAGATGTGAAAGAGGGGAAGAGGGGGACGAATTGTGAATTGGGGATTTTTGCTATATGTTTTTGTATGAGGGAGAGAGAAATTGAATTTTTTTAAGGTCGTTTTAGTCATAGTCTATAAAATGAAAGTATATATGTATAAAGATGGAGGATAAATTAGACATATCAGGTTCTTAAATTTAAGGGAAAGAGTTGAGTTTGTTTTCTAAGGAAGTATATATATATATATATATATATATATTAATTTTGTTAGGTTTTTTTTTTTAATTTTGTAACAGTATATTAATTTACTTATTATCTTTTTAAATCTCTATATTAAATAAACAAGATTGTGATATGACATACTCATTTTATAGAAGTTGTTTACATGATACCTTCAAATATTCTCTCAAAATTATTTCTTTTTCATTTATTTAATTATGATGTCACAACAATTTTTTTTAAATTAGTTATATTTTCTTTTTTATTTTATGATATCATAGTTTTTTAAAGAAAATATTTTTTACTTATTTGTATTTTATGATGTCATAATTCTATAAAGAAAATATTTCTATTCTCTTTTCAAAACTCTAATAATTCATACATGGTGTAAAGAATCATGTGATATAATTATATGGGATATATATTAAGTTTGCTTTTAAACTTTTAATTAATTAGCCCGGAATATATATATATATATATGCATATTAAATATAATATATAAGTCTAAAATATACAAGGTTTGTGTTATTATATCAAACATTCTTTTTATCATATTTTTTACTTTAAAATACATTTATACATATATGTTATATATAAACTTCAGGGGCTTTAAAGTAAATAATTTGAGAGTTTAATATACTAATATTACTATATTAGAGTATAAAAAGTTGTCTTTTCCTTTTCTTCCCTTTTCTGATCTGCTTCCTACAAGCCACAGTGCCACACCTGCAACTAATGTTTCTTTTTTTTTTTTTTGAAAGTGTGTTCTTTTTTTTTCTCATCAATCATACATACCTACGTACAAATATATTCCAGAAAGAAAAAAGAAAAAAAACATTCTTTTTATCATATTTTTTACTTTAAAATACATTTATACATATATGTTATATAAAAACTTCAGGGGCTTTAAAATAAATAATTTGAGTTTAATATACTAATATTAGAGTATAAAAAGTTGTCTTTGTTGTAAAACTAAAGAAACAGAACAATAAATAAGACACAAGAATATAGAGAAAATGGAGAATTCTATTATTAATCTCATCAATACATTGTTTATATGATACAAAGATGGAGTTTCTTCCAAGAAACAAATCTCTCAATATCATACAAATATTCAGTTACCATACGTGGACATCCATATAATATTTTATTCATAATACTCCCCCTTGGATGTTCATCTATTAAAGACATTATGCCTCGTTAAAACCTTACTAGAGAAAACCCAATGGGACAAAAATCTAGTGAAGGGAAAAGAGTACATAATTCTTTTGATACGCTTGGGGATGTTGCCTCGTTAAAAACCTTGACAGGAAAACCCACTGGGACAAAACCTTGCTCAAGGGAAAAAGAGTGCAACGCGTATCTTCTCCCCCTCATGATCACATCACTTCAAATACTTATCATTTCCAAACATATTTGATGTTTGACATATTAAGTGTCTGAATAGAATAAACCTCTTTGTCTCAATATCAGTGCTTCATTGACACTTTCAACTCAACATTGTGATCATTATATAGAAAGTCAAAGGGGCATTACAATATCATTTGATCTCATAAACATGAACGTCATTTATCACTAAGATTCATAAACAAGACAAACCTTGTCTTTTATTTCACATTCAATTATTCAATCATCATTGGACACTCGCTTGGAGTCCATTAATATTCAAATCAACAAAATATATGAAACTTGTATCATATTTAGATCCGGATTTCTTTATAAGTTTCAAACATAATTTTTCTATTCTCGAGAACTTTTCACACGTGTTTCAAGCATTCTAAATCATGAGACATGCTTCATTCATTTTATATCTCTTATGGAATCTCAATATCAAATGAGCTCTAATTTTATACTTTAGACGCGAATCATTACTTTCTCATTTTGCCAGACTTTTAATTTAGTTGCTTCCACCATATAATTTCTGCACTTTCAAGTGCTTGGACTTCATGTCCCAAACTACTAGCGTCTTTTCATTTTGGCCAATTTTCCATATGATATCAATTTATGTACATGCATGCATTTCAAGATCCTCACATTATTCATACTCTTAGCGCTATCATATTCAATTAATCTCGACGTCGCTGTCATTTATTTTTCGATTCCACAATTCTCTAGACATGTCACAACTCATTGAGATCTCATTATTTTCAGGTACCCGGGGTTTCTCAAAAACCTTCATGTCTAGTTTCTCATCATCAGTCTCTTTTGGGGTCTTTGTACCTCGACTTTGACCATCTATATTTTATGCTCCTTTTATTTCGAGGCTTTTATTTTGGAATCGACTTTTCTATTACTCATTATCAACCGGAGCATAAGGCAGCTTTTTGGTTAGTTTACATTGCTGGCAATAATTAAATATCGTGAATGAATTATCTCATAATTTTAAGCTTATATTCATTAGCGTGAGGATCTTTGATAATTCATTCTTACTTTCTTTAGCTGCTTTCCACTTTCCCTAATGTTGTGAACATCTCCCCTTAATGTTGGGAAAACTACATGTCAATGAGAAACTTAAGCCATAAACAAATCTTTCAATGATGGCTTTATTGAATACGTACACCTCTTTCATGTTTTAACTCATACCCAAAACAACCATACTAATGTCTAGTTTAATCAGACAATTTCGAACTGAATCAAAGCATAAGCTTACACACTTCCAAGGCACGTCTATTTTCCCAACATTATTTCCAACATTCTTTGAAGTCTCACCTTTATGCATTGCGGTGGAGCAACTTAATTATACATTCAAAAACTCTTATGAGACATATGTGGTTTCTGACCATAAACCAATTTCAATGGGGAGGAACACTATTAGCATGATGCGAGTTCATATTATTCATGTTAAATAACATGGCCCCAAAACTACTAGTCATTCAATTTGCTCTCAAATGATCTTTGTAAAACCAATCATTATTGCCAAGACAATATGGTACATGCTCTCAATCTTACAAGATGAGCAATTCATTACGCAAACATCATGTTGCGACTTCAGTGACCCATTTAGACGATGCATCAATTTAAAACACTAAATGGTCTTTTGGACGATGTATAGGCCTACTTACATCTCCTTTGCATGTGTTCCATTAATCTAAAAGGATTCAATCCTTATCTTTCTTGGCATAATTTTTTCCTTATGGAGCAAATGACCTCAATTTAAATAACCACTATGAAGAATCTCTTCACTATTCAATATATTTTGCATCATCATTGACCCGGGATGGTCCAATCGGTCATGCCAATTAATCAATCAAATAATATAGGTCTATAAACTTCTCGTTTATGACTCACATGTACTTTGATACAAGCCACATAATTTATGAAAAAGTAATGCATTAAATACTCTTTAGACTATTTTTTTTTTCTCATGATAAACTTGTATTGACACTTTTAGAGCTTTTAAATCATTCATTACATTAGCCGTATAAAATGAACATATAATTCAACTTTCACATATTTATAATGGATCAGTTCTCAAAAACATCCCAGCTTAAACAAATAAACCACGACTAGTCAATACTCATTACATCTATCACTATACCATCAATTCTCTTCAAAATAAAATTGAGCATAATCTATTAATTCACGATAATAATCACTTACGATATAAAATAAAAAAAATAAAAAATAATCATAATCTCAATTAAGAATTAGTTACATATTCTAGATATTCATAATGCAACAAATTTAATATTAGTGGTTTTGCTATGTAGCCTTCTCATGCGTTAATGAAAGGCTATAACACTTAATATTCAGTGAGCGTAAATTATACGTACTATACCTTTCAAGCAAAGAATGCATCCAAAAACTTTAAGAGAATGATAAGATGCATTAGTCAAACATGAAACATGTGAGAATGCGCAAGTGCGCAAGTGTAACTACAAAAAGATATTAATACCAAAACTTTTCTATACAAGATTAATTAATTAATTTAATCTTGTTTCCATACCATATCATTATAAAAAATTATAAGACACCATAAGCATCATATATATATTAAACTCTTTGTTCTTCTACTACTTATGTATTCACCAAAACTGTACATATAATTGTAGCATCTAAAATAAACAATATCTTTATACTTAAGCCATCTATATAAAAAAAAAATCAAAAAAACAAAAAGATGGTGGTTACAATTTAATAAAACATTTAAAATATGGGTATGCATCAAGCTGAGATGCGTATACGATAAATTAAAAAAACCTTTGTTATGAACATTAACATTAATGGATAGCTTTCATTGACTAAACGGCCAAACCATAATAAAATTATGTAGTCTTTAACAATTACTCGTATATATTAAAATTCAAATCTTTAATTCGATCAAAGCTTCAAAATTTTTATTAGGTATATATTATCAAACATTCTCTTTTCAATAATGATACGTTTGAAATTCGTAAGTCTTTAAAACACCCGTACAAGTAACATTTCACTAAATCAAGTCTTAATCTGATTAAAGAGACCTTCTTAGGCATATTGTCCTCGTGATTCTCAAAAACATCATCGAAAAGTTTCGGAAGGGGATCCGAATCGGACAAGTCAAAGTCATCAGACCAATCTTTATGAGTTTTGTAATTAAGAAAAACGTGGTGCGCGTTCATTTGTAGGAACGATTCCAGAGATTTTATATTCATACATATCTTCTCGTTGAAATCCATATTTGATAATATCACTTTCACTCATATCGGAATGATCAGGAATAAGAATGCGATGTGAACCTGATTCTGTAGACATATTGTTGTATATATATATGAGGGATAACATATACGTTTCTATTAGCATATAACTAGCTGCTTCGAAAGCAAATTTTAAAAATAAATTTATATTTCGAGACCTCTAACTATACTAAATATATACATATGATCCCTCATTTGCCTTTGTAAGCACTTAAGTTATATGTTTCCGAAAGCATATTGGCTATTCCCTTTACTTTTACTAAATAAATAATTTAATGTTTTGTTTTTTTAACGAGATATTTTTGCAATGATTTTAATAAACAAGCTATGAATAAAATGTGATGAAAGATTTTATAGGAGGTAGATAATGGAGGACAGGAAGTGGAGGAAGAGGATCGGAGCTCTTTATTATCCTTTTTATGTTACTGTTTAATATGTCTAAATGAGCTTTATGTGTTAAGTTTTGTTGGATAGGCTAGAAGATGCGCTATGTGGTATGTTTCTCTTATTCTAATCTATTTTATGTAATCACGTGATAATCGACCATCAAGTATGATTACTTACCTTTTAACCTCTATCTAAAAACAATGTTTTTGCCTGCAAGTAGAAACAAAATGTTCTAAATCTTACTTGCCATTAGGGGTGTAAACCAGCAGAGTCGAGCTCAAGTTCTTTTTAGAAACTCGGGCTTGAGCTTGATCGAACCTTATTATTTATGCTCGAGCTCGGCTCGTAATGTGTTAAAAAAGTCCGAGCTCGACTCGAGATCGGCTTGTTTGTCAAAAAAAACTTTACAAGTTCGAGCTCGATAAGTTAACTAAGCGCGATTATCAAAAGTTCGTGAAAAAAGCTCGTTAGTCTATAATATATTAATTAATATGCATATAGTATATGAAAACTCGTTTAGGCTCGCGAGCTTATTCAAGTTATGTATTTGAAGTTCAATTCGAGCTCAAGCTCAATTAGTAAACAAGTCACTAGTTAAACTCGAATTCGACTCGAACTCGTTTAGGCTCGGTTTGAAACACTTTTGTGGAGACTAGAGACAAAACAACCATATACGATGAGTTGTTTTGAAAATGATTAATCTTTCACATGACATTTTGCTCCTGCATTTTTGTTTCTTAGTACAAAACACACCCTACATAATTAAAAAATATCAATTTCAGATTTTCTCCCAAGAATTGCCCTAATAATCACCCCCTTTTCTTGCTCGTGATCTGGGAGGAAAAATCCGTCAATTTAATCCAGTTAGCTGTTGCAAACAACAGAGTTACTTTGCCTGAGTAAGTTCATTTCCATCTTTAATAATGTAAACGTGTATGTATACATATCTAATGTTTGAGTATAATTTATTATGTGATAATATTATACTTTGATTCCTGCTTTTGGATTTTGTTTTTATGAATCTTGTACTGTTACTACTAGCTCTTTTGCTACTAATTTGTTTTCATTTCAATATATTTCACCTCTGCCGTTCAAAAAAAGTATAAAAATTACCGCAGCTATTTCACCGCGATAACCGATATCTCAAATTGATTTTGGGCTGCTATAACTACATATGCCGATAGACATTCCTCTGGTAATGTTAACGTTATGCTGTGCAAATGTATTAGTGGCTGCTGCATTACACAGTTATATATATATGTGTGTGTGGATATAATTAGGCATTTATAAATTTACTAGAAAGTAATTTATTTAAAAGTTAGTCAACTAAGAATTTTGCTATCAATATAAGGAAAATGCTATATACGGTTGTAGTTAACGTACATAAAATTTTTTTTGTAACTTCCATGTCAAAAGTCTACCCCTGAATTTTATGGTAAGTGTACAACTATTTTATGCACCTTAACTACAGCCCGAGGGTTGTGTTTTGTGAAACCCCTAAAAAAAATTCATCGACGAACTGTTTTAATAATCGTGTCTGAAAACGAATTCCTCGGTTATATGCTTGACAAAAGGATATGACGCCTCCACTGAACATGCCAACATCTTATAAGCAACTGCAATACCTAAAGTGCAGAGTTCTTTTTTCAATAATAGTATTGAAACTTAATTACACTCATTGTGATACCGACACGCTTAACATGCATTTCCTGATCATTCGGTCCATTTCAGTAGGTATATGCAATGGCAAAGGGGAAACTTATCTTGATTTGTCATTCGGGTGGTGAATTTGTGACCAATGATGATGCTACCATGTCATATAATGGAGGAGAAGCAAATGCAATAAATGTCACCTCTGAGACTCTATTCAATGATCTTCAGCTACAATTAGCAGAGGCGTGTGATTTTGACCAGAAGACAGTGACTGTCAAATACTTTCTCCCCAGAAACAAGAAAACCCTTATATCTGTAAAGAACGACAAAGATGTAAGAAGAATGATCGATTTTTACGTGGATGCTTATACAGCAGATGTCTTCGTGACGGGGACACCAGGTTTTGAAGATATTGCCATTATTAACTTGCAATCCAACAATATAAATGAAGTGTTGAACGTTGATGATGTGGTTAAGAAGATAACAGAGTCTGTAAACCGTGGTAGATTGCGTACCAAGAAAGATGATAAGGTGCCAGAAAGTCCCCCAGTTGAAAGGAAACGTCGTGCAACCGCGGCTGCTGCTAAAACCGCAGTGGCTTCTGATGACAATCGAGATGGCGCTACTGACATGTCAGATGGTGGCAAGTCAGACTGTTCTGCCAATGAAAATTCCTCAAGTGATTCTCCTGACTATGTCTGCGAGAAGGGAGATTCTGGTTCTGGTTCTGGTTCTGGTTCAGACTATGAACCTAAACGGTCATCAGTCCAGAGAAAACGGAACAGTCAGAGTGAAATGAATATTGATGTTGAATCTAGCCCTGCTGTTATCGTAAAGAAGAGGAGGTGCACCCCAACTTGGAAGTTTGGTCCCAATGGCCGTCCCACAATTGTTTCCTTCCCCGATGAAGAATTTTATGGGCCTAAATCTCCAGGAAAGAGCGAGAAAGCTGAGAACTCCGGAGGAAGAGATTCACAGGGAAAGAGTAGCAGGTTGGCTGCAAAAGGCGATAGTTCTGACAAAATCAGATCAGGAATAGAGATAAATGTGTCACCTGCTGCAAAAAGCGATAGTTCTGACAAAATCAGATCAGGAATAGAGATAAATGTGTCAGTAGCTGATGACAATGATCAAGAACTTGATATTTCTTCTGGGAATCAAAGTGATTGTTCCATTTCAAACGATCATGCCCTCCCTGAAACTGTGGTTGATTCATGGAAGTTGGCCATCACTGGCGTCGGTCAGAAATTTGATAGTGTAAATGAGTTCCGCGCTGCATTGAAGAAGTATGCCATAGCAAATCAATTCGGGTATAGGCTTAGAAAAAACGATTCAACTTGTGCCATTGGAGGATGTGCTTCCGAAGGATGTAATTGGGAGATCTCTGCAAAGTGGGTCCCGACCTTCCAATCATTTATGATAGAAAAGCTAAACAATGTACATACATGTGACAAGGACTCCCGGATATCAGCTCACCCGGCTAGCAATTGGTTGGTAGATACCATAAAAGATAAGCTGCAAGAATCACCATATCTAAAACCAAAAGAGATTGCTAACAAACTTTCACAGGATTTCGGTGTCGAGGTTAATTCTACACAAGTATGTCGTGTGATCGGGGATGCCTGGGAACTCCTTCACGGGTCACCTAAAGATTCATATAACAAGTTACCTTGGTTTTGTCGGATCCTTGTCAAGACAAATCCTGGTAGTATTGCTAACCTCGTGATTAGTAACAACAGATTTAAGTCCCTTTTTATTTCATTCTACGCATCAATCAATGGATTTCAGAAAGGGTGTCGACCTCTTATTTTCTTGGAAGCTGCTTCTCTGAAGTCTAGGTATGGAGAGATTCTTCTCACCGCTACTGCCATTGATGGAAATGATGGGTTTTTCACGATTTCCTTTGCTATAGTAGATGTCGAGGATGATGACAGTTGGCATTGGTTTTTGGAGCAATTAAAAGCTTCAATCTTGAACTCACGGCCCATCACTTTTGTGATTGATAGAGATAAGAACTTGAAGAATTCTGTGCGTGCAGTTTTTGAAAATGCGCATGTTGGTTACTCCATATACCATTTGTTGGCAAGTTTTAAGGGAGACATAAAGGGTCCGTTTCATGGAGATGGGAAAGGATTCTTAAATGTTCATCTCTTAGCTGCAGCCCATGCGGTCCGTCCTGCTGGGTTCAAGAAGTCAACAGAACATATTAAGCTGATATCTTCTCAGGCGTATGATTGGGTCATGCAAAGTGAACCTGAACATTGGGCTACTTCATCTTTTAAGGGTGAAAGGTATAATCACATCATTGAAGATGTTGGTGATTCATATACTAAGTTAATGGAGGACCACAGGTACTTGCCAATATTATCAAAGATAGATGCTTTAATACGTATAATGATTGATCAGGTGAAGGATGCTAAACTGAATGCAAGCATGTGGTCAACACAACTTACCGCGTCAAAGCAGAAAGAACTGGAAGAAGAAAAAGCCAAAGCACGTGGGCTGAAAGTCTTTATTTCTTCTGATACGTTGTTTGAGGTTCGTGAGGTTATAACCCATGTTGTCAATGTTAGTGATCAGAGTTGCACATGCACGAGGTGGAAGGGAAGGGGTCTACCATGCCGCCATGCTCTTGCTGTCTTTTCACTGACGGGTAGGAACATGTATGATTTTTGCTCTAGCTATTTCACAACTGATGCCTATTGTCTAACCTATGCTGAGTTCATACACCCAATACCCATTAATGAGCAACCTCCGCGGAACCCTAAGGAAAAATCTCAAAAATCAAAAGGTGAAAAGGAGGAGTGTGAAACTGATAGAGAGGAGACATATGTGGAAGAGGGTGAAAACATGGAGGTTCAGAAAGATGAGAGTATTAAGGAAGGGAATGATAAAGTCAAGGGTAGCAATGCAGATTCTAAAAAGGAAGAGGGCTGTAAGTTGGATGCAGACAAAGTTGAGGGTGGTGATGTAGATTCTCAGAGAGATGAAGGTGCTGCTGATCTAGATGTCAGAGAAGATGAGGGAATTGATGTACATGCAGAGAAAGATGGGGGTGGTAATGTGGATGCGGAAAAAGAAGGTGGTAAGATGGGAAAACTTAGAGAAGAACATGAGGATCCTTGTGTGCTTGTGCTTCCTCCCATTCCAGCAAAAATATCTTCTTCCTTAATGAAAAAATAGTGTTGAAAACTTGAAATAGAGGGCGAAATGAAAAAATAGATACTTGTAGCAAGTGCAAGCAACCTGGGTATTATGAGAAATCTTGCACGCAAAAAAATTGTATGTAGGTATATTCAGTGTCTATCTTCTTGTATATATCTTACGATTCTATTTTATGCACCTTTGTAGACTTGGATCTAGGTCTTACTTTCGACTAACATTTGGTGAGTTCCGTAGGCTTGTAGCGTTCTAAATGAGTTCATTTTAGAGAAACTTTTCATGCCCGCCTACTGTTTGATGAGAGTCCTCAACCAGAAATGGTATTGTATTTATATCAGTGTTGTTATTTTTGGGTGATATATGTTTTTTTTTTTATGACGGATATAGCATAGTAAAAGATGATTTTTTGGAAATGGCTAGATCTCAACACGTGTCTTTTAATGTTGTTTATGGATTAACAAATTCTCTAGGAGAAACTCAGTTTTTTGTAACTTGATAACAACATGCTATGGGTCAGTGGTACTATCTATGGGGTCAAACCAACATGGTGAAATCAGTTATGGTAAAACCAAGTTCTAATAGTGTGATGTGTGCTGGGTGATAGACTGATAGGTTTATCTCAAACATGAATTACTGCTCATAGTCAGTTTCTCTAATTCAGGTTAGTCTTGTTACTGTTGGGCTTAGAGTTGGTCAATTTAATTTTAGTTAGCCAATGGGTTGGTGGCCTATTGGTAAGGTCTTAGACCTTGAGGAAATCAACCAGGGTTCGAATCTCATTTCCTTCAATGCTGATTGCTAACAACTAACTTGTTCAAAAAATAAATAAATTTTACTAAGCATGTAATCAAGTTACTTTTTTATAAATGGAGTAGGGGAACAAATAATGTCTGTGACTTTTGATGATGTCATTTAGTCTTTTTGATATATTAATAGCAGAGCTGGGAAATAGATAATGCCTGTGATTTTTGACCCGTTTGGTTCGTTTGACAAATATAGGGTGTTTTACTTTAGGCTAATTTTTTACATTTGACCCTTCTACAACCTGAGTTAACCTGTTTGCATATCAATGGATTGAAACGTTTGTCTTTAAGACTTCTATATATATATATGTGATTGCTAAGAACTAAAACTTAGTTTCATCCAGGCTCTTTTTGACTACATTGCATCAGAACTGGCTAAGTTTGTTTCTGATGAAATTGAGAACTTTCGGCTTGCTGAAAGGAGACAGAGGGGATTGGGCTTCACCTTCTCATTCCTGGTAATGTTGTTGTCTATTGACTCATGGGCCTTTAGTCTCATTTTAAATATACAAGTCGGAATTTCCTCGCTGAAGATTCATGCCTAGCTGTTAGCATTATTTCTGATAATTGATAGATTTTTCAAAGATCACTCAACATACATCATCTATAGTCAGTTGTACTTTCTTATTTTTCATTAAGCTTTCAATTGCTAGATGGAACATGCATATATATATATCAAGCGAACTTACATCATCTATTTTCCGATGTATAACTATTAGATGGTACATGTATTGAAAAATGTTATGTTTTGAAAAATACTATCACTAAAGGCCCATGTTTTGAAATATACAATTGCCTATCAATTTTCGCCTATGAAACTCGTCTGCTAAAAAACCAACCTTCTATTTAGGTGAGACAAGACAACACTGATATAGTTCTAAACCCTTGATAATTAGAGATGAGTGACTGCCACAATGCTCAATATGTTAGCTGATGTCTATGAATAACCCAATTCCTTCTCCGATTAATTCTTCTTCAACTTTATAATGAAATGCAAGCTAGTTTATACTTTTGATGAGTTTTGGCCTGGTTGGCCAATTCAATCATCAGGCCTGGTTTTGCTTTGTTTACTCTTTTAGGGTTCATCCATTTGAGTTGCAAACAAATTATATAGCCCATATGTAGAGTTTCCCTCCTCTAGTATTACATTAAAGTGTTTTCTGATGACTTTTACGTTCTGTGCATAGATTGGCATCTGATTTTGTTTCAGATTGTATATTTCTAACCGTTGGGCATGTTGGTTCATGTATGGGTTTTAATGACCAAAGGGTAGGATACTGGATACGTTGAAGAAAATGACAAACAAAGCAATCTTATGGATCTTCTTCATAGAGGTGTACAACTAAACCTGTTATCATCACCTTACCACCTAAGTTGTTTGAAAGAGTTGATATAAGATTAACGCAACAACGTTCCATTCATAAACTAAGCAATATGGTTGTTTATTTGTTTGAGTTCCTTCAGTTGTGGGTTCTTTTATGTCAATTTTACTTGATTGGATTGAATTGGCTTGAGTTGCACACATCTGATTCCGCGCAACGCGCCAGTTCATTATATATATATATATATATATTAAAGTCCATGAAAGTTTCTGTGGGGGAAACACTGTAGCTAAGCCCAGCCAATAATAGGCTTTCACGTATGCAGCGTTTATTTTTCCCCCTTTTTTTACTTCTCTCACTCCCCACACCACAGACTCTCCATTCCCTTCTTCTCTCACTGCTAGCTCCAGATGAGGTTTATTTCTATCTCCTAGCAATCAGTCTATGCTATTTCCTTATTTTGAGGGTTTCGTTATTTTGGGGATTTTTTTAACTGTCTGCTTATGATGATTTTGAGCTTCCTTCCGGATATCATGAACCACTGTGATGGTTCCTTGAAGACTTGTAATGCTCCAATTGAAACAAGGTGCGTTTTTTTCTCTTATTGGTTGCAATGTTACAATTATATTCCTTTTTGTCTTCTTATGATGCCTTATGTGTTGGTGAAGTTGATGATGTAATCTAACTATTTACCTTAAGATTCTTAACGCAAAACTCACAGATGAAGGTATCTTCGATTTTATTTTCTAAAAAAATTCCTAAATTTATGAATCATCGAAATTTTTAGAGTTAGTTCTCAAAGAGCAGTTTTAAAATGAAATGTTATTGTTTCATTAGTGTGTTTTGTATGTTGTTTTAGTTTGTGATATAAGATCGCAATGCACTTTAAAGTTGAAGTACACCGAAGTGTAGGAGCACAACTAGATTTTCCTGGTAGCATTTAGGATTTTAGGGGGTGTTTCGATTACCCTTTTTTCTTGGCTCTTTTGTTAACATGTTGTCCAAATGCCATTAGCCCCTCTTTGTAAAGAGCCAAATCAACGTGTCGACGGGGTATTCCAAGAAACATGTTACATATTGCTATCGAGTCTGCTGAATCATATGGTAAGAGTTGTATATAGTCTTTAATCCTATCGCATGTAAACAGGGTTGCGGTTGAGTGGAGGCAGGGGTGGACATTTTTGGTGGTTAAGGGAGGCGTTTAGACTTTATACGACAATACATGAAGGGGTGTTTTGTTCAAGGGTATGAGTTTGAGGATATTGGATTGATATCCATACCCCTAAAACTGGCAATCGTCCATACACACCTAATGGGTTGGGTTAAATTCGTCTGCTCTCAATGATACCTATGGTGGTTTCTGTCAGAAAACTAAATGACACCTGGTCATTTAAGTAAGTAAAACTTGCACCAATAATCAAGAGTTTTGTATTTATTACGGTCTCTAGAAGAGAGCGGCTCTTTTAAGTAATACTAGGCCCTCAATTGTTAGGGGCTTAGGGCTTTATTACTTGCCTTAATTTGTTAAATATTAATATCAATGTTTGTATTTTGATGTTAACATCTAAAAGTAGTTTTTTCGTGGGAAGATCGGGTAACCATCTCAGATTTGTAAGGGGATTTGACATAAAAGTGTTGCCCTTAACTTTAAGTCCCGCTCTTTGAATAGTGGTTGGTTAATTGCAAGCCATGGTGATTTGTTTTTTGCATGATTTATAAGTTACACAGTTGCCTTTATTTTAAGTAATGAGTAAAGCCTAATGTTTTTACTTAGGGAGCTCTATATCTGCTTTTGTGATATTACCTTAGTTAAGATTGCTAATGTGTAGTTCACATAGATGATTGGCCTAGGAATTTTGCCTGATTTGTATGGAAAGAAACTCAACAGAAGCAGCCTCGATTTTTAGAGGTATTGTGGGAAAAGTATTCTTTATGAACTACAAATTTACAACGCATTTATACAAGGTTTCTCAAAGAATCAAAAGATGGAGCTGGCGATGGAGGTGGTGTGATTCTAAACAGAGCTGACCATTGACAGCGTTGTTCAAAGATGGTTTCAGCTTGTCGATATTTCCATCTTAAGTTGGTCATGAAATGATGATTCATTTTGCCATAATTTACGCCGGGTAATTACAAGCTCTCTATTTAATTTGCACCGACAACATTCACGTAGTAAAATGTATAATTTTGTGTTATAGATTTATGTATGTTAATGCCCTTTGCAATTTACATGAACCCAATCTTCATTTACAAAGCTATTCAAAGCGAAAGAGTTCATTTCGGGTAAATGTTCCTTTTGTTGTGGCAAGTCTTTTAAGTTTGTCATATTAGTAAAAATCTTACGTTTGCATTTAGGCTATTACTATGCTTGGAAGGGTGTCTGCCATTCAATGTTTTACAAAGTTCCAATTTCTGCCCGCAGTGAAGCGAGGCGGGTATTTTTCTAGTTATACTAAAATACGTGACTCTTGTAACCGACCGGGGACGGGGGTCAGTTGCCCTCACTCCAATTTTGATACAATGTAATTTTTCAAAATTTAAATGATATATTTATAATATTTTTAAAAAATAAGAAATACATAAAAATGTTACCTTTGTTATCATAAGTTTATTCTTTTGAAATCATTGGTTACCAATGTATTAATTTTGAGATAGATCTCTCCATTAGAACAATAAAAATCTTTGTTAATTTTGATTTTTAAATAAAAAATGAAAAAACGGTTGAAGAAAAAGTTTTTTTTTTTGTTTGGGTATATATTTGTAGTACATAAATAATGTAGTTTGCGGGAAAAAACTATTTTCGTTAAAACTATTATATATTTTCATCACAAACAACAATTTATAATAATCATAATCGTTATGTAGGAAGTATATAATACAAGCTAATTATTTCATAAAAATATATATTATTTGGTTTCTTGCATTATGTTTGGATACGTTTTCATTTAATAAGATCTAGTCCGATACATGTGATTTTTATTTATTAAAAAAATGGTACTTTTAAATATGAACGTTACATTCGATGTGGGGTACAAAATTTTTTTGAGGGTCCATTATCTATTCTCGAGTTAAGGTCCATTTTTTTACATTATTGGATACGACTCTTATAAGTATGACAAACAATTTTTAAAATTTCCCCCCTCTTAAAAAATCCCGGCTCTGTCTCTGAACCGACAATACAATAATCAAGCCATACAATCTTAGACCAAGTCAAAGAAGATTAGTTCAGACTTCAGACAAGCATGATCATCTCATATAAATATTTTTTCCCCCAAAACTTTTCTGTATATAGAAAGAGGGTTTTGATTTTTAATTTTTTGTTTAGGGTATTTTAGATTGAAAAGCATGAAATATATATATATATAAATGATTATCGACCGGATGTAAAAATGTTAAAAGTAAAGCACGGTAATGAAAGCAAGAAGATGAAGATGATTCATAAAGAAAACAGAATATAGGTATTAGATTTTGAGTGATATAGATATATATGGATTGTGCGTATGTATGTATTATATGTTTGATTTAGATTTTAGGTTTGCAGGTAAATAAATTTAAAAGTCGAAATGATCATATCCTTCCTGGACACAACACGTGAGGGAATTAACGGACTTAAAATGATGTTCTTTATTTTGTAAAATAAAAAATGAAACCTAATTTTTTTTTTTCCGGATAACCATAGGGACAGTTAATTTTAATAAGACAAAAAAAAATAAATAAAGGATTGTTAACCCAGAATGTGAATAATTTTACACGACCATTTAAATACTTAAAATCAGTATGTATCGTATCAAACTTAATTTTACACGTTGTATGTAATGAGCTTTCAAATCCTGTGTTCATTGTATGTATCTGACCAATTAAAAATTTATAAGTACAACTTTTAGGTTGCCATGTATATGGTATACTGGGTACATACAATTCACAGGAGTTGGAAGTTCACTAAATACAATGCACATGATCAAATTTCAATACACACTATAACAATTTGTGTAAAGTTGTTATAAATAATCCCAAATATAAATAATAAGATACACATCGCAATCCCTATGTACGTCATACCCAATAATTAACAAAAAGGTTTAGTATTTATGAGTATAACTAACTATAGATGAATATCTATAGTGTGAAAAAATGTGTTTATTATATGTAATGAACTTTCAAATTTTGTGTATTTTATGTATTCGACCAATCAGTTTATATGGCTGCCACGTAAACCCAAATATATAGAATGCACATGATTTGAAAGTTCGTTACATACAATGAACACAACTTTAGTTTTTTTTTCAAATTACAGACGAATAATTCACGAACATTAAACCTTTAACAAAATGAAATTTTTTTTTCACATTATAGACGAATAATTCACAGACATTAAACTTTTTAACAAATTTTTTTTTTTTTCCATTTTATGCAATGAGATACTAGTATAATACTGTTTATTCAAATAAAATAAAAATTACACGAACCTTTAACACAAAGATATATATAAGTATAATTAATCATTAGAGTATAATAATCACTAATTACTAATCTACATTCCATGGTTCAAATACTTTTTAGCGATCGCCCCATCACCACCCTTGGGGTAAAACCCGCCAGCCATTTTTTCGTTTCCGCTTCCATACACAATCCTTAGTATTTCTTCTGGTGTTCGACCATACGCCAACGAATCTTCATCGCCTGCTAACACATTCCCTTCAATATTCTTTTCGGCCCCAAGCTTGATTGGCACAGTGAGCCCTTCATCCTTTAACCCCTTGTTACCTAACTTGTTTCGTAGTTGTGATATTTTGTTTGTGAATTCGGCTACAGTCATCTCATATGGAACCACCTTCTCTCTTTTCCGTTCATAAAGTAGGGTTCTGACGACAGCGTCCTGACCTGATTCGACTCCTAGTAAGCTTGCTACAAGCTGATCATAAACAATCTTGTTATTATTATTGCATAAATGCTCAATGCATGATGCAAGAAAATGTGTGTATGAATACAACGACAATTTTCTACATTCTTAATTTCAATCACGTCCCTGACAACAAATATGTCATTTTTATACATTTTTTTTTCTTTTTTCTAAATGAATGAAATTAGGTAAATCTGTTCGTGTTGTATAAAATGTCTAATTGTATGTTATCATCAAACTTATGATATCGTAACTATATATATAATCACTAGGATAGTAGTCCACCGGCAATATATGATTTGTTTCTCTCACAAGTACTATGAGTCTAACATTGCTATAAATCCCTTTAATCCTAGTGACCGCGGAGTTTTCTCCAATAACAACAATATGTAAAATATATATAATACGAGTCACGATACGATACACGATTCGACAACTATACTTTAGACCAGCAACTTGTTAGGACTAGGTTTTGGCTTGCCCCTTTCTTCTTATTAGGAAGATAGGTTTGGAACCCTATACAAGGGGCTTAGACCACAAAAGAGTTGTTTTGGATTAGTCAGCACACAAAACACCCAAACTTGTAAGAGGCAAAAATAAAATATCATAACTATATACCCCTTTAAAATTGTAGAAATAAAAAATAACAATTGCATGGTACTCGCGCAATGCGGCGACGGTAGTGGGGAAGGCGGACTAGTGGTGTCGGAGATGGTATTATTAGTGGTAGTGGCGGTGTCAAGTGGTGTAGGTTGATATAATTGTGATAATAGAAAATTTTTAAAAGATAAGAGTTTAAAGTGTTAATTATTAAAATAAAGGTTTAGAGTTTAAGTTATAATTCATTAAGGACAAAACATAAAAAGTCAAGAGTAATTCTGGTAATTTATAGATAAAATTACTAACATGAAAATAGGTTATTTTATTTATAAAAGAGTAAAGAAAACATTAATTTCCATGACACTGACTCGTCATGTCACGTCAGTATCTTTTTTTGTTAAAGTACGTAACATTTTATTAATAATCACTTTCATAGTTCATAGTTGTATTCATCATTTTAAATTCTTCAAGTTTATAGCTAGCTACACCAACTTAGTGCTTAAGTTGTTTACGGCATCAATATATATATAATATGGTCCATAGCAACAATTAAGTTCATGCTTAGGTAAAGATTAATTTCCATTATGCTATCAAGTTTATATAGGTTTATATAACAAGTTCTCAAAGTCCAAATGTATGGATGAATAGAAAACAATTATAGTATGAAACCATTATTAATTAATGGTCTTATCAAATTTCAAACGATAGCTGGAAGAAAAAAAAAAGGTATCAAATAAAAGGACAAAATGAAAATTAGTAGGACGTACGACAAACCCAAAAGAATATACCTTTCGGGAAACTGGACTACGAAGTTTGGGGTTAGCTCCAACGTAGCCCGTAAGGCCAACGTAAGGAATGATGTAGCAAGAAATAAGATAATTGATGTCATTTGCATATGGATCAAACGGAGGAGAAAGAGGGCTCCCAAATGCGTTGTTTATAACAGTTGCAAATGCTTCGGTACTCAAGTTCAACAACGGCCGTGGAAATCCTTTTACCGTGCTCTTAATTGCCCTAAATCAATCAATATATCAATTATAAGCATATTTTATTTTACTTTTTCATCAAAAAGATATTTGACACAAATGATACTAGCATTGTCTATTTTATTTTCAAATAGTGTGCAACGAATAATATATATTATTATTTATAAGGGTAAGAAAAACACAAGGGTAGAATGAGAATGATAAAATGTTAATAAAATACTTTAAATATTTCGTACATGAGAGATAGGATAAGAGAGTTATCTGTACATTATTTGTTTTAAGTTTTAACATTATACTATCAAACAGGTGTCAGAATGTTTTACTCTACATTATTATGAAACACGTTTGATAATTTATGACAAAAAAAAAAATATAACATTACAAACAAAAGTTATATAAATTTGTACTTTCAAAAAACTGGAGGGTATGAGAACCTACCTTATGTGACCAACTTCTTGATAACCAAATTGAAGGATTATGTCTTTAATAAGAGGACTAAGATTGGCTTGTTTTGCACCAATGGGCGACGGTCCCCCATCGGCTAGATCAGGTTGTACACTATCCAGACCCTTACCCAAGGCTCCAAATAGGAAATATTCGGCTTCAAGATACTCTAGATTTAAAGGGAATTCTAATAGATTTGTGTCGGATTTAAGTGAGTGGAATGTCGAGTTCACTGTGGCAGGAGTGAAGAGGAAAATGAGGAGGATGATAGTGATGATCATATTGGTATTAGATACCATGATTATTGAATGTAGATGCAATGCAATAATAGTATGTAAGGTCGTTTGAAAGGCTAAGCACGTATTGAATTTTGAGTCTTTCTCGAATCCTATTTATAGGAATTCTTAAGTAGTGAAACTTTGAAAGAGTCAAATAATGGTGCCACTTGGCAAAGCTATAACATTGACACGTGGAAATCAATTTGCATCAAGGAGAAATTCAGAAGTTAAGGAATTCTTGATGGTATATATATGTATATACACGAAAAATGATAAAAACATAGCTTTTCAGACTACGTACATATTAAATTTCATTTTATATACATTTTTAAACTAATTAACACTAAAATAAAGCTAAAAGTTTATTATATATTAATTAAGTTATTATAAATTTCAGAACTTTATAAAAAAAACTAGAGCAAGTACCCGCGTGTTACGACGGTAAAATGATGAGGGTGATAGGTCATAGGAGATGATATGTCATAGAGTGTCATAGTCAAATGTCTTAGCCGTACGGGCTGCGTACTCGGATTTAAAAATTCGTCGAAAGTATATCGAATGATATCTCTAATGAAAGAGCATGAAATTTTAAGAACACCCATTTAAATTTTATAATTTATTGATGTATAGTTATTGAGATAAAAGATTTTGAAAGAATTAGAGGAATAAAATGATTTATGCAGGAGATAGAAAGTTGTATGCATTGATATATGGTATATCATGCATTATCATGTATACATTGTTGAAATTGAATATTGAAAGTTGAAAAGTGAATTTGCTTTATAATAGAGTATAAATATAAAATGTTGATTTTTTATTTTTATTTTTGGAGCAAGAATGCTATTATAATTAACAAAATAAAAAATGAGGTTATCCATCAA
Source organism: Erigeron canadensis (assembly GCF_010389155.1). Taxonomy (NCBI): domain Eukaryota; kingdom Viridiplantae; phylum Streptophyta; class Magnoliopsida; order Asterales; family Asteraceae; genus Erigeron; species Erigeron canadensis. The sequence continues at coordinate 24,421,839 of NC_057768.1, forward strand.
TAAATTAAAACAAGATTAAAGTATCCTTTTATCGACATATAACATAATATTCAAATGACATGTGTTTTTTTAATCTATAATAATAAAAATCAGTTTTTAATATACCATATAAAATTAAAATCTTTATTTAATTATTAGATAAATTCTTATCTTATACTGTACAATTTAATCTTTTGTTATACCAAAACACAGTTGTTTTTAATAATTTATTGACCAATTACAGCTCTCAATTTTTTTAAATTGACTTATATTTATACTTTTTTTTGTTTTTTATCACAAATTTTCACTTTTTAACCAGTAAATATAATATAATAAATAAAGAATAATAATATCTAATATATATCTATTAGAATAATAATTAATATATATTAAATAAAATAATAACTAATATATATCTTAAAAATACGTTTTATCATATTAAAGTTAATTAATTAAAATAAATAAAATTTAGTGTAATTATATTAAGATTTTTGAAAGTAATTATACTACTTTTTTTTTTCTTTAACAGTTATCATGAGACATATTAAAAAAAACAAAACATGTAATGTTGTCATATTAATTGAAATGTGTATGATACGTTTCATCTAAAAATAAAATATGAATTTTAATAGTGTAAAATAAGAATGTAATACACCATGTGTAATAATAAAATAAAATGATAATGACTTATTATGATTTTTAATATTTATATATCCTTAAGTGCTTCCCATCATAACTCAGTGGTTGAGCACCAATTTTACATGCTGAATGTATCGAGTTCAAGACATGTGAGACATTTTAAGGAATTTTACAAATAAAGTCGTATAGTGAATCAGGTCTGAGTCTTGCAAAGGAGGCAAAGTTTTATCCCAATTAGTTGAGGGTTTCTCCTCCTACTAGGTATTGAAGGTGAGGGAGTTCTCTAGCACTGACCTGGTTAAGACCACGTAAGCTAGATTCCCTGTTACGAATAAATGATCCACAAATTATTATTTTTTTAAAATTCTAATCCTCTCCTCTCTTTCTTCTGAAACTTTTGATTTTTTTTTCCCATTAAACCATCATTTGCCTATTTATAACTTTTTGATCTGCAGCTTGAAAAGTTATTTCTCTTTTGATACAAAGAAGTATAGGAAACTTAATATAAATGAGTAGGATGATATATTATCCAATTTTATACAACAAACAAGTATGATGATAATTTATTACTCTCATTATATAGTATGTACAGAATAAATAACAAAAGCTAGACATGTATGGGTTAACGAAGTTAGTGATGCACAAAAGTGAAATAGCAAAATTGTTGATGCACGACATTGGTGCATAGCCTTAAAAGCACAACCATTAATAAACAAAAACCAGGCATTCGTCATTTACGTAAGTGGTGATGCACGACCATCAAAAACAAAATCGTTAATGCACAACGGTTTATGAATAAAACCATTGATGCACAGTCGTTTATCAAACATTGATGCACCACGGTTTATCAGCAAAATCATTATCCGTTGATGCACAATCATTATCAACCTATGATGCACAGTTATTTTTATCACTAGACCATACCCCGTTGATTCACAACCATTGATGCTCATTCATGTGGTTTGTTATTAATAAGAGAAACAAAAATGATTTTTAATGAAATAAAACACAAGTTTTAAATTTATAAAAAGAGTTGTACAAGTAATTACCTCAAACTAAGAACACACTAAGGAACAGTGGACCCGGTCAGGTGTAGTATAGCTAGTGATATTAGTGTTTTACATCATAATAATATCAGTCTAGTGAATGATTATAGACCGATCATCAAAAATAAACTAATATATCAAGATATAGAACCAAGAATATGAAGAACTCATTAACCATTGATCTACGACAAACAGTAATCACAATTCAATGGATCTAACAAATAAAATAAGATAAAAGTCTACACTATCATATCAATCCAAACAAGTATTCGGCCAGACATTATTAAAGGAATCACAAAGTCCGAAAAGATAAAAGACATTGTTTACTAACACTAATACTATAGAAAGATGAAGATCTAGGTTGATGATGAAGATCAAGAGGTGTTTGTAGCTCCAAATCCTCTTAGATGGCTGACAAAATCGATCTAGGGTTTGTATGTGGCGTCTGGTGGTTGAAAATTTGCTCTCCTTGGGGTTTGAAGGTTTATTCTTCTATTTATAGGTTGTTAAGTCAATTCTCATCGTGGGTCGCCTAATGGCGTTGGTAAGGGACTCCCAACGACACTGTTATGGGTAGTCAGCGGCGCTGGTTTCTCCTATTTTCACTAAATGTAACACCCGTCGTTTAAAAATAAGGGTTTCCAAAAAATTTCACCTAACAGTGTCAAAGAAAGCAGAACAAACATCTAAAAGTCCAAACCAATAAATTCAGTTTGGTTTATTCATTAAATGGTGTTACTTGCCATATCATAGAAACAAGTGCAACATATAACAAGAGTTGTGCCTAATCATCTTTTGCATCATCACATATAACATCTTAACATCTTTATAAGTGCAACATAAGTCACACCCGACTAGATGAACAAACCTTACGGTTGTCCATCAATGTCGTTAAGGAATGACAAGCCAATCCAGGAGTAATCCGTATGTACATGACAAATGGGGTTGGTAAGACCTCCCGTATTACTCTCCACGTTGTACCTCGTTGCAAGGAGCCACCCAAGCAACCACATCAAACGCATAACCCTGGCAAAGATATGTACGGGTTAAGCTTAACACTTTCATCTTTGTAGAATAGCGCGAGCATTAGCAGATATCACATCACATCAATTCACATTAACGTTTGGGCCCTTAAACGTGCACGTGTCATGGCAACCTAATAAGTCTAGTGAACTAGATGAACAAGCCATACAATCATGCACATTTCAATACATCTCAATACATAGCATATCATTTCATATCATAGGGACTGCATATCAGGCCTCAATGGTCATTCACATATCCCATAACACTTCCCGTATAACCCCGAATACCCATAAGGAAATCAAGATATCATTTGGGAAGTTAATATATAAAACCATGCTTTTGTTGAACCCTCAGCATATCAAAGTAGTGTATCTTACCTTAAAGAAGGTCAACAACAACCAATTAATGAGTTACCGTGCTTGATAAGTATTCGGGGGAACCTAGAAACGAAATATAGGAAAGCTAAGCATCAACACGAGTTTTCAACATAATTAGGCTAGGTGCGCCGCACCAACTGAAAGAAAGTCAGGAGGAACATAAAGGTGTGCCACACCCTATAACGCACTCTCTATCGCACCCCTTCTCGGCTTCAATGAGTGCGCCGCACCTACTGATGACACACTACCAACCACCCCTCAAAACACTAGGTACGCCGCACCTACTGGACGAACCAGCAACCCTCATTAGTTTTTCACCCAAAACGATCCCAAAGCCCATGAATGACTTTTAACCCTCAAAATTCATCATTTTAAGACTCTAATGATGATAGGAAAACAACCTTTAACATCCAATTGATTTGCAACACAATAACAATTGTTTTAGGTTACCGAATCGATCAAAACACACTATTTCGACATCAATTAATCCTCTAATGACCTAGATCAGTTGGGAAACAAATTATATGATTGAAAAGACTTAAAATCAATGTTCTTATACCTTTATTACCTGGAGATGACAAAAGGGGATGCAAAACTTGATCAAATACTCTCGAATCAACCAAACGATGATGAAATCGAACAAAACATTTATGGCAATGGGTGGTGGTTAGGGCTAAAAGAGAAAAGGATAATAAGAGTAATTAGAAGCTAATGACCTGCTCCAAGATCCTAATCCCGTTTTTTAGTTTCCACCTATGTCAAAACTAGTCCCTAGACTTCCTTATAGCTCATAATAGGCCAAAATCACCTATTATGAATACTTACAACACATTAAGTACTTTAAGCACATCTAAAGGCAAATAAATATACCTTAACATATTAGTACATCAATCATTAAGGCATTAAAGCCTCACACATATAGAACATTAAACACATCTAAGCATTAAATCTCCTAGAGACTTAACGGACACGTTGTGTTGACTTAACGACTCAAGTCAACCGTTAAATGGTAGGGGATGTTACACTAAACCTGCATTAACATTGAATCCATTAAGACATTGAAATGTGGCCAAATGGTAGGGAAAATAATCACAAAATGAACGCTCATCACACATCCTATGACTACTAGTTTTCCTTTCAGTCACTTATTGGTGTTAAGATTACTAAGATTCAAAACTTTCATAAATTCCTTCATCCAATTGAATTCCCAAGGAAAAAAAATCGTAGAAAGAATTCAATCCAATGAAAAAATGAAAACGCTTCACAACTAATATTGATTTAAGACCAAGACCCAAATAATCGATTCACAATAAAAATAAAACAAGAACATTTATGCTTGCACGAAACTATCAATCGCAACCACCAATTGATGGATAAATTAATTTAATTAATTGATGAAGCCAGTATATTGAAATATTGCAGAAATAATCGAAATAAATTGAGAGAATATATCCACCCGGAGAAAAGGGGCGGTTGGAGAGAGAGGTTGAGTTTAGAGTTTTCAAGACTAGAAATATTCCCTCAATTTATTTCGATTCTTTTTCTTGGCAAAAATTTCAATATAGTGGTTCCATCAATTAATTACATTAATTCATCATCAATCGGTGGTTACAATTACTTGTTTCGTGCAAACATAAAATTGCTTGCTTCGTTTTTATTGTGAATCGATTATCATCGTACTTATTTGGTGTATGAAATAAATGAGCATCATAATCACGTATATTTACTTTTATTAATTATTTTGTACTTACTATATAATGAAAGATATAAATTATCATCATACTTATTTGGTGTATAGAAATAGATAATACATCATCATACTCATATGTATTAAGTTTCCTATACTTTTTTGTATCGAAAGAGAAATAACTTTTCGATCTGCAACGATAAAGTTATAGAAAGGCAAACAATGGTTAAATGGAAGGGAAAAAAAACAAAAGTTTAGGAGAAAAAGTTAAAAGGAATGGAAGTAAGTTATTAATATGTCCTTGATCTGTAAATTATTTAAAATATTGATTTATTTTATCTAAGGGCTTAAATGTTATCTTATTTGTTTTATAATATTAATAACTTTATAATAATCAACCTCAATATGTATCAAATAGTCATATATTGAGTTTTTAATATATAAAATAAATTAATAAAATTAATATATTGTATAGCTAACTTTAATATATACATAACGCCTTTTGGTTCTATTATGAGATAATAAAAGATAATCTGAAGAATATTATTCAATATACAAACCTTAATTATATTAATTTACAATTTAAGTATGTAAGATCTTTGTCCAAATGTACGTATATACGTTTATACTTTTACCTAATTATTATTATTATCATATCATATTTGATTGTTTCTCTTATTTTATGGTTTCTCATTATATAACTAAGAGAGAATATTATAAGGCTTATATGACATTTTTCTTATTTTTACAAGACTTTTTCTATGTATCATTTTGTTGTAAATTTTTTCATTATATTGAAAAACTAATTCTAAAAGTTAGCTTGCATAAATCATTATGTAAATTATTATTTAAAATTTAGGCATTTACTTAGAAAACGTTTCCCTTTAATTATGAAGAATCCTTTTAATATAAAATCAAAACTATAATTTAGGAATGTGATGATTTTGTAAGTCTAAAAGCCATTTGACATTAATATGAATATTATAGTATTAATATTCAAGCTAAAGCTTGGAATGAATTTGAAATTTCCTTTGATTTAAATAAAAAATTCTAACATAATAATATATTACGAGTAATACCGTTATTAATGAAATGTGTTTTTGTTATTCCATTTTTTCCTTTTTAAAAAAATATATTTTAGGGTGTTTCAACTTTAAATTAATATTAATATTTTATATAAATATAATACTTGAAACTTGAACTTTACATGTTACATAATTAGGTTTGTCCCTAAATATAGATTATAAAAATATGTTTTCACGAATTATGTATATTATGTTGTTGTCGAATCTAAGATATGTAGGGTTTAGGACGGGCTTGAAGAAAGACCATCAAGCTAAGAACACTGAATTCTACCCGGGGACCTTAAAGCCAGATGTTTATACCTAACGTCTTAACCACCTCACGATGATAATAGTTAATTATTAAAAGTATAGACGTATCAAATATATTTTTTACATATAATTTTTGGGTAAAGGAGAATTTAAACCCCGTTGTTAATTTACTTTAATATAAAATAAACTAGATTATATTGATAATTACATCTAATAATTTACTAACCAATTAAATTATCAATCTTAAATTAGATATTTACTTTATCAATTTCACACACATATTTTTGATATTTAGATCTATATTTATAACTCAACTATACAACTAGGATTCCATATTTTAATAATATTATGTTTTAGACCGCGTCTTTTTATTAATGAAATGACAATTATCATTCTTTCAAATGAGATTATTTATTATATTATTTTTAATAAATATGTATTACAGAAAAAGAGTTTTATGATTTATAAATATTTACGTTTCATTAGTTATGCTTTAACATATTTGATATATATTATATACTAATAAATTATATTTTTACTAATTGCATCAGTTGTAAATTGACTAATTTTTATATTGTCAAACTATGCATAATGATGTAACTATCAATTAGTTTTAGTTTACGTTTTGAGTCAGTACCGCACAACATGCGGGTTTAATCTAGTTTATCTATATATTTATATCTTTCATACTTCTATACATTCATTATAAACAGATACTTTCATATATTTTATGTATATGTGTATATACTTTATGGAAAAGGTTCGTGTAATAACCATGAGAACCTCTAAAATATTATAAATTGATGTTTATATGCAAATGCTATACGTGAAGATATTGGTTCACATATGAACATATCAAATTATACTTAATATTACTTATATTTATATGTAAATGATATTCACATGAAAATTACATTTTAATTCACATGCTTCTCTAGGTCACTTATCCTTAACCTCATTTTGATAATATCGTAAGCCCCAAGTATTTAACATGAGTCTAAAATCTAAGGTTGTTTTTAAAAAATTATGAGACAACCTTATATTCACTTCCATATATATATGGGTTTATTCCATAAAAATGTAACCTATTTACACGAAATTCTTATTAGAGGTAACCTATTTTATTTTCGTTTATATAAAGGATCCTATTTTCAAAAAATTCCTAATAAAAGGTATATCGTTAGTTTTTGACAGATGGAGCTCGTTAAGTGCCACGTCACCGATGTCACGTCATTACTTTTGATGACGTGGCACTTGACTTTGACCGACTCATATATATATATATACATATGAGTCGGTCAAAGTCAAGTGCCACGTCATCAAAACTGATGACGTGACGTCGGTGACATGGCACTTAACGAGCTCCGTCTGTCAAAAACTAACGATATACCTTTTATTATGAATTTTTTGAAAATAGGTTCTTTTATATAAACGAAAACAAAATAGGTTACTTTTAATAGGAATTTCATATAAATAGGTTACCTTTTTATAGAATTTTCCCTATATATATATATAATATATACTAGAAGGATATTTTTTGTATAATTAAGGTGTATACATACCTCAAATTAGTTAATATTTTTCATTGGGGAATGATTAATCCTCCTAATTAAATACCTTAAAAGTCATCTTAATCATGAGATGATGACATGTTAAAAAATCAGGGGATAAGATTAGAAAAGATAATTAGTGGACTCCACATGTCACATTCTTATAGTTTTAAAAAGATTTTTAGACTAATCTTTAGGAGGATTTATCATATTTCTTTTTCCTTTTGTGCATATGTCAATAAGATAATGTTAATCAGAAAACTTCAATCACGTATACCATATTGTCTATGAAAAGCAATGTTGAGTTTTTGAACACTTAGGGGTAAGGATGCAGTCGGCATATTGCATCGGCAAGTAGCATCGGTAAAAAAGGCAAATCGTTTCCATTGCACCTCATCCATCGGCTTGAATTGGCAAGGGCTATCGGCAACCAACATTGGCTATATGTAGCCGATGCTAACGTTGGGAGTGTTTTTTTCTAATTTTTTTTAAACTTTATCAATCATATCATTTTTACCCCTTTTTACCTATAAAATATTAAAATAAAAAAAAACTTACACTTTATTACTAAATACAAAACATAATACATTACTTAAAAAAATATACATTACACTTTTATTAAAAAACACAAAAATAAAAATACACTTTCTAGACATAAATGAAATACATAATACTTTAGTTATAAAAAAACACATTACAATTTTATTAAAAAACACACTTCCTAAACATAAATGAAAAACAAAATACATTAACCACAGTTTTTCTTCCAAGAACAACATTCTCAAAATCCGTGACACACAGGTTTTCGCCCAGTTGGAAACTTAACTTCATCAACGCTTTTGTCTTCACCGCGGTTTCCAAAGTATGTTTCGGCCTAGGTGGATTGTTTTTCCAGCTTATGACCGATAGCCCAAATATCTTCATTAGCAGGTTGTATCTTGTTGAACTTCTCTTATAATTAGGTAAAATATTGTTCTTCAAGCTTGGAAACTTATGTTTGGGCGCCTGTCTTTCGAATATCTTATCGCTACACCATTTTCGTTTATCATCTAGTTTTTGCGTCATCTCCGACAATTATGTTTGAAGGAGATCGTCCTCTTCGATATCAGCCATGATAAGTGTTTTCATTTCGTTGACAGTCGTACAGGGTCGGTGGGGGGTGGTTGAAGAAGAAGAGGTCATTTCAAAGTGATAAGGAAAGTAAAATATTATAGTTAAAGACTAGAGATAATTTTGAAATGGTAGTGAAATGTATGGTGAAATGCATTCTATTTATGGTGTGGGATTAAGTTTTAGCCGTCCAGGGACTAAAGATGTAAATATTTTGAACTTTTATACGATGAAGGATTAAATATGTAATTATTTTGAGTTATTAGCCGTTTCAAGAGTTAAAAGTGTAACTATTTGAATCTATATCCGATCAGGGATTAGAAGTGTAAAATAAATTTGGCACATTTTGGCATTTTTTGGCACAACACCACATTTTTTGGAAAGTTTTAACAAGTTTTTGACAAAGAAAAAACTAGCGGGACACGTGGCACGTTTTTATTGGATAATAAACTTTTCAAACTTTGACAAATTGACAGTAAACTTTTGCGCTTTATATTGGCACTGTTATGTTAATAATTATCTAACACTGTTTTAGTCTACAGTTTTCTTGAATTTTTTCATATGAAGCTATAAAAATGTAGCAAAGTTGTACAAGAAAGAAGAATAAAGAAAGAAGAAAACAAGTAAGATAATAGACTGGTATTGCTAAAGTTTGATTAAATTAAGGACTTCTGGCATGCATGGTAAAGGAGTCCATGATAGATCGTCAATAATTTAATTTCGATGGCATCATTCTTCAGTCTTCACCAATCTCTATCTCTAATAAATATTGTTAGAAGTTCATTAGATTGCTTTTGATTTAAAAATTATTACGTGGCATTGCTATAATCTCTCTTGAGCCAATTCCCGTTAAATGAACTTATTACGTTTTCATATTTGATGTCATTCATAAACACCAAAATATATATCATGAATTCTAAAAACATGTTTTAATATGAAGATTTCTTCAAGTGTATGTAGGTTTGCACTCTCCTAGTGTCCTGTATTAGAGAAAGTCGAGTGCATAATGCTTTGCCAGAAGCATTTAATGGTAGTAGTTTTTTAAACGATGTTTGATTTCATCTTTTGATTGAAAACAGAATACATAAAAATATAAAATACGTATACACATAGTGGATTTGTCATCAAAAAAAATTTGGAATGTAGAATATTGATGTCCCATCACAAGGCTGGACTTTGGAATTTAGGCAATCATTGCCTTAAATGGAACGTTGTTTTTAAAAGAGAAATGATTAATTCTCTTAACAAACTATTTTAAAAATCCTCCTAACTATTAGGTGATGATATTGGAAAAAATTAAATGGCAAGATTAAAAAAAAGAATTAATAGATAATACTTTTTAAGGTTTTAGAAAGATTTTTAGACTAATCTTTAAGAGGATTAATCATTTTTTTTTTAGATTTAAAGAAATTTTTGTTAAGCAAAGGATGTTATTAATTAGTTAGTTTGAGAATTGAGGAAGTCATGCCCTTTACGGTTTGTACTTTTTTTTTTAATTTGAAAATGTGTTTGCTAAAACTATTAGAGGGTACCCAATGGTGACCACTCATTCCCCAAGGACTAGCCTCTATCAACGTCACATCAGCAAAAAACACTCCAATGACTAATCCCCCAAAATGCACCTAATTGATTCATCCCTCAAGCACTAGTCCTGGACCCACCAATTATTTAATTCTACCCATTTATCCAAACTTTACACTTTTAACCCTCTAAACTATAAATAAAATACATTTTAGTCCATTAACACAAAATATTAACAAAACACACAAGTTCATTAAAAATGAAAATACAAATACATTTAGAACATAAATATAAAAAACAAATTACAATAAAATAAAGCACACAACCTAAAAATGGAAGAAAAAAAACACACACACAACGACATTTTTATTTTTTATTTAACTAAACCTAAACTAATTGGGACCGAATAGAAAGTCTTTGTACTCCGCCATGAGTTTCTTCTTGGCTTCCTTGATGTAATTCTTCTCCTCATCATCACAATATGTTTTGTCCATGAACGAAAGAGCCGAATACATGGTGCGCTTCCTTTCTTCCTCACGAATGGTAGCCAAAGATAGTTGTTGTTCATCTAACACCGCCTCTTTTTTACACCCAAGTCGGTCGAGTCGGGCGGCTAGGTCGGAAGCTGAAGAACGAGCAGACCCCGCATCGGAAGAAGCAGATAATCGTGAAGTCTTTGACTTAGTAGAGGGCGCGTATACGTATCCGGACCGAAGTGGTCATTATCACCAAGGTCCACCGGCTCGAATTGGGACCCCTTCTCCTCCTCATTTTCACTATCAACAACATTAAGAACGTTTTTCCTTTTATGCAGGCTTCGCCCCAGAACATCATGACCGAATGGAGCGAAGAACTTTTGCTTATCTTTCACAAGCAACCAATACTCGTACATGGTAAACTGAGTTTTGGTTTGAGTAAAGTACTCTAAACGTGTTTCCTCCATTACTTGGGCATCGTTCTCACCGCTGCACTGATGACCATCATAGCTTGCTTGCGACGGTAGCATTAGCTAGGCAATCAAGGTAGGTCGAACAGAGTCAGTCCTAGGGTAGAGATCATCAGATGGAAAAATGTATTAAGTTGGCTAATCACTTGATGACCCAGTGGAGAATGGGAACAGAGAGTCGCTCCCATAAACGAATGAATAGGACTCCTGGTCCTGATCCAGAGATTCCAACAACCCGGGGAGTCGGCAGAAAGAGATGGGTCAGATACTGGAATCTGCCCAAAAGTCCTGACTTTTTCGAGGCAGGGCTTCGATCCGTATCTGGCCAACTCCTGGAACTGTTGCTTTCCAGATTGCATTGAACTTTGACACATTTGTTCTGATCTTTCTCCGCTTGCCACTAATCTGATTGTGATTTCTTGGGTTGTTGGGGAATCTTGCATTGTACTTCTCTATGATTTCCCCCAAAAAGAATCAACAGATTGGTCTTTGCCGACTATTGGATCTTCTGTAGCATCGATCCAACACTCAGTGAGAACTTTCATCTCAAGCTCGCTCCAATTTGACGAGTTTGCAGCAGGTTCACTTGGTTGTTTGCTTTTCTTGGTGCGTTTGGACATGGTTTTGACCTGACCCTTCTTTGGTTGTGTTTCAGGAATGGATTTGGGGTGGGAATAGATTCGGGCGTGGGAGCAGATTCGGGTGTGGGGTTATATGGTGGTGTAGGAAAGGAGTGTTGATCAGGTTGTTGAAATGCTGCTGCTGACGATGACCCCCCATGGTAGAAAGTAGGGAGTTGTGCAGCGGCAAGTAAACCATAATAAGCTGCCATGAATTGAGTATAACGGGGGTCATTTGGTTGTGGGATGAACGGTATTTGTAATGGCTGGTTAGTGTGCGATTGATTAAAATCGTTCACGGCGTTGTTCCAGAAGTCGTCGGCTTTTTGGTTGTTGAAGTTCGACATGATTTGTGCTTAAAATGGATTTGTATGTGTTAATATATCTGGATTTATGCAGGTGTATATATAGGTTTTTTCAAAAACTAGCCGTTAAAGGACTAAAAGTGTAAAGTTTTTGAACTGCAGGTGGTCAAACAGGGCGTTAGAGGGTCCTGTTTTGCCAACTTTTGAAACTTCAAAACTTTTGTCTTCTTCCTTGTAAAACTAGTCGTTGAATTCAAAAAGAAAAAAAAAAGCACACGAACGAGCCAAGCGAATGAGCAACCCGAACGAACCATGGACGAGTCCCACCCAACGGTGTGGACTCATCCGAGGATGTCAAACGAACCGAGGAAGAGTTCCATTGGGTGCCCCTTTAGTTATGAGTACATTTTTGGTAACAAAAGCACCCTCAAGTCTCAACGGTCTTGTTCTCATCATATTCTCACAAGAATGCGTCCAAACCAACGGTACGCCCCGCTTCTCGTTCCATGTTCTAGTGGTTGTTCTAGGTTTACGTTCTCCACATAACGAGTTGCGAAAAGTGGGGCCCATGGAGCGTGTATAGTATTTGGATAAAAAAGTTTTTTGGTTTTTGGGCCATAGAGGTTATCAAAGATGATCACGGTGTTAATGGGAAAATATTCAACTCCAATAATAATTTTGACTAAGGACGACCCGAACCCAATCGACACTGACCCCGACCACGGGTATGGAGTTATTTCGAGGTGACCCTATTAGGAGACCATCGGGGGGTCGCAGCGTTATCCAGAAGACTGCAAGTTCATGGGATGCAACTTTTAGGCGATAAGTGACGATTCACAACAGACACTCGTATGGAGTTATTTCAAGGTGACCCCATTAGGAGACCATCGGGGGGTCGCAGCGTTAGCCAGAAGACTGCAAGTTCAAGGGATGCAACTTTTAGGCGATAAGTGACGATTCACAACAGACACTCGACGACCAGTCCGGACGTAAGAAGAAGCGATGACAAAACATTAGTATTGTTTTGGTTTATTTTTATGAAATGTAATGTTCAATATTAATAAATCTAAAGTTATTTTATTTAATTTTGTGTTTAAATAAATAAAAATGACGTAACGATTACGTACGTAAAGACGAGACTATGAGAATTTGAAAAGGATGGTTGAAAAATGATTGGTTTAATATCTCATTATGCAAAAACTATCCTGATATAGAATTCCTATAGGTTGGTGAAATGGTACTATAATGAAAGTGATGCTTATTGATGGGGAGCTATGAAATATGAACATACGTAAATTCCATTATAATTTTTACTAAAATAGTAAAAGAAGAAAATTAATATATCAATAGTTTAGCTTCACCTCGTGAAGAAAGACACCCTCCGTTTACCTTCGCCATGTGAAAGGGGATCTTATACAGATGTACAAATCAGAGAAACTTCAAACATATCTAGTACATTCTATTTAAACACAAAAACATAGGGTCTCAAACCTGAATAGTTTGCTAGTTCTTTGATTAGTACATTCAACTTTTTTTTTTCCTGAACGTCAAGTACATTCGACTTAAAAAGGTCATAAACATAGGGTCGCAAATTTGATTGATGTTACAATACAATAACCAAAATCATCAATCAAAATTTGCGAACCTTTTCCAATTTTTTTCTTCCGCCAATCTTTAAATCCTCAGGTTTACGATCTTTATCGTTATCTTGATCCTCATCTGCATCGACGTAAATGATACCAGGATCATCACCATTGTCAACAATTTCATCACTCTCATCGTCATCATCATACTCATCATCATCATCATTGTCATCCATGTCTGCACGAAGTGTGTGGAACTCAGGAGGAGGGGTGCACTCTTCAGTGATGGCCTCGTCCTGTTTCATAACTAGGTGTCGAATAATTCTCTCATCTTTGTCTAGCATACTCTTGAAATCATTTATCCATTTTGCTTCAATCTCAAAGTTCATCAAAATATAATGTGCATTTTTTGCTTTTTGTATTTTGTAAGCCAGCCTTCGAAGCCCCCAATCACTGAATCTGTGGACTCGGCCCTTTTTCTCGCTTAGAAACTCTGTAGAAATAGTCAGCAAAGAATGAATGCAACCATAACTTTCATAAATAAAAAAATTGTTATCTTTAGTTTTTGCAATAAGAAAACCTATTACTATGTTGCATAAAGAACGATATGTATTTTGATACAAATGTTGATAATTTATAGTTAGCAAACAATCTCTATGCATGTCAAAGGTATCGGACAGGGCTAAACAGGTCAATAATCACTATACATGTAGTCAAGTTCTTACTACGTATAATTATTTAAAAACAAAAAATATGGACAAAAATCATGTGGCAGGTTGACTCAACCTACCCTAACCCATTTTTATTATTATCCAACCCACCCATTTTTGCCATCTCTATGTGACTTTGACACTAATAGAGTCCATTGCAGTGATGCAGAAATTGCGCATAATAATCTCTGTAAAGAAAATAATGTAAGAGGTGCAGGCGTTCAATAGGTTAAAACACTTGATGTCAAACCTGCTATGCCACAGATTCAAAATATGTTAACGACTTTTTAAGGTAACATCAAGATATAGGTACTTCCCCGATATCTGCAAAGCTTAATTTAGACACGATAAAAAAGGAATATCATGTATTAGTCGATGCCCAAAGCATGTATTTTCACTTTTCAAAGTCATCACAACGTGCAGAGTTTTATTTAGCTAATATATACAGCGTTCATATACGAGTAACTTAATATAGAGATTTGAGTCCAATGAGACGAAGGATCACCTTGAATTTTAAGATTTACTTTCTCAACTTCTTCTTCGAAGTTCTCATGGATCAAATAGACCACTTCATAGTGACGATCTACAAGAATAAGGCAATAACATAGTTAGACACAATTATGTGAAAATTTCTTATGAATTTTTAGCAATAAGATAAAGATTTCTCGCATTTAATGGAAGATATTCGGGAAATTAGTTGTTATAGTTTGACTTTTAAAGCCAATATGCATGCTCAATCTCTAAAGAAGACTCAATAACTACACCAAGAAGTACAAGTAACTGGAAATAGAAAACATAACATAACTATACATAGTCTAAACATACTTTTACAATCAAAAGTATAGATTACCCTTTCACAACGAACATATATCAGTAGAACTAATAACTTGCTACAGGTGTTAATATCTATCCAATTGCTTATAAATCGGTTGCTTTGGTTGTGATTCATCTCAAATGATTGTAATTCAACATTTCATTCTATGTAATCAAAATGTTGTTTTTGTGAAAAGAATTAATGCATTAGTTACTTCATCTATATTGCTGAAATGTACAACATATGTTTTACGAGTCAACTCAACCAACCGGGCTTGTAGTTGACCCTTACCAAGAAAATGAGCAGTTCCAGCCCCAACCCATTTGGATTCATTACACAACCCCACATTTTTGCTACCTCAAATAACTTGTAACGAGAACAATCAAAAAGGGGGAAATGGTCAAATGCAGCAAATGGGTCGCAAACTGCCAAAATTTTGTTTATAACGCATACAACCTATATTGTAGTTCAAAAATTCAGATCGTGTCATAAAAAATTTATTTTCTGAAAAAAACTAATGCGTTAACTAACGGATGATGATAAATCAACCTAAATTATATGTCTAAAAATCAAACTAATTATAGAATGATAACATTTGGAAGAATCAAAGGATAAGATTAGGTTAGAGACTTAGTGAAATCCACGTGATTATTAAAGTTATAGGTTGATTTTTAGGCATATGAATTAGGTTGATTTATCATTTTCCATAACTATATTATCTATTTCATGAAATGTACAAGTGTTTAGTCAACTGAACCTGAACCAATGTTGACTCGTACCCAACCCACACATCTTGCCATCTCAAATAACTTGCAACAAAAACAATGAGGTCGGTAAAAATTAGAAGAAAAAAAAAAAAAAAAAAAGCACAAATGTTTCAATTTCCTTTGGACAGAGAAGGGATAAAAATTATGGAGTTCCAATAATTAAGATAATGTAAACCAAAAGAAAAGAGAACATACTCTGTTCAGCATCCAAATCGCTTTCCAGCATTAGATTTAGAGCTTCATAGAGTTCCTCTACAGGTAACGAAACATTACAGTTAGGCCTAAATTCACTTCATGTTGCAAAAAATTACAAATTTAAACTGATAATGGTGAAAAACCATGCTATAGTCAAAGCATAGTTTAGACTTACGCTCATCAGCATCTGCAAACTCAGGAAGAAGTTGACCATCTTCTTGAACTACTTTCTGAGATAATAATCAGCCCAAAGATTTTAACTTTATCATTATGATCTAGATTCATGTAATGCTGGTCAATTAACTTAAAACAGAAGATAATTCAACCTAAAGAATGAATGAGTGCACCTATATTACACAAAAGAATAGATGCATACATTTTATAAGAAAAACTGAAAATCAATCTGTAAATGATCGGAATCAAATAGTCAGCTGTATATAGATAACATCACACAACTAATTTCTTGATGTATCAAAAAATCTAACTATATTCACCCTAAATAAGCATAACTTCATAATCATAATTACGCCTACGCAAACACTCGAACCAAATTATTAGTTCATACACACATCCAAAAACCTCCGTAAACGACACTGTTATAGAAAATTGTTCAATTTTCTCTCATACAAAAAGAATGTGCAGCCACATGAATGCAGAAACCATTATAAACTACTACAGTTTACTCTCCTTAAAATCATAAAACTGGTTTAAGAAATAGTTGAAATTTATTCATTCTAAAGAATGTGTAACCAACTTAATCTAGAAATATCATAGGAAAATGTTCATGAAATGTATCATACTTGTCGCACTTTCCTACACTATATTACTATGCATCAAATTCTCAAAACCTCTAATTTATGTATCAGACTTTCAATTTTTCCTGTTGTGTATGTATGTATGTATGTAATCTCTCAAAACTTCTATTTTTATGTATCAGACTTTCAATAAAATGACTATTTTTTATGAACTTTATCCACCGTATACAAAAAATTAGTCTCAAAAACCAACTATTCCACCACAAGTATAGCAATTAAACAAAAAACACAAGTTAAAAAATCACAAGAAACATAAAATACAAAAATAAAAGACACCAACCAAAAAAAACAAGAAATGAAAATAAAAAGTACCTGTTTGAGTAAAACTGATTCAGGGAAAACACCAGTAGTTTCATCTGGTTTTGCCACAAAACTATGTCTATCTTCTTTCTTTTTTTCATTATTATTATTATTTTTCTTGGAAGCCATGATTACCATTGATGATGATGGTTTTTTACTGAGGTTAAAGCACAAACTTTGTGAAGAAAATGGTAAAAATAAAGTAAACCCATTTCTTGAAAATGAATTTAATTTGTGCCCACTAAGTCTGATTGTAGAAGAAGAACAACATGAAGAAGATAGAGTCTCCATTGAGGTTTTAGAAAAACCTTTTTATTTTTTTATTTTTTTGTCCAAAGATAACGAAGTAGCTAATTTAACATTTTCTTTATTTTATATCTCTATAATAATATAACTAAAATACGGTTGGGGTACCCTCGGTATCCTTAATTTTCCTCATTTAGCCTAATCTTCTATTCTTATAAATTCTTTAATTTTTTAATATTAATGTAAATTAATTTTTTAACAATAAAAAATATGACCACATTAGTTCATATTAAAAATCTTAAGCCAACACATATTAACCATCATTTAAGACTCCATGTTGTACATGTATGGACTGTTTCGGGATGGATCAACCCGAAGAAAATCAAAACGTTCGAGATGGTCTTTGTTGATGAATTAGTATGTATTTTTCAAATTATATAGTTTACACTTTTAGAGTATAAGAAACTGTAAATTTTTTATTTAACTAAAGTTGGAAAAAAAAAGGGGTAAATTGGAATCAATATTTATATGGAATTAATTTTCGTATATTTTTTCTTTAACTTTCGTATCAATTAAGATGTGATATATGACTTAACTAATCTAAATATTATATATTAAATTTTGTATTTGTAACCTATATTAAGTCTTAGGATTTACGATTATATCTTTTTATAACCTTTTATATATAAAGTTTAAATTTGCTATAAGTAGGGTTTTGATTACTTTGAAATATTGATTTTGATTATTTTGATATCGTTTTGAAAGTAGTTTATTAATGGTGTATACATAAGACTTACAACGTAGAAGAGTTGGCCACCAGTTGCCACTTTCTAGGAGCAACCTATGTTCGAATCTTTCCAGAGGCAGAATTAGATTTAAATGGTTGACTAACCTTGACATTATCCCTGCTGGGGGCTATGTGGGTACCAATTCGGTACATCGGATCAAACGGCTCCTATCGATTTACCTTTTTTAAGCTTTTAGATAAAAAGTCAAATTTTGCTATGAGTAAGATTATGATTACTTTAATATATCGACTATGATTATTTTGAACTTGTTTTGAAACTAACTCATTAATGGTGTAACTTTTAGCCGATCTTATTCTATCAGGGGAAAATGCTACATATTGAGATGATGTTGAATGTTTTAGTATGATTATTTAGCATGGTGGAACAATTCATCATTATAGTTTGTGTATGACAGATATACTTCGGATCTTATGAAAAGCATGATATCAATTTTAAATAATACTTTATATAAAAACCTTTGAACCACATTATGTTTAAGATTTAACTCAACAAGAGATAGCTTTGCAAGGTTTTTTACTCGACATTTTTTTTTATCAAGAATTTGTTTCCCTGTCTTTCTTGCATTAGCCGATAAAATCATTTGATCCACGTTTATAATGTCCTTGGTTGGGTTCGTTTTTTATCCTGAATAATTTTCCTGGATCTGTATGCAAAGATGTTTATTCGATTTTTATGGTTAATTTGTTTGGGGTCTATTTTTTAAAATTGGATTAAATACATAGAAACACACTAAGAGAACTTACCAGTTTTTTCATTTTTTTTGTTATTTGCAGGGTTCTATCATACATGGCTTGGTCAATGGTGAATGGACGAAAAATTTTAGGAGTATTTTAACTGATGGAGTGGCTATTCAACTGGCAAATTTCCAAGTTGATTTCGGTATGTCTATTTAATATATTTGAATTCTAATTTTTTAGCTTTGATTAATATATTTTGAGACTACCCGGACGCTTTATATTTTCTTATGTTAAGTATTATGGGCTTAAGAAGACAGGCCGTGGGCTCATGGCTCAATTTTATCATTTGATTTGGTGAGTCATATTGGCCCAATTTCGCTAATCTTCAAAAGCCAAGACAATGGAATTGTTTCTAGGATGGAAAATAATATCTCTCTTCTAAGATCAGCCTAATTATTCTTTTAACAAATTTATTATATGATAATAATGATAAGTGTAATTCATTAATTTTCATAGGTTTTCTTTAACATTATTAAGTGTTTGATCAAACTATTAAACAATCATTAGACTGATTTGTTAAAAATATATCATTTTTTGAATCATATAAAATACTTTCTAAGTTTGTCTTGTGCACGTACTAATCATTATATATGTGTAGAATAGCAGGACAGTAACCTTATCATGGATAAAAAGTTATGTATTAGGTTTGTCCTACTCCTAAGAGGGAGAACATTTGTTATGGTAAGTATTAACTATGTCATGTAAATCAGAACGGGTATAGTAAGGACGCATATCGGATTAATTATGTTATAACTAAATCAAATTAAAGATAAAACTAAAGAATAGCTGAACTGTATAATAAATCGCTTCTAGAAATTGAAAGTTAGGTTTCAGCGCAGAGATTGGGGGAAGACATCTACGTGACTACGTGTATTTTTTATTTTTTTGTGGTGAAATAGTGAATACATCAGGCGGACCAGGTTTTGGACTATAAAATTGGGCTAAACCAGATAAAAGTTTTAGTATTTTAGTTAGGCATTTTTTTTCTCTAGTAAAAAAAAAGAGGGCAAAATGCCCAGAAACCCCTTAGTCCCGTAGAAGAATTTTTTCTCTAAGTTAGCGACCCTGCAACACTGCCTGAGGGTAAGTCCCTAGAAAATTCTTTGGACCCGGTAACCAGTGTCGGAAACAAGAATAAAAGGAAAAAAAGAAAAAGTTATATCACTAACCTTATGTCAGCGTAAAACAACGATCATCACTAGATAGTCATGACTTTTTTCTTTTTACAATATTTAAGAATTATTAACGATCTTTAAAAGTTTTTTGCACTTTGCTAATTTACATTTTTCTCATTTGGTTGCACAAATACGTCTTTGAAAGTTTTGACTTCGATAGTGATTAGAACATTAGTCTTATCATGGATAAAGAGTTAGGTATTAGGTTTGTTATCTTACTCTTAAGAGAGGCGTACCATTTCTTATAGTAACGACTAACTATGTCAGATTAATCAAGACGGGTATAGTAGAAACGCATATCGGATTAACCAGGTTATAACTAATTCCAATTAAAGATAAAATTAAAGTATACCTCAAATGTATAAAATGAATCCCCATCTGAAATTGAATATTAGGTTTCAGCGTAGAGATTAAGGGAAGACATCTGCGTGACTAGTATTTTTTGGATGTGAAATAGTGAATACATCAGGTGGGCCAAGTTTTGGACTATAAAATTGGGCTAAACCTAATGAATATTTCACTATTTTAGTTTGACATTTTTTTTTCCTTTAGTGAAAAAAAAAAGCAAGGGGTCTAAATACCCAGAAACCCTTTAGTCACGTAGAAAAAACTTTCCTCTCAACGTAGCGACCCTGCAACGCTGGCTGGCAGTGAGACCCTAGAAAATTCTTTGGTCCCCATAATTAATGGCGGAAACAAGAATAAAAGGTGTTGGGGGGGGGGGGGGTTCATTCTTCTTTGGCGACAAGGAAAGCTACCCCTGGCTAAAAGTACGCGAACATAATAATTTCTGGTTGACCATGTTCCCAGAAAAAAATATATTTTCGAGGGGGGGGGGGGGGGGATTATATCACTAGCCTTATGTCAACGTAAAATAACGATCAACACTAACTTGTTGTGATTTTTTTTAGATTTTTAAGAATTTTTTAACGATCTTTAAAAGTTTTTTGCACTTTGCTAGCTTACGTTTTTCTCATTTTGCTGCATAATACGTCTATATAAGTTTTGATTTCGGTAATGAATAAAACGGTAGCCTTATCATGGATAAAGACTTAGGTATTAGGTTTGTTATCCTACTCCTAAGAGAGGGAGAACGTTTGTTATAGTAACTACTAACTATGTTACGTAAATCAGGATGAATATGGTTGGGCCGCATATCGGATTAATCAAGTTAGAACTAAATCAAATTAAAGATAAAACTAAAAAAACGTGAATTTTGTATAAAATGAATCGATTCTCGATATTGACAATTAGGTTTCAGCGCAAAGATTGTGATGGTATGAGCACTTACGGTAATGGGTAAAAAAGCACTCAAGCGACTGACTCAAGTCACTCAACTATATATCTCGATCTCGTTAAGCAAATTAAGCCAGAACGATTGGCCAATAGAGGTTTATCCATAAGTCATGAGTTCGAATCATAATGTTGATATGACTGAATTTTTTCTTTGGACAGCTACTATGCAGTTATGTTGACCCATTAAAAGTTGAAACAATGTGTATTATCTTGAATTACGTTCACCCTTTTATGGTGGGTTGACGAAAAATTGAACCACACCATTTCAAAAAAAAAAAAAAGAAGTTAAAATTAAATAAAATCCACAATGAAACAAATCTCACTATACAATGTCTCCCCCAATTTAAACTTCATATTTGCCACTAAGATGGTGAGGGAGGTTGGTAAATGTTATATATTTCATTTTGATGAAATTTGATTACGACAAGAGGCAAATTTCTGGTCAATTTGTGTGTTTTTGTCCATCTGATTGCAAATTGTGCGTTTCTCCCGCATCTACATCACTTTGCCATAAACAAGCAATTTTACAGAGATAAATACAGAAGTCGTAGTTTCTTTTGAATGATCTGTAACTAACTATCATTTGTCGCACTTTGTGTCGGGAGAAATCTTTATACAATCTTATATTGTCGTCACTCGTCAATTCATATATGTTTAATTATTATAGTTTAAAATAAATTAAAACTTGCTTTCTATGAACAATAAATAAAAACTTGCTACGAACAGTAATTGTTATACTAACCTTAATATGTTTTACGCACTAAACCACCAATATTCTGTTTGTTGATTTAGATTGTCTTGGTTTGTAATTTTGCATATATAGAATGGAAGGTTAGAAAAGTCCAAGAAGTTACTGCTAGTTTGCTTTTTGATATCTAAGGGTAACTAGCACGATATCCGAACAATGCGACGGTCGTGGCCGTAACATCAGTCTGGTGGGGTGGTGATTGCGGCAACTATTAGTGGCGGTGTCGATGTCGAGTGGTGTAAGTTGATATAAACGTAACTAATGTAAGGCTGGTGGTGAAAATATTTCAAAAGATAAAAGGATAAACGCACAAAGCGACAGTGATATGGTGGAGGCAGCACCGGTGGTGATGGTGACAAGTGGTGATGTCAGCGGCAGCGAGTGGTGGAAGTAATGATGTAAAGGTAATTGATCTAAAGAGGTAGTGGAAATATTCTAGAAGACAAGGGACTCATTGTGTGAATTAATTCATCAAGAGTAGAATGGTCATTTTATAATTATATTTTTCAACAGGGTGCATAATCTTTATATAGTACGAGTAGTATAGATAGATGAAAATAAAGTAACTAGGGGTTTAAAGTCTAAACCGTCCGAGTTGTGGGTTGGTTCCTTTCAAAAGACGTGCTTATGCTAGTCCAAGCCCGATCGCAACCATGTTGTAAAAGTAAAACATTACCATGCTTACTCCAAAACCTCAAACATCAGCCTAAAACAACAGCACGAACTCACTAACAGGTCAGACAAGTAACTTTTAGTCAGCATCAGTGGTTCGGGGTTGACTAAAATACTTCTTAACTAGAAAAAAATGCAACTTATTTTCTGATGAGGTATTGTCTATCATGACACAAACTACATTATTACAGGGAGAATATAACCACCTTTGTTCACTGTATTTGGGTAACTTTCGGGCTGTTCTACCTTTTTTTCAACTAATCTTTTTTCACTGTCCTAGCAATGTTTAGTTAACAAGTGTAACACGTATCGACATATCGAAATTGCCAACTATATCTCGGAGACATCTACAGTCAGAATCCCTTTTTCAAGTAATATAGTTGTCAACTCAGTTAACAAATGTTGAAAAACGAAACTATTACCTGTGACTCAGAGCTCTCATTTTAGTAAAGTTAATTCATGACCATATACATTACACCAATTTAAACCTCTCACCATTTCTTACCTTTCTTCTTTTTTTTATTGCCATTGCTTCCACCAGCGCTGCCACTGTTACTAGAGCTCCCACTCTTGGAGCTATTCGAAGGGATATCTGAGCCACCATTGGCTGCAAAATTTTCAAACATGCCTGATTGAACCGCGTTTTGTAACCACTCCATGAATTCCTCTTCAGTCATAGTTTCGTCCATATTTGGCATCCCGCCACCTCTATGACTTGAGCTTGGTCCCTTCCCGTTAGTGTGCTTTGACATTACAGTCGTGTTTACATGAAAGCTTGGTTTATGAGTGTTTGCTGGACATCTCATTCCCTGCAACCAAAATAGTCAACAATGGATCACGTAACAGCATCTATAAAATAACCTTTTTGTCAATAACACCAAGTAACGCAGCGACTTGGGCGGGTTGGAATAAGTCATTCTTTATTCCCAGTTTAAAAGATCCAGGCTGACCGACAAACATGTTTTTTGTCATATCTTTTATAATAATGAATGGGTTTTTTAATTCTAAAGAAAATGTTTTAATAATAATGCTAATAAACCATTCACTAAAACGATCTAAAAGGTTGTATAGCATTTGAACCATAGATAAAAACAATTTATCTGAATCGACCAACTCATAAGTAAATGGGTCAATTTACCATCGAGCAAAAACTAAAAATCTTCTTTGGTCATCTTACTACTAGTCTACTACAACTATTAAACTAGCCACTGTGTCTCCTTTTTGACAACTTCTGGACACCAGCCCTACGTATTGGCCAATAAAAGTCAGTTGACAATTTGATGGTTTTAAGTTGAAATGTGATTAACTTGACCATTTTGTTGGAAAGCAAGGGCAAACAAGACTATTTATGCCACTTCAAACAAAAAATGAAAATCAAATAAAACTGATGATCAATAAATGATTGGAATATTAGCCTCTTAGAGTAGCAGTAGCATATAAGTTGAAATAGTAGCAAAATAACCAATACATGGTCCAACAACTATTTTCTTTCAGAATGCAAAATGATGATGCTTCTTTTATTCCAAAAGAAGTTACGGTACAAAACTTTAGGTCAAATCAACTTTTTACAGCTTTACCAAAAAGAGAACATTTTTGGCCAATATGAGTGTTAAGACATTTATACCCTCACATTTTGTTTGATGTGTATGAAACAGCATGAGGGTTAAAATGGCCAAACACATTAATGTGAAGTGTATGAAGTAAAAAGGTCCATGTACAAATCACCTTTCTTTTGCAATTATTAAAAACGTACTTCATATATATCACTAAAAGATTATTATAAGTCAAGTAAAGCATTGCAATCCCATGAAACTGAGAATATCAAAGTTGATATACATTCCAAGTATCCAACTCCTTAACCTGGGTGATACCGATAGACTCTCTTTAAGAGTATACTCCTGTCTTTAGTTTGATTTCTTCTGAGTTTTTAGCCAAATGTGTGAGCCTTACAAACATTATTGCTAAAACCTTTTGTCCTTAGAATTTTATCCATACATTCTATTTTTCTATTTTATTCAATAAACTTGTAAAATATAAAACAAACTTTATAATGTGTTTAACGCAGATAGAAAAAACTGTCATGAACCCAAACTTTGAAATTCACCTTATGTTTTTACTGATTTTAAAATTTCCTCTCCTATACATAGGGGTGATAATTTCTTTTATCCATATTAATTTGGCTTTTCTAGTTTTAGATTTCAATGTCAATTTGGTTATTTCAATTTTAGTGACATCCAAGTTCTTTACAGAGTTGTAGATATCCTTCGAGGTATCAAAATCAGTGTTGTGAGTAACATCCAAGTTCTTTTCAATAGCTTATATATAATTATAGTTTTAGTGAAATAGAAAACTATTTACATGTGTTCTTAAGATGATAAATGTTAACTTAGTTTCATAATTAGTTTTTAGTGATATGTGCGTCTTAAATAAAGAAAAACTGTGTTTTCATAAAATAAATGACAGATAAACTAATTATATTATGTAATCGTGTATTAAAAAGGATCTGTTGAAAAACTGCACAAATCATTTGTGAATAGTTCTTATGGTTTTTAATATATGAAGGCATGGAGTAAATTAGAAGTAAAAAATACTGCAATATTAGAGAGTTGAAATGGGTTTATTGTTTATAAAAAAAATAAGAGAGAGAGAGAGAAATTAAGGATATATATATATATATTTAGACACAGCAAATTGGTATTTACTTTTTTTAAAACACTGGTTTGAACAAAAACTCGATATTTCACCGGTATAAATGATATAACATCTTGTTTTGGAACATCAATTCTAAATAAAGCTGGTATATTTACCTGGCACATATACCATTCTGTAGCATCATATATCTTGCTATCTGCACAAACATATGCCCGTGGGAGATCTACCTGCATATTATTAACAAAAATAAAAATGAGTAATTTTCCGTACAAAGATGCTAAACGCAAACACTAACAAAGGATGCTCACATACCTTCTGAAACATTCCAAAAAGAAGCGGTTGGGATGATTGTTCAACCCACCCGTCCCCATCTTTGGCTGGATGAAAGTCTTTACAGTCCTTCACGGTTAACAGAAACAGAAAAAAGATTCAAGCAATGATACATCTAGATCATAACTAAACTAAATTGTGGTAAAGAAATACCTGGCACGATCTGGCTCTAGATTTTGTCTTTTTGGTGTAAAACCACATGTGAAAACTGCCACAGTTTTGGCATGCAATTCGCCTAGACTCTCCTGAGGGATCATCCACGTGAACCTCCGTGCCTCCAAATGTAGATCCAAAAAATCCATGTCGTTTGTTCTGAAACACATGTTTTTTGTCAGATTAACAAGTTAGGAAGGGTTAATTGACCGAGAAAAACTGCATAGCAAGAGATGCTTAACAAAATCAAACCTTTTAATCTTTTATAATGTCTTCAATTAAATAATTTCAATAAGCAGCAAGTCAACAGCGCGGTATAGTTCAAAAAAAATAATGAAAACAAATACTATATAGAAACAAAGTTCCATGTACCTAGGTTTTGGTTATAATAGCAAATATAGTACAAATATTACATCATGGTCACAGCCTTCATATTGTGTGATGATTATAGGATAGTAAAGAATTTTAACATATGAAAAAGGAGACTGCAAAATACAATTCCAATACATCTCCTTTAATGAATAAGTATAGTTGAGCTACTCTTTGTCACATGCTTTATATGTTCGTTGTGAAAAGTTTCAACTTTGTAACATATGAAGATGACAATGTTGTCGCAAAGTATACAGGTCAACTATTTCCCCATTCATTTACTTTCTTTTATCAGATCTTTAAAAATGATAAAAGCACAAGGATTGAGGGTTTTATTGAGCAGAAATTGATGAGACTCTAGTGCTTAACCTAATTCTTAGTAAAGTAGTCCATAAACGGTCTACAGATGCACAGAAAAAAGGCATATAAACAAATACCTTTAATAGTGTATACCAAGCTTTATACAGTTATAACATCGTTGAAATGGTATTGAATATAAATGTGACAATGTCAATGATAAGCACAGTGACATACATAATTAGCCAACACTCTAAATATTGGTCTTCTCTAACACAGTTATGCTGTAATGTTTATTAGGAATCATTGTTTTTTTTTACTTTTTCCAGCACTTGCAATGGCATGGTAACTAACACTCCTATCCCAAAAACCATGAGCATATCCTATTTAAAATTACCTTAAATATACGACACTCCCGTTTTACATAGATTCCGGTCATAGTTCACCTATTTGCCATCTTTTTACATAATACATGTATATTGATTCGGCTATATAAGTTTTCTAGGCTTTGTCTTGTTACAGATTATTTATAGGTATGTGATCATTAATCAAAGACTCTTCTTAAACTATGAGTCAACTCGGAACTTTCCTTTTGGGAGCGTAGGGACTAAATTTTTGATAAAACATATGAACTTGAATGCAAGTATTAACCAGAATTATTAACAGCAATACTTTGCCACTTCTTGATATTTTTTGAATTTTTGAAGCTATATGCATACAACTTGTCTTTAACATACAAACATATATACAAAAGAGCAAGTGTAGCCTGATATTACACCCTGCACTTGTTGTTCCTTGTATACTTATAATACTGTAGGACTTCTGGAAAAAAATTATAGAGTCCAGTTGCCATAAAGTCGATAAATTCTTGTATGCTTAATATGGTTAGTTACACATATCATAATACCAATATTTTATGATTATTGTATCTAACCATAAACATCCTCATAATGGACTCATCCAAACAAGCAAGTGGAATTAACTTCTGTAGGTGTGTGAACTTTGCCATGTGCATTAAGAGAACTTTTACAAGGAATAACATTACACAGATTTATGATTCCAGGAAAGGACTGCATGCAGGGCACAAGTTAACACCTATTTGCTTAGAGAATCAAAATAATTACTTATATAATTATGTAGCTTTTCAGTAATAAGAAGTTTGCATATTCGGTACACTTCCTCGAAAACTAAATCAAGGATTCTACAGTTAGATAAATGCGACTAAAGGAACCAAAGGGTCTTTGACCGAGTTGTATTGGGGTGGCCCATCAACTTAGAGGTGGTGGGTTCAAATCTCTTTTGAGGCGGGTAGTGTAATATCAGGTTTTAGGTGCGTAACTCTTTGCCTTTCCAGAAGAAAGTAACAAAAGGTTTCATAAGGACAATTAACTTAAGCAGACCACACATAACTATAAAGAATAGATAATCACACCTTTGGAGTAGCATCTTGAAATCTTCGGAAATAATTTAATAGATCTTCCCTTCTCAATTCATCATCATATGTTTTTTGCTTAGAAGTATCTAACAAAACCTTAAGAAAAAATAAAGAGTTCCAATATAGTCAAAAAAATTAAAAAGAAGAAATAAAAGAAGGCATGCACGTGTAGCAAGATAAAAATAGCCGTCGAGAGAAAAGTTGGAAACAAGAAAAAGTACCTCGTATGCGTTTTGGAGTTTCTTAAAAGCCTCTGCCGCTTTTTCATTACCCATATTTTTATCAGGATGGACCAGCATTGCCTAACATCAAGAACCAAGAGGGGAAAGAGAGTTAACAAATCATCTTATTTTCCTTCTATATGTTAATAATACACACCAAATGGGACTCAGCCAAAAAGTGACAGCATAATATTATATGAACCTTTTTTCTGTATTCCCTCTTGAGAAAAGTGATATCTATTTCTTGGAATCTAGATAAACCCAATGCTGAATAGTGATCAGCTGAGTTTAACAACCGAACAACTTCTTCTTCCGATGTTAATTCAGCATCAGACCCACTTGTTGAAGGTACCCCAGAGCCACGGTCAGCTTGTGGATTGGTCCCACCATCAGTGGATGAAGCACGCGCTTCCTCACCATTGAACACACCTGTTCCACCTTGCATCCCAGCTGTTTGCTCAGGGACACTATTGGATCTTCTATGCTCACTCATGTTATTCTTCAAAAAGTATATAAGAGCGTCACTTGAGAAAAATGATAAATTCAGAGTTACAATAATGCCAAGCCAGCCAGTCAGTGTCCATGCAGAATATACAGAATACACAGTCATGATTAGCAGTGCCACGCGCTCACGGCTAAATATGAATGTCGCTCCTGCACATTACAGTATCAATGATATTAAACAAACACATAAAAAACATCTATATAAAAACAATGTAGAAATAAAGTGTTAAAGACTGACCACTGAGGGAGAAGACAATTAAAGTTGTCCAAAAGCTTCCATACATCCACAAGAAAACAATTCCAGAGATAGCAAGCAACAAAAGACCAATGGTGAACCCTACAAAAAGTGCTACCAAAGCAACTATGGCCTGTAAAAATAACCATGAAAGTTAATTATCAGAAGAGCAAGAATAAATCTTTATTGTTGATATGCATAATAAGAAGTTAAAGAACATTTCCAAGCACAGTTGCTTAAGTAAATACTGACCCAGGTTGATGGTATTTGATAAACATAAATGACAATTCCTTTCGATAGCATATTGGCATTTAAAAACCAGTAATTAGTAACCATTATGAAATTACTGCATAATAACCCTATCACTCTCACACCCATTAGGTGTCTAATATTTATTCACATATAACTGAAACTTCTCGGAATGTTTAGTCGATGTTCATATACCGGTTATGTTAAAACTAACAGCTTTGAGTAACACCTAGTCACCTTACTCAATCTTAGTGTCAGTGCTGCAAAGATTAACCCATCTATACTTACTAGAGCCACTACAAACACACAAGTAGTCGAGTTCCTGGTTAGATTGTAACCTATTGATCTAGATAAGTTCACTGTAACTACTCATGGATGGAACACTTACAAGACAGATACTTAACATGACAGAGCTGTATGGGACTTATAGAAAACACACTGTATATTTCTTTTTTTTTTAAAAACCGGCAATTATGAACAAACTATATATAAAAAGTAAAAGCCAAGAAGGAAAATAAAGATGCATGATAAAGGAAAGCTTACAAGAGCAAGTAGCTTACCCCAACAGTAATAAACTTAAGTATTCCCATCATTGCAACTACCGAAAAGATGCTGCACCAAATAACTGTGAAAACTGATGTTGTCCCCATGCGTATAATAGAGTCTATACCTCTAAGGGAGCAATCTAGCCAAACCATAAAAAGGACAAGCAATATGCTGGTGAATTGTATAAGCCATTTCAAGACAATCGGGTAAGCACGCTTGATTTTCATTTTAACATAATCACGAGATCTCAATATGTTGGTTACTACAATATCAAACAACGGCTTGTGTTTGTGCAACCATTCAGTTGAGGCCTGCGAGACAGATGACACAAATGTTTTCAAGTACCTAACAACCAAGGTTTCCGGAAGCTCTACAATTTCAGGTAGGCCATCCTCATCAAATCCATTTAAAGAGGGGGCAGACCTACGTTTTCGATTCTTAAATCCAGATGTACCATTAGCTGATGCCCACTTCTCCTCTTCCAATCTAGAACTTCCAGTTGTTGACATATTATTACTGCAATCTTCAGAAGTACCGTCACGAGGTTCTGACTGCTCTGCAGTAGATGTACCTCGAATATCCACTTTATTATGTTTTCCAGATTTGTTTGTTCTTTTCTTCTCATCTTTAATATGATCGAATTTGTGAACGGGCTCCGTCACAGGTACGCTTTGTTGCGTATCACTAAAAAGTTCTTCCTTCACGACCTTCACATTGTTTACACTTCCTTTTCCCTTTTTATGCGGCATTGCTGACCCCGATTGGATACCTCCTTTCTTGTGAGTTGATGGGCTTCCATCCAAACCATTCTTCTGATGGTTCCCTTTCCGGGCCATTTTAAATTATGATACCAAACCAATCCAAACCCAGTTTCTAAACAAGTGAAAGCGAATCGATTTCTAACTGTTTACGGTCATCAGAGTCTTGAAACGCAGATGATTTCGCGTAAACAATCAGAGCTGTAAATATAAATAACTACCATATGTAAGACTTGGTAAGCAATAAGGATAATAACACAAGTGGATCAGTCTATGCTCTTCATACCAGGGAATATGACATTATTAGTTATATACATACATACACACATACATATATATAAATATATAAAGATCACATAAGTGAACAACAAATAAAATTCCCAGCTGAGTCAGAATGAAAACCCTAAAGATTACATTAGATTAGACTAGATTGGCAGTAAATCATGTGGTTTAGGGGGCATGTATAAAAACAAACAAATTGTATTATAATATAGATATATAGATAGATAGATATAGAGATAGAAGGAAGGGGGATATATGAGCTGACCAGTAGATATGAAGAGGAAAATGGAATGAAAAGATACGCGCTGCCGAGTGTTGAAGAAGTGTTTATATTTGATGCTTCGTATACATACATGAATCGAATGAATTTAGTCTGGGTGGGGCGGATGTTGGGTTATTATGGGATAGGTATCCGATGTGGTCTTTTTATTCCCCCATTACCCAAGTACCAACATCATCATCATCATTCATTCATATGTACTTTTCTTACCATAACAAACATAATTTTGTATTCACCTCCTTTTTTTGTTTTTTTTTTTTTACGATATAATGGTGAAACCTAATACATACAACAACAAGATAATTACCATGGGTCATAACAAGTATTATATCGAAGGAAAAAACCCTAAAATTTGTTATTCCTAAGGATCAAACTCAAAACCTTTTAACTAAAAATAAGAGTATTTTTAAATTTTTGACCAGTTAGCTAGTCATCATTTATTTTACTTTAGTGTTTTACATACAATAAACATTATTTTCGAGTTGTTTACATACAATACACACAACTTTAGTTATTTCCTACTATAGACATTCGTTCAAAATTTGTTACATTCCAAGATACTTATCCCTATACAAAACATAAAACTTGGAAGCATATTAGAACATATTAAACATCACAACGTGCATTTATATCAAGCATACACAACTATCATGTTAGTCATACAAACCACTTCTTACCCTCAAGCATGATATATAAGCATATAGGAATCACATCATGCACACATATATATAAGCAAATACAATACTTAATAAACATAAGATCTAATTAACCCATATCGAATAAAGATTGTTAATCTACCGATGTACAAAGTAACATAGGGTACATGCTAGTCCTAAGTTATTCGAGGACAGAATAGTCAAAAATTGCCCACTATCAAATTTATAGTGAAATGACCTAAAGACTTAAAACATTATCAAGTTATAAGTCAATTCTTATTTAATAAATTTAATGCTTTAAATTTAAAAACCGAGGAAATGAACTTCTAATAAAAAGTTTCATGTTGCCCGTCACCTTAAATGAAAGATTTGTACAAAGATCATAATAGTCAATATTAGCTAAATTGCTTAATTTTCTAAAAACCTCTTTAATTACAAATAAGTATTTTAAAATCATATTAAAAGGATTATAATATTTAAAAATGATGGGTAGTTAACAAAAATTTATACATTCATAGTGAAAAAAACCAGACCTAAACCAGGGTTAGTATATTGAACGATCGACCGGTGCCCGATTTTACCGGCAGAATTGGCTGATACGTACCGATTTTTAAAACATTGATAATAATATAAAATACTTATATTACTATTTATTTATTATGTGTTTTATTTATATCAGTGTGATCTTTACTTTACTACTATATAAAAATTAACCGCTCTTTTATCTTTAAAAATAGTTATAAAAAAGTTAGTTACAAATTAATCAAACTACCTTATATGAACCCTCTTTAGAAAGGGAATTGATATTCGTACCACATGTTGTGATAAATCTACCACACATGTGTTTTAATAACTTGTACAGTGCATTCAGAAAGTTGTACTGTGTGGTAGATTAATCAAAATTTATGGTACGAATATCATTACCCCTTTAGAAATGATTAGAGGTAATGGCGGCACCACATATGGGGCAAAGGGGCCAATTCCTCAAAATTTAAATTTTGCTATGTTTTTTAGAATTTTTTTAGCGACTTTTAATAATTTTCTTTAGGTTTATAACATTTTGACCCGCTTTATATATATATATTTCACGAATTTTTTTATTTTGTCTTTTTTAGATTTTTTTTTTTTGTACCGCCTCTAATTAGATGGTAAATGATTATTTTGCCATTCATAAATTAATTTACACCACCACTCTTTTATTCTTTAAGATATTCCTCTTTAGATTAATTATGTTTATTTCGATTATCTACACCATTAGTCACCACTACCATCACGAGTCGCTGCTACTATGTATGAGCAAATGAGCCAGAAACCCGAGGCCTGACTCAGTCCCGCCCGAAAATAACCCAACCGTCTAAAAGTTTAACGGGTCGGGTTTCAATTATGTTTTTTATGCATCACCGGTTTTTGGGTTTTGTAGGTCAGGCTGAGTTTTGATACGCGATGCAAAACGATGAGCTGATATCCCAAAAACCAGACACTTGAACCGATCCGCGCAAGAGCTCAACGAGTTAGGCATCAATTATGATTTTCGTGCAGCTTCGGGTTTCAAGTTTTGTCGGGCCGGATTTTGAACCATCAACATATGTAGCCGTTACCATCACACCACCGTTACAGTTGAATTACGTGGATGTTATGCTAGTTTTTTAATACCGGGGGCATAAATGTATAATACATACAAACGAAATAAGGATCCAATAAGATATGGACTTGTAAATTTCAAATATATATAGCTCCATGAGTCCATACTTTTCAAGTATTGGGCCTTTAGCTGCTTTTCAGACTTTTCTCCATCTCCAATAATAATAATAAATATAAAATAAAAAAGTAAATAAATAATTAAATATAATAACTGTGCTGGGTTTCATCGTTTCGCTTGCTTGCTTGGAGAGAAAGACTAACAAAACCCTCCATTAATTAGGTTTTATCATCAAGGTTTCAATTTCCATTCTTTTCATTAATATTTTAATAAACTATGGATCCAGAACAAAACAACAACGTTAAAAATAATGGTGCTGCTGCTGCTAATGGAAGTGTAAAAGCTCCTACCAAAGATCCCAAGAATAAAAAAGATGACAAGAAGGATGAAGATCTTGTAAGTATTTTGAAAAAAATTATACCTTCTTTGAAATTTGTTTCTATTACTGAAAAATAATGTTTTGATTTTTTAAAAAATTATTATAGTCAGAAGAAGATTTGGAATTGAAACAACAATTAGAGTTATATGTTGAAAGAGTTCAAGATGTTGATCAATCCTTACAAAAAGTTGCCCTTGAAAGCATGAGGTAATTTTTTTTTTTTGTATTATTTTTTTTTTTTTAGTATTTTTGTAGGGATAATGCTAAAAAAGTAGGGTTTTTTTTGTTGATAGTATTGTGGGCTCTGTTTTATTGACATTTGTTAGCTTACAGTAGTTAAAAGTTTGGATTTTTAGGTGGTTACTAAAGAATGGTTAGGGTTCCTTGTTAGTTTTGGTCAAGCAACAATGGTTTATAGTGAAAAAGGGAGATTAACCAGGTAGATGGAGGGTGGGCGGCTTTTCTGTTCAGGTTACCCGAAAATTTGCAAACTACATATATATTAAAGTGTACCCGGATGTTTGTTTGAATGGCAAGGTGTTGTTGGTCACTGTGACTCACACACACACATTAAAGTGTACCCGGATGTTTGTTTAAAGTGAAAGGTGTAGTTGGTCACTGACGTTATGTTTTTAGTCGTTCTTTGTTCATTGTATGTGTGTGTGTTCTTTGATATTTTTAATGGTTTTGATCAAATATCCTTGTTTCATTACAAGTGCATCATGCATGTTCTAGATTGTTTCATATAGTGATTTGTTATTCATATATGCTCTTGGAAATTCGCATAAACTAAATCTTGAGTTAAATTTTGATAAAGATGGATCCATGAGTGGATATATGGGGAAATATTCGTAACTTAGGTGCTGAGTCCTTTTGTCAGCTTACTTGTGTAACCACTTTCCTCTAGTGATTCTTTGCATGCTATAGACCAGGAGGCCTGCTCTATTACAAGCTAGTGAATCTGTGATATGAATTCCACATTACAGCTTGTCATTTTAGCTCATTTGTTGTTTCATTCAATGTTAGTTTTCCATTTTTATGTGAAACCAGTTAGACATGTATATCCAATAAAAGGTAATTTAGGTTATGATTCTGACAATGTATATTATGTATTTGTAGGCAAGAAATTAGGACATCTACCAGTTCTATGACTTCGGTTCCAAAGCCATTGAAGTTCTTGCGTCCGCATTATGGAACTCTAAAATCATTTTACGAGACAATGCCAGAATCAGATATGAAGGTCCTTTTTCTCTATTTGGAGCATCGTACATCTTTACTTTTTTTTTTCTTAGACTTTCTGATCGTTGTTAATTTTTTAATGCAGAAATTGCTTGCTGATATTCTCTCAGTGTTGGCTTTGACAATGTCCGCAGAGGGTGAGCGGGTAAGTGAACCATGCACGTATAGTAATTTCTATATTTTCAAGAATCTATTAGAAATCATCAGTGGTTGGTTTAATTTCTGATACATGTTTCTAACCTTTTCAAGTAGTTTCTGCTATCTGTTGGTATATAGTGATCATTTTGCTTGCAGTTTTGAAAGTGTTCTCACTTTACGATATATTGCTCTTTTACTAATGCCTTTTTACATTTTTTTTTTTTTTGTATTTCAGGAGAGTTTGAAGTATCGATTGCTGGGTTCTGAAGGTGATATTGGTTCCTGGGGTCATGAGTATGTTAGGTAAGCACTTGTCCTTCGTATCTAAACCCTAGTAATCAATTCATTATTTACGACCTCCATAAATAACAAAAAAGGCAAGAGAACCGATATGTCCTTGCTTGCTCTACTATCATAAATGAAATTTTTTGGGCTCATGTTATTACACGATTGTCTCGTCTCTTCAGGAATCTGGCTGGTGAAATTGCACAAGAGTATTCTAAAAGAGTGGTACCTTTTCTTCCTTAACTTTATTTATTATTATTTATATCTTCTATGAATGTTGGGCCTTTGTGTCTTTTGAGTTGATAAGGATGCTTGCTCTTAATTGTATTTGTTTTGTGTTTCGGAACTCCATTATATATATGTGTGTGTGTGTGTGTATAATATTTATGACTTTGTGGCAATTCAGAATGAGGAATCACCCGTTAATGAAATCATAGAGCTTGTGGAACAAATTGTAGCTTTCCACATGAAGGTATGGCTTATTTGACATTGTATTTGTAATGTTGCCTAATTTTTACATTTGCCATTTTCACCTGTTTTTCTTCATGTTAGTGTATTTTATAAACATTATATACCACTTATTTCTGTATTGCAGCATAATGCTGAACCTGAGGCTGTAGATCTACTGATGGAGGTATTCCACTTTACAGTTCTTGACATACTTGATCTATTGGTTATAAAGATGAATAAGAATTTTAATCTCGATTAAATTCAGGTTGAATATCTTGATCTACTAGCAAAGCATGTCGACAAAGCAAATTACAGAAGGACTTGTCTGTACCTAACAAGTTCAGCAAGGTAAATTACATATTATGGATTAATTGTTTTCTATGTTCGGCTTAAAATTTATTCTTGTATATTTATGTGTAGTCAATCCTTCTCTGCTTTTATATATCATAAATTAATGTACTGCATTTAATTGTATTCACCTTTTATTATCTAAAATTGTGTAGATACCTCGCTGGACCAGATGACATATCAGTATTGGAAATCGCATATGCAATCTACACAAAATTTGAAGAGTACCCTAGGGCACTTCAGATTGCACTTTATCTTGACAACATGCAGGTTAGGAATCCAGGTTTATTTTGATACATTTTTTCAATAGTATGCATGATAATATAAGCTTTAGATCAACAGATTTCTAAGCTTCCATGATGTGGTGTTGTCCTTGATGAAGTGTTGTGGTTTTTGTGGGTTATATTATTTGAACTATGATGCTTCCTACAGTTTGTGTCCGCCCAACTTCAGTATTATACTAAATTAGGAGCTTACTAAATATTGATATATCCATGAAGTTCAGATAGACGCTATTATGTTATTGCTATTGTTAAGAAAAGCCCTAAAGAGGATTCACAATCTTGATAATTTTAGTTTAAAAGAATATTAGAGCAGGAGTCGACATAACCTTTTGCTTGTATATTGGGATAAATTTGAATAACTTCATGCCGGGTTTGACTGGTTTTTTTTCTTCTTTGGTGTATGATTTCTGTTCTAATACGACATTGGATTTTTTGGCAGCATGTGAAGCAGATTTTCACTTCTTGTCCTGATCTTTTGCGGAAGAAGCAATTTTGCTACATTCTTGCTCGTCAGGTAAGTTGTGATCCTTTTTCCCCCTTTTCGTTTTACCATCATCTAAAGCTACAAATGATGCATGGCGTTTTTAATCTTATTGGTACTCTATATATGTAGGGAGTAAGTTTTGAGCTTGATGAAGAGATGTGTAGTGATGATGAAGACAGGGAAGTCTTGCAGGAGATAATCAACAATACTAAGTTAAGTGAAGGCTTTCTTACCCTTGCGCGAGATATTGAAGTCATGGAGCCCAAATCTCCTGAAGATATATACAAGGTTTGGATCATTAATGATGAAGTCATGATATGAGAATAAAATTTTAGTTATGAATTAATCTTATTTACAAGTCATAAGAGCATGTTCATGATTTACCATAACTAAAGGTCATCTGATAGTTCAATCTTTCATCATCTAGGCACATCTGCTTGATGGCCGGGCAAGTGCGGGTGCAAGTGTTGACTCAGCCAGGCAAAATTTGGCAGCGACGTTTGTTAATGCATTTGTGAATGCTGGTTTTGGTCAGGTAGATTGTTTGCTGAATATGCCTATTCAAAGTTTGTGTGCCGTTTTGTGTAATGCCTTTTCTTTTTATCTCTTTAAAGGATAAATTAATGACGGTCCCAGCAGAGGCTGCAAGTGGAGGCTCTTCTGGAAATTGGCTTTTTAAGAACAAAGAACATGGGAAGGCCAGTGCTGCTGCAAGTTTGGTGTGTAAAGCTGTTCTAGCTCTCTTGTTCAAATGTAAGATGTATATGTTCAGATCATTTGTTAAGCAGCTGAAGTTTTTGTTTGTATCGCTTTAGGGAATGATTGATCTTTGGGATGTTGATGCTGGACTTGCCCAGCTTGACAAGTACTTCCATAGCAATGATAATCACGTAATATCTGGTGCCTTGTTAGGAGTTGGGATTGTAAACTGTGGTATCAGGAATGAC
The DNA here is from genome assembly GCF_010389155.1 of Erigeron canadensis. Taxonomy (NCBI): domain Eukaryota; kingdom Viridiplantae; phylum Streptophyta; class Magnoliopsida; order Asterales; family Asteraceae; genus Erigeron; species Erigeron canadensis. Next base: position 24,460,066 of record NC_057768.1, read on the forward strand.
TGTGATCCTGTGAGTACCCCTGATCTTTAAATGTTTATAGCAGATTGACTGTGAAATTCTTTTTTTTTTTTGAATAAAATATTGTTTCCCTTTTAGGCTTTGGCACTTCTTGCTGATTATCTCGACAAAGAAGATTCTTCCATTAGAATCGGCGCCATAACTGGTCTGGGCCTTGCATATGCGGGAACTCAGAATGAACAGGTTTTCCTCTACTCGTTAAGAGGACAACTTATGTTTTCTATTTTCTACATATTTGGTTAAGTAACTTGAATTTATAATTACTGCTTCTCTATAACATTTATCTATTCACTTTATGTTAACTAGATCAATTCTTTTTCAGATTCGTGACAAATTGACTCCCATTCTTGGAGACCCGAAAGCACCACTAGATGTTATTGCCTTCACGGCAGTTGCATTAGGTTTGGTATACGTCGGTTCTTGTAACGAGGAGGTTGCTCAGGCAATTATCTTTGCACTCATGGACCGAAGTGAGTCAGACTTGGGGGAACCACTCACCCGACTATTACCTCTTGGCTTAGGTCTTCTTTACCTTGGAAAACAGGTAAGAGGAATCACAATCAGTAGATGAAAAAAATCTGTTTTTGTTGTAAAATATTAACAAGTGGTAAATTTGAATGTGGTTGAGTAACAGGATAGTGTGGAAGCTACCGCTGAGGTATCAAAGACATTCAATGAGAAGATCAGAAAGTATTGTGATATGACCCTGTTATCTTGTGCCTATGCTGGAACAGGAAATGTTTTGAAGGTAATATGCGCTTAAAGATATCGGTGGCAATTTAGTTCCGTTCACTCATGGTTATGGATTATGTTATTTATCTCAATCGGATTAAATTTTAGTTTAGCTAAAGGGGAACTGGTAAATGGGCTAAAGCTATTTTTACTACATACAACATCCAAATTTTATCTAATTTTTTTAAAGATTTGAATAATTCATGTAACAATATTGGTTCTGCAATCATAATTAACGTAATCTTATGTAGTATAAAATCATAAAACTGGAAAAATAATTTGGCTTGGCACACTATGAATAAATACATTGTATCAACACAATCCTGGTTTGAACCGTTGCAGGATTACCCAACCACCCTACCCACAGTCTTACTATGAAGTGCAATTCCTGCAAAGTTATCACTGATGGTTTTCCTTTTTTTTCCATAGGTTCAACACTTTCTTGGTCAATGTGCCCAGCACCTGGAAAAAGGTGAAACATTTCAGGGTCCAGCTGTGCTGGGTATAGCCATGGTTGCAATGGCGGAAGAACTAGGCCTTGATATGGCAATCCGTTCATTAGAACATCTTCTACAGTACGGAGAACAGAATATTAGAAAGGCGGTTCCATTGGCTCTTGGTCTTCTCTGCGTATCAAATCCAAAGGTGATTAATTATGTGACATGCTTGTAGTGTTAGTACTTTTTGTTTGTATGTGAATCTTCATAATAAATTTAATTTATTTATTTTGAATGGCATATCTAGTCTACTTAAATTTACCCATGCCAGGGATTGTACCCTGGACTTCACCCCAAGAGGCAAAAACCTCCTATGAAATGGTCTACATTGATGAATCTTCATAATTATGGGTACTGTTTCTTTTGGATTATAGGTTCATGTTATGGATACGTTGAGCAGACTCAGTCATGATGCTGATACAGAAGTTGCAATGGTAGGATATTAGCTATTACTTGCTTAAATGTCGCATATTTTTTTGTCAACTGCATGACTAACTCGACGTGTTGTGCTGTACAGGCGGCAGTCATATCTTTGGGGTTGATAGGCGCAGGAACCAACAATGCTAGAATTGCTGGCATGCTTCGGAATCTTTCAAGTTATTACTACAAAGAAGCCAGTCTTCTCTTCTGTGTAATCCTCTCTACGCTGATCAACATACACTCTTCACTTCTGACATTTTAGGATGTACATTATTTAAGTCTTGCACCTTTGAATGTTTCAGGTACGAGTTGCTCAAGGTTTTGTACATATGGGGAAGGGACTGTTGACTATTGCTCCTTACCACTCTGAACGCTTCTTATTATCCCCGTATGTAGAAGTTATACCTGTACCCTGTATATGAAAAGCATCATCATTTCAGATGTGCCGTATTCATGTATCCACCTTTTCCTGCAGGACGTCCCTGGCTGGACTTGTAGTACTTCTGCATGCATGTCTTGATATGAAAGCTATCATTTTGGGGAAGTACCACTATGTTCTCTACTTTGTAGTATTAGCAATGCAGGTTTGTCATCTGTGTCATTAGCCTATCTGCTATTCTTGTTTCCTATAACACGAGTTGACTAACATAACATTTGTTATTTTACTCAATAGCCTAGAATGCTGCTGACTGTTGATGAAAACCTGAAACCATTGTCGGTGCCTGTTCGAGTGGGTCAAGCTGTCGATGTTGTAGGCCAGGCAGGTCGACCCAAGACAATCACTGGGTTCCAGACCCATTCTACTCCCGTTCTTTTGGCTGCTGGGGATAGGGCTGAACTCGCAACAGAGAAGTATGAGAACGATCACTACTTTTTCTTTCCAAGATTATTCAAGAATTTTCTTTAAATCTTCCAATTTCTTTCTATGCAGGTATATTCCCCTCTCCCCAATTTTGGAAGGATTTGTTATTTTAAAAGAGAACCCAGATTACAGGGAAGAAGCCTAGACACTTGGATCAGTTCTGGGTCAAGATTTATGGACGTCTAAAGTAATATGTCGCCTTTAACCCGAGTTTGAAGTTACATCTTGTTTTATAACCGGTGCTTGGGCTTTCGCTTTCTAGGCGTTTCTTGACATGTTGGTTATGTAGCTTGTGGATTTTTTATATATTTTAGTTTCAACCTTATGTTTGATGTCGATGTTAAAATAGACGTACGTTTTGTTCACGACTGATGGCGGGAAAGCTGTTCGATTTATCATGGACTTGTACAATGTACACTCATTTTAAATAGTTCTCCCACAACAAAGGAGAAGATAGACCCTCTAATTAACCATCTGTATTAACATCAATTACATTTTTTTTATGAAGTTATTTTTGATGTTGGACGTAGACCCTAGTAAGTTCCGGTTAGACGACCATATGATTGATTTTTAGGTGTATGGTATTCCATGGGAAGTGAATTTGGCCAATGAAAACTTCTGTTTGTAGCTTGTATATTCGTGATCAATGTCAATTCATTAAGGCAATCTAACATAAATAGAAAATAGTTAGCGTGAAGAAACCTTGTATGATTACTTCGCTACTCGTTTGAAACACATTCACCGACAGCTTTTATCAGTTAGCACCCTGAAAGTCAACTTGTGTCGATCAAACACATTACATTACATATATAATATAGATATAAAAATTATTTCGTTCATATTCAGCTACGTATATATGTAAGAAAATATACTACTTAAAAGTCAATAGCAAGATTGTACCACATAATAAAATTGCAAAACGTGTATAACTAAATTATCTTAACAATAAATTAATGTTTACATCAACTTCGAATTTGCTTAAGTCAACAAATTGATCGAGGAACTAGATCCTATCATTTACTTATCGGTATAAAATAAAATATACCTATATGTTTTTTGAACATTATTCATTGCAAACATATATCACCATTTCATTTCAGCTATTCAAGGTTCAAAAGAAGAGAAATGGGAAATGTATTTATGGTGTTAATCCCTTTGGTTCACGCTCTCGTGAAACTAGCAGGATTAACACCACAAACCATAGAAATAGAGCCCGGAACCTTGATGAATATATGGGTTCCTAAAAATATTGTCACAAAAAGTGATGGAAAAACTGTTTACTTGCCACCCACCAAGCCTGCGGTTGTACTCCTCCATTCTTTTGCATTGGACGGTATTTTAACATGGTTTTTACAAGTTTTTGCTTTGACCAAAGACTATTCCGTATACGTGCCAGACTTTTTGTTCTTTGGTGGCTCTATCACGGATAAACACCATATTTCGTCTAGTTTTCAAGCCGAGTTTGTGGCCAAAGGGTTGGAGAAGCTAAAAGTGGATAAGGTCACATTAGTTGGGTTAAGTTATGGAGGGATAGTTGGGTTCAAGATGGCCAAGTTGTACCCGCAATTGGTCAAGTCCATGGTGTTGTCTGGAACTGTCATAGAGCTCACTGAATCCATTAGCCATGACTCGTATAAGCGAAATGGTGTCTCTAGTTGGTCGGATCTTGTACTCCCCACTACCTTAGAGGAGTTGAAGAGAATGTTTTCGGCTGGCTTTCATAAAGTCCCATGGATTCCCGATTTTGTTTATCGGGACATGCTTGAGGTTGGTTTTTCTTTCACAAATTTTTACATATTTAAAATCATTAGTCTTACAATATACACATATTGATTTTTTTTTAACAACTTTGACATTTGTAGACTATGTTTTCTAACCGAAAAGAGAAGAAAGAACTACTGGAAGAATTGGTTGTTAGTGACAAAGATGCAAGCTTCGATACAAACTACCCTCAGGTAGTTAAAAGTTCTAATCCCAAACCGATGATGATAAATTTACAACAATTTGTGGCCACATGCAATAATTAGTGTTTTAAACGGTCGTACATTATGCAGTAACATGTTTGTAATTGTATATGGAAAGAAACAATTGTAGATTTATCATTAGCTATTTCAAACAAATTCATGCTTAAAAGCGCGCTTACTTTTTCAAATATTTTTGACACTTGTTACCTATCTTTAAACAAAGTAAAACAAAAATGGTAGCTAACTATATTAAAATGGGAGTATATACCAACACAATGACTCTTATTGTAGATTTTTGCCACAACTATATATCGATCACCCAAATGTTTTATAAATAACTTTAGGTATATTTTCTTTGTAGACCATACAATTGTTGTGGGGTGCTAATGACAAGTTCTTCGATCTCGGCCTTGCTACGTCCATGAAAACGTAAGCATCTTTTCCTCAAAAAATTAAGGAAACATGATCTCATACGCTTAATATTAATTTTATGATTAACCTTTCTTTACTTAGGCAATTGGGCGAGAAGACAACGTTGGAATCGATAAAGGATGCAGGGCATTTAGCCCCGATAGAGCAATCATCTGCATATAACAAACGCCTTAAATGTGTTCTTGAGCGTATGACGAAAGATCAATGAATTGGCAATACGCGAACGTATAAGTGCATTAAGTGTTCATTGTCATATCTTCGATCGTTTATTTGCTCAAAGAAGATCGATAATCGAATGCTTTAATAAAATTGCGCTCCTAATAGCTATTAACTTTGGTTTCATAGTATTCAAACAGCTCTGTCCCGTAAATCCTGGAGTCATAATTGCAAGTAAACTCTATATTAATTTAATTCAACTTTAGAGATACCTTTTGACTTTTTAAACTTTAGAGTCCTTAAACTAAAATTGTAAATGTCCAACCATATTAAAATTTAAAATGTCATATTGCAATGTTTATTCTATTTAAGAACACATCATGATTCGAGTAACAAAAACTTATATTGAAAATTTTGGGCAGGTTTGTCATTCTTTTTGGTAGTATTTTAAAAAAGGTTTTAGCCGGAGTTTTATATGCTAACCATTTTTGGTCAACTGAGTGGTGCTCACAAAAAGGGAATATTGGATATGTGTACGTTATAGAAAATGAATCTATATCATCGTGTTAAATAATAGGGTTTTGTTGCTGACAGCCCTTAAGGTTGTCAGTAAAAACTAATTGGGTGCATTAAAATTTGTACTTTGCTGTTAGAAAAATTATGGGGCGGTTTTTAATATATAATGTACAAGTTTTTAAGCATGTAATATGTTGTTAGTGACAGCCCTAAAGGCTGTCATTATCATTTTCTAAATAATAAATATCATACAATTATTACAATATTATGATGATCGGGAAAAATGCTTTTTTGAAAAAAACTGACTGGGGATAACTTTTGCTGGATATACTACGGTTTGTGGATTTCAAACACATAGCTATCCGTTAGTTACAATACAATGTTGAAGATTCAACCACCACCAACATGATTAGTCTTATATAAGGTTTTTCTTGAAAATCTTACCCTGCGGTAGACAGAACATGATGCTCGTGTTTACTAGTAGTAGGTGTTCATTAAAAGGAAAAAAATAAAAATAAATAAAATAGTTAGTGTGAATTGGAGCTCTTGACATGCATGCATATATTCTAACTAGAATGATGGATGGAAATGTATCAAATGCATGTCAAGAGCTCCAATTTACACTAACTATCTAGTAAAGGTCCTCACTTTTGAAGTAAATACGAAGGTTCAATTTTTCGTAATAAAATAGTTTAAAAGTATTTGTTGTATTTAAATTCAAAGTTTGTTGTAAAAAAAAACTAGAATGATTGATCATCATAATAGAATGAGTAAATTTTATCTATACTACTATATAAAATTTATTAGTCTTCAGCCTCGTCCAATGAACGGGTAGTCTCAAATTCTCAATAATATATATATATATATATATCAAAAGAAATCATGAAAATTGGACGAAAATCGTGTGAAATGCATAAGGAATAAATAAAAACTTACAGATTAAAGAACGAAACATATTAAGATTAACTTCATATCAATATTGATTTCAGTTAACCTCTTTTTTCAACTTCTTTTTTATTGACAAATTTGTTACTTTTGTTTATTAATTTGTAATAATTAGTTGAATAAAAAATTTGCAGTTTGAAGAAAGAAAGAAGAAAAGATGTCAGATGATTGAAAAGGTGAAGAAAAGCAGTTGGATCTTTCGATCTTTTGAAGTTGTAACCAATACAAATTCTTACCATTTTTTCTTAAGTTATATATTTATATGTGTGTCCAAAGAAAGTATAGAAGCCCAAAAACAAATATGTTTTCATAGGTTGTATATATATAAAAAATTTAGGGAAAGTTCTAAGGATAAAAAGATTTGTTTTTTTATTTTTTAATAGAATAAGTATATAGGCTATAAATTTTAATTAAAAATTATAAAAAATTAGCGGATTAATTAGGTTGGAGATTTAGACTCAAGGAGGGGGATTAAGGGTGCCAAGTGTACCCCTAACTTCCTCTTTTAGTTATAATGTAGATAACCCCTATATATGTTGAAAGTTTAGAAAAAATGAGACATGCGAATTGACCAAACTACCCTTAATAAATTAAATCACCACCAACCTTTAATATTAGATTACATTAATTATCACTCCCTTATATTACAAAATTATTACCCCATTTAAATCAAACATCTTTACATCAGTTACTTACACCATTTAACGCCGCCACCACCATCACCATCCGTTGCCGCAATCACACCGCCATTATCGCCACCGCATTGCGTGGGTACCATGCTATTTATATCAATTATGATATAAATAATTATATTAATCTTAATATATGCTAAAAGACAGTTAAACTAATAATTTATTGACCAATCATATTGTTCGATTTTATCAAGTTGACACTCGCTTTTGTCATCAATTAGTTTAACTATAAATATTAATCGTCATCAAAGTATATTATTATATTAATATTTATAAAAAAATTCTCACTAATTTACAATTTTTTATTTTCCATCAATAACTTATTAGTTTTTTCCCTAAATACTTAATGTATATTTATTACAAAATTTAACCATCAACTTGAGATTTTTTATTTCTTTTTTCATCATTCAACTAATTAGAAAAATTTCAATATATGAAATATTGTCTACAAAAAGTATTTCAAAAGATAAAATATAATAAAGCAAGAAAGAAAGAAACTGCTCAGTGCCGCCTTCTGTAGGTTTTAAGCTATAATACCTCGATGGTGTATGAGGGAGGTTAAGATGTAGACAAACATTACCTTTACCTAAGTAGAGCGGTTGCTTCCATTTTCTACCTAAATGGTAGAAAAGACTCTTCAACCTTTGCATGTGATGAGGATTGAACTCATGACCTCTGTCTCCTAAGGCCAGAGTGTTTACCATTAATCCAACAATGCTGTTTTTAAAAATATAAAATACTATATATGTGTTTAATGTTCTAGAAGTATATATTTTTTTAATTTTTGTTTTCACTTCAATCTTTTACATTTAAATCTATATATTTAATAATTATTTTTATTTTAAAATATTATAAACAATTCGTGTACACGGAAATCATGTTAGTAATTTATTAAAATCAAGGATTTTAGTTGGTTTGAATAAATATTTAGAACAATCTTAATCTACATATACAACTAATTTAATTAAATATTCTAGATTATGAAATGCGAATATCAATCGCATTGAAAATTTGAAATACCGTCTTCTAAAAACGTTCTATAACCCCATTTGATTCCCAACCTTATGACGTATACTTATTAGGGGTTGACATTGGATGGATTATGGACGAGTGGTGGGCGTGGCACCATGTTGGAATACCGTCGCCAACCCCTCACCACGAGTGGTGGCGTCAAAATGAGTGATCAGACCACGCACTCCTTAATCCATTTTCTTCCAAACATTACATTTGATTTGACTTAATTTTTGTTTTTAAGTTTACTTTTTATTAAATAGTAGTGAGTACTGAGTGGTGAAGTGAGTGGTCGGATGCCAACAAAATTCGGATGAGTGGTGAGTTAATGGTGGAGTTGAGGTAACATAATATAATTAATTAAAAATGAGTGGTGAAAAAGGAAATGAGAGGTGGGTTGTGATCCCAACTAACAGATTTCAACAATATCTGAAAATCTAAAATGAAAGTGAAATCCCTCACCCAAAACACATGGACACAGGACACGTACCTCTTTCCAGAAATGAAAGTGAAAATACTAACAGAAACTGATGGCATGCCTATTTGTTTTCCATCTTATCTACTTTAAGTCATTGATTGTTAAAAAATAGAGAAATGATAAATATAACCTTTAGGGTTGTATTTAATGTATATAAAAATTTATATTTTTCATATAAAAAATTTACCTCTTATCTAATGCATCTTAACTTTAGCCTTAAGGGCTGCTTTTGGTAAAACCAAATAAATAATTGGTCACTTTTGAAAGTAAAACATGTTATTAACAAAAACTACTTTTAACTTTTAATACTATCATTGATGTAAGCAGCTTTCTATAATTATGTGAAAAGTACATTTTATAGAACAATTTTGTAAAAACGATTTAAGAATGTAATGTAAAAAAAAGGAATTTGTGTAAAAGAAGGCAAAAAAATTATAAAGAGATAATACTAATTATCTATATTATAAAGCAAATATCATTTTGTTAAATTTTAAGTTTTAACATTGAATTGCAATTTTCAACAATTCATCAAAACTACATAACATCAATAAACTATACTACTTGCCACTGCCATCACACCACCATCGTTGCTACTACGGCCTCTTGCACCACCACCTGTCACCACCACCATCTCCGTCGCCATAACAGCACCACCACCAGCCCACCTCCACCATTGCTGCTACCGCCACATGCTATCGCCACCCGTCACTGTCATCATCTCGCCACTATTATATAGTGGCATCGTGCGGGTATTATTCTTACGTAACTATAAAAGAAATCATTTAATAAATATGAAACAAGTAAGAAGTTCATTGATTAGGTTGAAACATAGAATGGGGTGTAATTTTTCTTTTTAGCTTGTTTGCATAATTTTGATTGGGAGTTTTGTTTAGGTTGTAACTTGTTTGCTACCCATCATATTTGGTAGGAAGAATTTTAAGGAAATGAAATAAAACAGAAAAATGAAATAAAGAAAATAAAATTGATTAAGAAATTTAATGAATTAATTTGTTTAGTAACGACAAATAAATTGATCCGAGAAATGAACATAATTCATTTCTTATGTTTGGTAGAAAAAATAAGAGAAATAACAATAAAGTTTATAATCATTGTTTCATGTTCGATAAAAACAATTTGCAAGAGGGCAAAACACAACAACACAAGTTTAACGACTTATGTATGATCCTTACTTCTTTCAAATTTTGCCCAACAATTTTGACTTGTGAATTCAAAAACCTGCAAAACACTATATATAATTATATACATATAAAAAAAAAAAAAAAAAAAAGAGAAGAATGGCAATAGAAATAAATTAAAAACTATACGAAAATTGAGTTTTAGTTACAAGACTTTGTAAACAATTTTTGACCAGATAATGAAGCTAATGGAGCCATTAAATTCAATAGATACAACAAGATATCTACTAGATACGTATGTGTTGAAAACATAATCACCGGAGGAGCAGGCGCGTGAGCAGCACCACAACCAAACCCCGAAATGTCGAAAAAATACATATGTTGGTAAAGGGAAGCAAGAAGGAAGGAAGAAGATGCCATGTTACCAGAGACAGCTGCAATTAACAGAGGAGCATCATCATCACTGAAGCCCCCAAATGGCAAGGGTTAGGACTTGGTTGATTGTAGAAAGTTTTTATGTAAAATGTGGATGGCACGTGATACAACATATTTATATACCTCATAATTTAGTAAATGGGGGCTCTTTTCTCCGATAAAAACACGGAAAAATCTTTAGTAATAAAACTAATTTCTCTACACATTTCTCTACAATATGGATGGAAATCAAAACAAGAAGCAAAGTATTTCTCGGGAAATCACATTTTTTCGCCCATTTGATTTCCTTGTCTACCAAACATGGGAACTAAAATCATTTTCATTTCTCTACTCACATTTCCCTTTACCAAACTCACGTTTGCAAGTGGTTTCGTTAAATGAAAATAAAAAAGGTAAATGCTTAGGAATCCTTTAGTCCTGTAGAGGAATTTTCTCCTTTAAGCTAGTGACCCTGCAACACTACTTGATAATGAGACACCACAACTTTGACTAGTTAAATATAGTTATTTAAAGGTTTCTTTAAATGAGAGTTGTGTTCAAAAGAAAAGGAGACAAGGAAAAAAATGATTGCGGGCCAGTCTCTTAATTGATTAACAACAAGAAATATTGTTGATCTTTAAATACATGATGATGATCTTTTAATAGTCTTGAGTCCATTATGCCTATCTTTGAGCTACACATGCATTGTATCTGTCCTGACGGGCCACATCATCGGAACTAAAACAAAATCTTGTTCTCTCTACCTCATGATGTAAATAACTTACATTAAACGATCGAACTTCAATCATGTGTATTGTATCTAATGATTTTAAATTATGTGCATTATATATATTCGACCAATTAAAAACTTATAATTGACAGCTTATGTAGTTGTCACATTATCCGGATCCATACAATTAATGCACATGTTTTGAAAGTAAATTACATACCATACACATAATTAACAATCGATATACAATGACAATTCATATAAAGTTGGTTACATTCTAATGCATTAATCCCTAATAAAAATATACTCGATGGAAATAGCCAAATTTAGCAAGGACTTCTCTACCAGAAAAAAACTAGAGATACTTAATTGTCAAAGAGTGCTGTTATATCCATTCAAACTATAGGACAATAAAAATTCTTTTAAGGCATCAATATTAGGAGTTGTTTTCAAAAAAAGAAAAGAAAGTTTAACTGTATTTAAACATGGGTTATGCTAATATAGTTGTATTTAATGTGCTTAATATAGTTATACATCTTATCTCTATCTCTACTCTCTAATAAAACAAATCCCTTCCCCCCTCTTATTAAATATTTATGTCTTTGAAATACCTTATTTGCCTTTGAACTTTTTTGTTTTTTTTTTCTTTACGTAATTACCCAAAATCCCTAAAAAAAAAGACCGTCTTCGCCACTACTGCCGCCGCATTGCGCGGATACCATGTTCGTACAAAATTAAGAGACGAGCTTCTATTTCAAAAATATATATATATATACACGTTAAATACAGATTTACGAAACAAATATTTATTATTTAACATTTCCCTTTAAACATATATATAAACACCAAAAATTGCTAAAAATCTCCAAAGTCAACTAATGCGGAACAAACGATTAAACGTTGCTCCATATTATAATTGCACATGTTCCAGTCGTTTATATATATATATGCAAGTAAATTCCAAGATTTCTACAGGTCATCAAAATATCAAATCCCAAAACGTGTATAACTAGATTATTAACTTCTTAATATAGTAATACGACTAAATGTGTACTTTACATAATACATTGAAGCATATAGTTATATCCTTATCCTTATAAATATATAAAAAAAAGTAATTAATTGGATGGCAACCCCCAATGCCATGTACCGTATTGATATCCACTAATCCCCCAGCTGGGCTAGTGTCCAGGTGATTTTAAACCAATTAATATTCTCTAGAATATCTCGAGTTTTAAGACTCGAACCCGGGGTATTCCCCCCAAGAATTGGCGGCTGGAATGGTGTATATCCTAGCGACCACTACGCTATTAGTTGGAGTAACTTATCCTTATAAATATAACAATATATATGAACATAACCACACTACAAACATATATCATCACCTCAATTTCAGCTCTCCAAAACAAGCTGATAAAAAGAAAAATGGGGAATGTATTTGTCGTGCTAACCCCTTTGGTTCACGGTCTCGTAAAACTAGCAGGATTAACACCACAAACCATAGAAATAGAGCCTGGAACCCAGATGAATATCTGGGTTCCAAAAGAAATTATCACAAAACATGATGGAAAAACCGTTTACATACCACCCACCAAGCCTGCGGTTTTACTCCTCCATTCTTTTGCATTTGATGGTATTCTTACGTGGTTTTTACAAGTTCTCGCCTTGAACAAGGACTATTCGCTATACGTTCCAGACTTTTTATTCTTTGGTGGCTCAATCACTGATAAAAAAGAAAGGTCAGCTAGTTTTCAAGCTGCATTTGTGGCTAAAGGGTTGGAGAAATTAAAAGTGGATAAAGTCACATTGGTTGGGTTAAGTTATGGAGGGATGGTTGGGTTCAAGATGGCTAAAATGTACCCGCATTTGGTCAAGTCTATGGTGATGTCTGCAACCGTCATCGAGATGACTGAATCCATTAGTCTTGACGCATATAAGCGACTCGATATATCTAGTTGGTCAGAACTTTTAATTCCTGCAACCTTGGAGGGACTGAAGAAGATGTTTTCGATTGGCTTTCATAAAGTTCCATGGCTTCCTGATTTTGTTTATAGGGACATTCTTGAGGTAAGTTGTTCTTTCACTATATTTTATTGCACTCTACATACTTAGGCCATCTATAATGGACATGGCTTTTTTGCTTTTAAAAATGTCTTGAAAGCATTGAAAAGACTTGACGAAAGGCTTTTTTGGGAAGACTTTGTCTCTTAGCTCGATCATACCAATTAAGTCTTTGAGAGATATTATGGGGAAAAAAAGAAAGTAGACAGTAAAATAAAAATAATAAAATTGAACTTGTCGATTCACATAAATATCAAGGACAAATATTCATAGATGTGAGTAAATTTGCATATATTTTTAACGATAATATAGAGTTCGGCAACATGCCTTTTTATATACCTAAATCCAATACAGAGAAAATTCAATCTAAATTTTTTTTTTTTTGTCTCCATTAATTCCTGATGTCTTTCTTATACTAAGATTTAAACCTAACATGTCTCAGCCTCGGACCCCTATGTACCAATCCATCTATCGATGGTTGATAAAAAGTTATGTTAAATATTTTCTTTAACATCCAATGTTTAAGCAAAATATTTTTATTTCATTACATTTATATATAGGGATAAGGTGAATATAAGGTTATCCGGTATTTAAGTTTGGGTGTGGCTTTACATACAAAATTTTTAGTTAATGAATAAATGTTGGGGTCCCCATGACTTTTATGAATTAAAAAAATAATACACGAGCGTTGTACAAATAAACTTAAGTACATAACAATCTTATATTACCATCCTCCATATATATAGTATACGAATAACATATATATATATAGTGAAAAGTTATTTTGAGAACCTTTTTTTGCGAGAACCTTTGAGAACTTTTCAAATCAAGCCCAACCGATGATTATTTTTTACAAGAAAATTATTTTTTGATTGTTTTTTTAAATAACTTATGTGTAATTTTGAAGTTTATAATTGTGTGGAGGCATGGATTAACATCCGTTATACAATTATATGGAGATTTAGATACTTGATCACATGTGCACGAATATTGCTATGATTACATGTGATCGACTTGAATACATGTGATCATAGCAATATTCGTGCACATGTGATCAATAATTCAAATCTCCATATAATTGTATAACGGATGATAATCCATGCTCCACACAATTATAAACTTCAAAATTACACATAAGGTATTCAAAAAAGAATTTTCATGTAAAGAATAATCATCGGTTAGGCTTGATTTGAAAGGTTCTCAAAGGTTCTCGCAAAAAAAAGGGTTCTCAAAATAACTTCATCATATATATATATATATATAGGGTAACACTCCGGTGAGAATAGTCTTAAAATAAGAACGGTAAGAACACTTAAAAACATCATTTTGATATATTAAAAGTCCATAAAACTAAAATAGTGTATAACTAATTATCATTATTTAAATGTTTAACAACACATTGATCCGTCAAAATCGAAAAAATCACGTTTTTTGTTTTCTGCATCCATCTTGGATGCTTATTCATCAAAATGATACATCCAACAAAAAACGTGATTTTTTTCCAATTATGACGGATCAATGTGTTATTAAACACTTAAATAATGATAATTAGTTATGCACTATGTCAGTTTTATGGACTTTTAAACCATCAAAATGTAGTTTTCAAGTGTTCTCACCTTGTACTTATTTTAAGACTGTTCTCATTTGATTGTCCCCTTATATATATTATATATATATATATTCATGGGGCCGCAACATTTATTCGATAATTAAATAATATTAAAAATTTTGTATGTAAAGGGTTCCAAATCCAAGCTTAAGTGTCGAAAAACATTATATTCACCTTTTACCTATATATATAACACATATCAATCATTACGCATAAACAAAATAGTGATTGTTTCCCCACAACTTTTGACATTTGTAGACCATGTTCTCTAACCGAAAAGAGAAGAAAGAACTATTGGAAGAATTGGTTGTTAGTGACAAAGATGCAAGCTTGGATACAAACTACTCTCAGGTAGTTAAAAGTCTTGATAAATAGTTAAACATATGAAATTTATTGCATATATATATATTTCCAAAACCATCACTTAATTAAAAGTTCATTGTAAGTAGCTAGTTTTTTTCAACTAATGAGTAAACGTAGATGTTCGGATTTGAATCTGAAACCTAGATCGATTAATAGTTTCTAATTAAACTAAGTCTTTGTACGTATGTAGATGATACATTTATTGTGGGGTGACGACGACAAGATATTTGATCTCAACCATGCTATGACCATGAAAAGGTAAGCCATATTATTTTTAGTTAAACATAAAAACAGTTTTATAGACCTAATTGACGTAGTAATTGTAATTAACTTAATTTTACCATAGGCAACTCGGTGACAAGACAACATTAGAATGGATAAAGGATGCAGGGCACCTAGTACCATTAGAGAAATCATCCGAATATAACAAACGTCTAAAGAGTGTTCTTCAACGTATCACCAAAGATCAATGAATTGGTAACATATATATATATATATATCTAGTCTAAACATATATGTGTGCATGTATTAATTATAAATGTATACATTGTTATTTTCCTATTTACTATACTAATTTCTTTTCTGTTCTTTCAATCCAGAGTCAAAGAAGATTAATAACCGGATTGAAATGTTGCTTATTTTTAATTTAGTTAGTGGGTAATTAGGCACGTAGACACGCGGGTAATTTATACGGAGTCAATTAAGAATTTACAAATAATATCTAATAATGACTACTAAGTAATATATATTAAAAATGTTGTTTGCGTATATAACACTTTATATTATGTTCTTTAGTTTTGTGAGTCACAGGATTTCTGTATGAATGTATGATTATTGGATGCATGATTTTTACTTTATCGGTGTTAAATTTGTTAATATCCCATGTAATGGTTATTTTCACAATTATTTTGGTATTCTCAAGTACTCCGTTAAATTTTCAAAAGTAATCCGAATATATTTTTAATTAGTTGTCAAGATAATTTAAATAATAATGCAGTTTTCGTAATGTGTATAATAGATTGCAACTAATAAAAAGAACACAAATACTAACGAACAAAATTATTCGCTGCTGTATCGTGAAAGCAGATGGAATCCTAGTTGGTAATTAACTTGGTAATTTGGAGAGGTGGTATTTGACCAAATTACCATGAGGGGGTCCATTTATGGATAAACTAAAAGCTTATTGGCACAATGTGATGGTGTAATGATGGTAACAGCAGTGGCGTTGACGGGCGGTGACAGTGGTGGTGGTGGCGTCGATTGACAATTTCAACAAATTAGTACAATTAATTCTCAGAACTTCACATAAATTTTTTAAAGGTAGTTTTGGTAAAAAAAAAATTGAATAAAAAACTTGAATTAAAGAAAAAAAAGTATTTTAAGGATAAAAATAATGTTTCAAGTAGTTTTTTATTTTTTTATAAAAAAAAGTATTTTAAGTATACATGTTTAATCTCTAACATGTGGTTAGTCTTAAAAGAAAACGTCTTGGTCGATAAGATACATGTCTATAAAGTTCTTGATGTGGGATATGATACATGTCGTAGCACACAAATGCCAAAACATGGATATGGAATGCTTTCATCAGCGACGGAACTTGAACATCACTACATGAGGGATCAAGTTTTTCTAAATCTGATACATATATATATTTTAAATTTTTGAGGGGGTAAATACATATAATTTTTATTTTTCACCATAAAATATTAACTAATTACTAATTATATCCTAAAATTCTGGAGGGACCAAAACCCCTTTTGGTCCTACTGCTCTTCCGCCACGGGCTTTCATATCTTGGAAGTGTTGGGTTATATAAGTATTTATCACATCAAATCACAAAGCACGCAACGGAAGACAAGATCTATGCAGTTTAATTAATTAACCAAAGTATAGAATATGTACCTTGTAATGAAGAGATTAAAACAAGAACAAGGTTTAAATTAACCTCTCTACGATTGCACACTCAACGTTGGAACGTACGTATGCTAGTACTTGATCACGAACAAACAACCCTTTGTTAATACCCTTTCACACGAACCAAACAAAACCTGAAACCCTTTGTTTTTGTGAGGAGTGGCCGAAACCAAGAGAGAGGGAGGAGGAGAGAATTTTAGGGTTTTAGAAAACCTAAATAATTGTGTGTGTAAAACTTAAGAAAAGGGTTTGTATTTATAGCCAGACTTTTGCTTGAAAAACAAGTTTAGGGTTTTCTAAAAAACCCCTATGTTTAGCCGTCCCCCCTCTAGGAAGATTCTAGAGGGTTTCTTAATTTTTCATTTAATCACAATTGTCTCCTCTGTTAAGTCCGTCAGTTAAGTACCGTTAACTATTAACATTTAACAGACAACCGTTAGTTTTTCGTGATCAAATTAATTAATAAATTACATTTAATATAATAATTAATTATAGTTACATTCACGTTGAGGTGTGACCCCGTAGGCTTAAATATTTTTCGGACATACGTTCATTTTACGTGATCATATTCTAACAGCTCCCACTTGAGCTCGTAACGACTGAAGGTAATAACATTGGTAAGCGTCTAGCAACACGCCAATGCTCCCGAAAACATTTAAGTATAGTTTTAAATGGTTAAGGTATTTATTATCCCTTTGTTCCAATACCTTTGTTAAATATGAATATGGATCGAGATCATTTCATAATTTAACGATTATGTTTCTCATTCTATAACTAATTAATGATTACCAAATATAATCGAGAACTATCTGGATTTATTTGGGCACGGCCATGCAAACATCTTAATTAGTCCTAATGAGGGCGCCAAACGGTATCATACTTCAATTTCAAATTGAAGGAACAAATCCTATATTGACTACACGTGTCAGTCATCATATTTCACGACGTTTTCTGAAAATAGCCCTTTATGTACCCCCTTATTCAGGTAAGTTAGAACTATATCTAGTAAGTGCGATTCATATATGCTGACCTACTTGTATCTCAAGTCAAAGGATCAATAAAAGTAACCATTTGCAAATTTCACTTAATGACGTCGATCCATAAAGTGATAATTCGTTAGTGGGGTAGTCCGATATGCATCCGCTATGGATATCATGTGAGTTTGGCGGGAACCATCCATTACATATTCCAAGAATATAACCAATCACTCACATTTGTCTTAGTTTAATTATATTTTCATATAATTAATTGACAATGGACAATTTAGAATATTTAATAATATATAAAAATATTAAATTAAATATTCAAGGATTAAACATGCAAATATAGGACACAATTTAATATTGAATGAAATCAAACATATCAAGTACTTTATTTCATTATAAAAAAATATAAATTGTTTAACATCCCTTATCCAAATACCGAAACAACAGATTTACATGAAATAACTAGCTAATTTAAGACCTCTGCCCTTGGCATGCCTTTCAAGCTTGGGCCTAGACAAAGCTTTTGTGAAAGGATCAGCTAAGTTAAAATCTGTCTGAACTTTGAGTAAATTGATCTCCCCTAGTTCGATGAACATATTGATATCGTCTAGCATAATGTCTGGCACCTTTCTGAACTCCAGGTTCGTTGGCAATGATTAATGCACCGGTATTATCACAGTACAAATCAGTGGGTAATTCATTTGAGGGGATCACGTCAAGCCCGCTAATGAACTTCCTTATCCAGACTGCTTCCATTGCGGCTTTTGAGGCGGCAATGTACTCAGACTCTGTTGCAGACATGGCGACTGTGGTTTTTAGCTCATAACATTCCACCGTCCCTTCATTTTAACAATGAAGACGTATCCCGACTGATATTTTGAATCATATTTATCAGTCTGAAATCCAACATCACAGTATCTATTCACTTTGAATTCTGGATCAGGATTTCTTCCATACACCAAGAAGAACTCTTTAGTAGCACACATGTACTTAAGAATAATCTTTATAGCAATTCAGTGATCCTATCCAGGATTTTGCTGATCGTGGCTAACTATATTTTGCGCGAACGCAATATCAGGTCTAGTGCATCTTATCACATACATAATAGATCCCACAATCGAAACATAAGGGATTTTTCGCATACGCTCCACCTCATTAGGTGTAGAAGCACTGTTCTTGCTAGATAAGTTAAGTCTTTGCATGAGTGACCTTATCAATATAAGCACTTTGACTTAATCTAAACAACCGCTTTGATCTATCTCGGTAGATCTTGATTCCAAGAATAAATGCCGCTTCTCCTAAATCTTTCATGGCAAAACACTTTCCAAGATGGGATCTTGCAACATTGGAATGTGTTTTCCTATGATTAATATGCATCGACATATAAGACAAGGAAAGTAACATTACTCCCACTAGCTTTGCGATATACACATGGCTCATGGGGATTTTGAACAAAACCAAACCTTTTGATTTCTTCATCAAACCGTTTATTCCAACTTCTTGATGCTTGCTTTAGTCCATAAATGGACCTTTGAAGCTTGCATACTTTGTTGGGATGTTTTGGATCAATAAAACCTTCCGGTTGATCCATATAGACTTCTTCATCCAAGTAACCATTTAAGAAGGCAGTCTTAACATCCATTTGTCATATCTCAAAGTCATAGTACGCTGCTATAGCTAAGAGAATCCTAATAGCTCTAATGTCCACAACTGGAGAAAAGGTCTCATCGTAATCTACACCGGAATGTTGAGTATAACCTTTCGCCACGAGACGAGCTTTATAGGTGTGTACATTTCCATCCATGTCCGTCTTCTTCTTGAAGATCCACTTACACCCAACAGTTTGAGCATTTTGTGGAAGATCAACAAAGCTCCAGACTTGATCGTCTTTCATGGATTTTATTTCCACCTTCGCAGCTTCAAGCCATTTGTCAGATTCCGGATCTGATAATGCAGCTTTGAAATTCGGAGGCTCATCGAGATCTCCAACAACGTCTTCTTCTACCATCAGACATAGTCTTTCGGTAGGATGTCTTGTCCTTTTGGACCTACGAAGTGGAATCGCTTCATTATCATCGACTTGAGGTTCATCACTTTGAACATTTCCCCCCCCCCCCCCCCCAAGTTGATGATTGCTAGTATCTTCAGAAGGTGACACATCTTCCTCTTGAGTCTCATCAAGTTCTACAATCCTCCCACTGTTCTCTTGAACTAACTTCTTTTCAAAGAACTCAGCATAACGAGCATCACGAACAGTGTTTTTGGCGGGATCATTGTAACAACCGCCTTAGAAATAATTTGAATAAATCCATGATATGTTCTAGTTTCGAATATGTGCTCACATGAAGGTCTATTCACTCTTAAATCTTAAATTATAAGACGCGTCTATGGTCTATTATGATAAGAATGTTAGGTTTCAAGACGTAAGCGATTGTATTCAAGAAATTCTAGTCCAAAAATGTTTTATTTAGACCCTACAATTATTAGAAACATTAATTAAGGGAAAACTTTAAAAGGGTTAGAAAACCCCATTTTCTCTACTTCTTCACCATTTTTCCTTCCATCTCACCTCTCTCTCTCTAAAAACACACACATACATTCACCATCTTCACCCACAAAAATTCATCATTTGATTTTGAGTTGTTAAACCAAGATTTCTTGCATTTTTAGCTTCCTTGTGATAATCAAAACATATTTCTAGTATCGATTTTCAGGTAATGACAGCAAATTTTGAGATTTTCATCAAAATAAAAGTTTACTTTTCAAGTGTATGTTCTTGATGATTTGGTCCATTTTTGGTGTAAAAATCGTGTTAAAAGTTAGTGGGTTTGTGTCTAAAAGTGTTTAGTAACCTTTTCGTGATCAAATTTGGGTCGTAAACATGTTTTAATCTTCAAAACCCTCGTTTTTGTTAGAACAGTCCCAAATTCGTCCTAAAAACACTTAAAACAAATTTAGTATCCTAGAAACGAATTTAAGCCTTCCAAAACGAAGTTAAGCTTCAAAACAAACTTAAGTCCTCTAACGAATTTAAGGTTTATCTTCGTTCAGATACACCTAACGAATTTAAGGTTTATCTTCGTTCAGATACACCTAACGAATTTAAGGTTTATCTTCGTTCAGATACACCTAACGAATTTAAGGTTTATCTTCGTTCAGATACACCTAACGAATTTAAGGTTTATCTTCGTTCAGATACACCTAACGAATTTAAGGTCTATCTTCGTTAGTTGTAGAAATCAGATTTTATACTTAGTTGTAATCCAAGTCTATCATGTACAAGGAAACCCTAATTAAGGTATAATCAAGACATATTCGATCTTGTTTATCAAAGTGCGAGTTTAAAGACGTTCATTACGAGTCTAGTGTATGAAAAACACTGTTGAGTCAAACGTTTAAGGATCTTTAGTGACCCAAATCATCAGTACATCAAGGACACTTAGTAAATAAATAATCACGAGAACTAATACATATATCCATCTATGCTCAATGGTTTGTGATTAGGTTGACATCAAGACATACTTGGATTCGAGTAGATATATTTTACTATATCTGTGCTTATACCCTGTGCTTGTAGAACTACGCTTGTAGCAGATCACTGTGAGTCTTCGTAGCCCCTTTTTCTTTACTCATTTCGGGGTGAAAGGAATATTACTTAAGCTTTTATACATGTCGTAACAACTTTTACTACTCTCTGGCTTTTTGACTACTTGTTACGTATTAGCCGGTCCTATTAAGGATTGTGTGTGCTCTATTGATACTATTAGCCGGTCCTATTAAGGATTGTGTGTGCTCTATTGATACTATTAGCCGGTCCTATTAAGGATTGTGTGTGCTCTATTGATACTATTAGCCGGTCCTATTAAGGATTGTGTGTGCTCTACTGGTACTATTAGCCGGTCCTATCGAGGATTGTGTGTGCTCGCTTACTTATGTGCAAGTTGGTCACTAGCCACTACATACTACTTTACACTTGAGATCTATTGACGGCATAAAATGGTTTTATACTACTTGTTTATACTCAAACCTACGAACTCACCAACCTTTGTGTTGACTCTTTTAAGTATTCCTTTCAGGTAATCAGGCTAATCGTGGCTAGGTGTGGTAGCATGGGACTATTAGCAGACTTCAGGATTTAGGGTTGGAGTTTGCATGCTTGTAATTTGTGGTTGGTGGCAATATGCCCAATCGTATCCCCTGCGTGGGACTTTTCATACTTGATTTGATCATCTTTGTTGAACTTGTGTGTAATAACTACTACTATGCTTGTTTGGTTGTGAAATTGACTATTTATGTTTATTCTAAGCACTCATTTAGTATTCCTATGTAACATCCATGTGCGCGTGTGCTTTATCTTACATCCCGAGTTTTCCGCCGCTGTCGGGGTGTTACAATCATAGAAGTCGTAACCCATCGTTTCCTTAAGGTATCCGACAAAGATGCACTTAGTAGTCCTGGTTCAAGTTTGCCAGGCGTATCGCGCTTCACAAGTGCCTCACATCCCCAGACTCTTAAGTAAGACAAATTAGGGACATCACCATCCCATAATTCATACGGTGTCTTGTCAACCTTCTTGGTTGGAACCATATTGAGAATGCGTATAGCAGTCTCTAGAGCATAATCCCAAAACGAAAATGGGAGAGTTGTACGGGTCATCATTGATCTTACCATGTCTAGCAAGGTTTGATTTCTCCTTTCAGACACTCCATTATGCTGAGGAGTGTATGGAGGAGTAAGCTGTTGGACAATTCTACATGCTTTAAGATAATCCTTAAACTCTTGGCTTAAGTATTCACCACCTCGATCTGAACGAAGAATGGTTTTACCGAGTTGATTTTCTACTTCATTGTTAAACTCTTTGAATGTTTCAAAGACTTCATGTTTATGTTTAAGCAAGTAAACATAATCATAACGACTGAAATCATCCGTAGAATAATGAAGTAGCTAGCATTTTTCCTTGACATATGTCTAAAAGGGCTACATACATCAATATGTATTAGTCCAAGTAGTTCCTTAGCCCTCTCCGGTTTTATGCGGAAAGGGTATTCTTGTTATATTGCCGAAAATACAAGATATGCATTTTTCAAATGATTCATCATTTCATTGTAAGATCCCTTCACGTTGAAGTTTTCAATGCTTTTCTTGCTAACGGTAATTCGAAAGACACGCATTTATCAAACGATTCATCATTTGATTGTAAGATCTCTTCACATTGAAGACTTTTAATGCGTTTCTTGCTATTTATAATGCCGAAGACACGCATTTATCAAATGATTCATCATTTGATTTGTAAGATATCTTCACATTGAAGTCTTTAAATGCGTTTCTTGACAAAAATTAAACAAGATGACCATGTCAAAGATAGAGTCCAAGTTAACTTGACTCTTTTTCTATTGAATTATCATTTGAATCTCATCAACACTTATAATTCAGTTAAGAAGATACTTGAAGAACTGGTTAAACCCACTTGCTTCTTCTTCTTGTTCAACTCAGCTAGATACTTAGGACAATTCCTCTTCCAGTGTCTCACTATAGCATAGTGATGACAAGCCTAGTCTTTAGCCGTATGCTCCTCTTTCCAAAGGGTTTCTTAAGGTTTTGAGACTAAACACTTTGTTTTCTCTTACCCAAGTTCTTGCCTTTAGCTTTACGGTTGTTTTGCTTTCTAAACCATTCCCCCCTTGATCATAAGAACTTGAGGTATCTCAGATTTCTTGAAAGGTTTTCTTCATACTCAATCAACTTGATATGAAGTCCAACTATGCAAATCTGCAATTATCTCTTATACCAATAAGAATTGACAGAAGATACGCATAGTTTAATCCTTTCCATAATGCTCAAAGTGACTCTTCATCTTGAGTACATGAGCATTTACCGTTTTCCCATGCTCGTGTTCAAGTTATGGAGTGACTCAATTAGCTAAAGTAATTAAACTCCAACTTGTTTTTCGTACATACACTTGAGTTATTTGATCATATCACACGGATTTTGCAATCCGAATTGCCTTTTGAAGCTCACTAGACATGCTTCTAGCATCAAATAAGCAACCTCAATATGTTTATTGTACCGAGTATTTTATGCTTTCAACTGCAAAGCAGTGGCATTCGCATTAGGAATAGCGGTATCTGAGTTTCAATGACATCGGTTTTCTTTTCAACTCTTAGAACAATTCTCTATTGACAAAAACAGTCATTGAAATTGGTTTTAGAAAGTTTTCTCTTTCTAGCATCGACCTGAAAGCCGATTGGTGTATGTTTTGTGAAGGATTTGTTGCCATTTACAAAACAGATTTAAGTTCAAAAATCAGTATTTTCGATAATAAATCCTTAAGAAATTAATTACCCAATGTTTATAGAATAAACAATTAATTTCATTAAGGCTATGATCCAATTGACATACAACCATTTCATCAGTTGATCTGCTAGAAATGATTGCACTCAAAAGGTAAGTAACGAGCAATAATTGCATTACAAGTGCAATTCCTAGAAAGTATGGGACCTACGTAAGACGCTCGATTCATCAAGTGATCTTTTGTAGTCATGTTTTGTCCCATCTTTTGCCACGGGTCAAGGTCTCACCGCTTAACTCGCTTTAAGTCGTCCAACTAAGAACATGCAAAATTGACCACCACTGTGTACCAGTGAATGGGTTTCGCCATGCAATCGCCATTTCACCACTGTGTACTAGTGAGTAAAACAACGACCCCATGTGTCCTTGACAAATTGGATGGCAAATGACTTAAGTTTATTGGGTCATTCAATTTGATATGTGATCAAAAAGTTATGTTTCGAAGATTCATGCATATCTTCTAAACATAATATTTAATAAAATCATTTTTACAGTCTTAACAACACAAGAGAGCTCGGTAGCTCCATTTGAACGCACAAAGAAGCGCAAGGGCAAAGGTTTGCAATGAACGCAATTAAAAACCCGCTCTTTTAGAAGGCTAGCGCACTCCGACTTATACCTCTCTTAGAGTTTGTTCAAATGGGTGAGCCGGTGTATCTCAAGGTTGTAAGACTCCAATTTTATTAAAAAATCTCTATTTCGATATTGCTTAGTCAAGTTTATATTTTCTCAAAAACAATTTTACATCACAATAAATATGTAAAATCATAAACTTACTAAAAATACAACTTAACAATTTAAGGTAAGTTACTAAATATACAACTTAACGATTTAAGGTAACTTACTAAATTTACAACTTACCAATTAAGGTAATCAACCTAATTTTGGTCACTATGGTATAAGATTTGGCTCCTCTTTCATAAGGAAAGAGACTACATACATCAAGTTTCCTTGATTGCGTAAGCCAAAAATCTAATAACAAATTATCTACCATAAATAAACAAGTTGCTGATCTGGAAAATCCAGCAGCTTCACGACCAAATCTGGCCCTGAAGAAGGCCGAAATGGGCTTAGCACAAAACACGAAAGTTGTAGCCCTATGAGTCAAGCATCTACTGTAAAAAATTGAGCTTCAAACTCCTTACAGTTGATTAGTTATGATTTTTTTAGTGAATTGGTGTCAAACAAGAAATTTCACAAAACATAATCACATTGTCACACAATTAATTCTTCTAGCATAATCAACCCTAATGATCAAGATTTCATATCAATATATCTAAGTAAGAATCATGAATGATTTGCATGAAAAAATTAATGATTTTACTTCTTTTTAACAATTAAAATTAAAGGTACATCATATAAACATGCAATTTATCACATAAACATGTTTAGTTAATCAAAACTTGGATTAGGAACCCTAAAAAAAACAAATTTTTTTTTATTTTCTGTAAAATTTCGATCCATATATATATATATATTTAAAACTTTTTTCATATTTAAATAATGTAATTAAATTACAAAATCAATTTAACAATATATATATATATATAATCGAAATTATTTAATTCAAGAACCCTAACCCCCCTTCAAGTTTTGATCTTTTGGTAATTAAAAAACATACATAGTAGGCTCGTGATACCACTGTTGGGTTATATAACTATTTATCACATCAAATCACAAAGCATGCAACTGAAGACAAGATCTATGCAGTTTAATTAATTAACCAAAGTATAGAATATGTACCTTGTAATGGAGAGATTAAAACAAGAACAAGGTTTAAATTAACCTCTCTACAATTGCACACTCAACGTTGGAACGTACGTATGCTAGTACTTGATCACGAACAAACAACCCTTTGTTAATACCCTTTCACACGAACCAAACAAAACCCGAAACCCTTTGTTTTTGTGAGGAGTGGCCGAAACCAAGAGAGAGGGAGGAGGAGAGAATTTTAGGGTTGTAGAAAACCTAAATAATTGTGTGTGAAAAACTTAAGAAAAGAGTTTGTATTTATAGCCAGACTTTTGCTTGAAAAACAAGTTTAGGGTTTTCTAAAAAACCCCTATGTTTAGCCGTCCCCCCTCTAGGAAGATTCTAGCGGGTTTCTTAATTTTTCATTGAATCACAATTGTCTCCTCCGTTAAGTCCGTCAGTTAAGTACCGTTAACTATTAACATTTAACAGACGACCGTTAGTTTTTCGTGATCAAATTAATTAATAAATAACATTTAATATATTAATTAATTATAGTTACATTCACGTTGAGGTGTGACCCCGTAGTCTTAAATACTTTTTGGACATACGTTCATTTTACGTGATCATATTTTAACAAGAAGATCATTTGTTTTGCATAGATATATTCTAATCTTTAGAAATTATTTACTTGTAAGTATTCTTTATTAGAATTTTAACATTTCATAGGAATTGGTTGCCTTTGAGGAGCAACATTATTTATAGTCTTTCATATATTAAAAGTAAGGATAGACGTTTTATTTTTATTAGTGAATTTTGTTCATTGAACCTTATGATTCTTTTTGTAGCCTTTGATTGATCTATTAGCGATTGAGTCATTTGATTAATTCCGTAACTACACCAGTTCATTGTCGTATCACTGTATCAGAATTAAATTGTTTACTTGAATTTAATTTTTGTTCTCGCGAGTCAAATTTATGGCACAAAGAAGATTGATTAAATAAAAATGTTGCTTATATTATACGAGTATCTTATTTAAAGCAAAGTTGGGAACTTATACTGTCTTTTTGTATAAATCCGAACCAATGGAATACAGTCAAAATGGTCTTCACTGGTCGACAATGCGGGGCTCGGATTTGAAACTTAAAGATATATGTATCTTATATATGACTAACTAGTGAAGCTTGTCTAATAGATGGGTAGTCTTAAAATATATTAATCAAAGCTAAAAAATTAGAATTCAAAATATTAAATAGATATACCGAAATCAACTTGAAAACTTGCTAGCTGAATAGCCACTCCATCGGTCAAAATACTCCTAAAATTTTCCGTCCATTCACCATTGACCGAGCCATGTAGATAGTGCCCTGCAAATAGCAAAAAAAAAAAAAAAAAAAAAAACCTAGTAAGTTCTGTAAGTGTGTTTCTATGTATTTAATCCAATTTTAAAAAATAAACCTCAAACAAATTAACCATAAGAATCTAATAAACATCTTTGCATACAGATCCAGGAAAATTATTCATGATAAAAAATGAACCCAATCAAGGACATTCCAAACGTCGATCAAATGATTTTATCGGCTAATGCAAGAAAGATAAGGATATAATTTTTGATTAAAAAAAATGTTTATCTAAACATAACGTGGATCAAAGGGTTTTATCTAATGCTATTTTTTAAAATTGATATCATTCTTTTAATAAGATTCGAAGTATATATGTCATACACAAACTAAAATGATGAATTGTTCCACCATGCTAAATAATCATACTAAAACATTCAACACCATCTCAATATGTATCATTTTCCCCTGATAGAATAACATCGGCTAAAAAATTACACCATTAATGAGCTAGTTTCAAAACGGATTCAAAATAATCATAGTCGATATATTATAGCAAAATTCGACTTTTTATCTAAAAGCTTATAGAAAGATATAATCGTAAATCTTAAGTATACATCATTAATGAGCTACTTTCAAAACGATATCAAAATAATCAAAGTTAATATATTAAAGTAATCAGAAACCTACTCATAGCAAATTTAGACTTTATATCTAAAAGGTTATAGAAAGATATAATCGTAAATCCTATGAGTTAATATAGGTTACAAATACAAAATTTAACATATAATATTTAAATTAGTTAAGTCATATATCACAAGTTAATCAATACGAAAACTAAAGAAGAAACATACGAAAATTAACTCCATAAACATACGAAAAAGTTTACGGTTTCTTATATTCTAAAAGTGTAAACTATATAATTTGAAAAATACATACCAATTCATCAACAAAGACCATTTCGAACGTTTTGATTTTCTTCGGGTTGTTCCACTCCGAAACAGTCCATACATGTACAACACGGAGTCGTAAATGATGGTTAACATGATTTTCTTCGGGTTGTTCCACTCCGAAACAGTCCATACATGCACAACACGGAGTCGTAAATGATGGTTAACATGTGTTGGCTTAAGATCTTCAAGATGAACTA
This sequence comes from Erigeron canadensis, assembly GCF_010389155.1. Taxonomy (NCBI): domain Eukaryota; kingdom Viridiplantae; phylum Streptophyta; class Magnoliopsida; order Asterales; family Asteraceae; genus Erigeron; species Erigeron canadensis. The sequence goes on from NC_057768.1 coordinate 24,488,532, forward strand.
ATGTGGTCATATTTTTTTTTTGTTGAAGAAAAAGCCATAACAAATCTCTAACTAAATTAAAAGAAATAATAATAACAATAACATATGAATTCAATGTTTAAAAATAATAATAATGATTAATTATGTGCAAAATATATAAAAAGAAAAAACTTTTGTAGTTGATCGTAGCTTCTTTTTTTTGTTGTCGTACGTGAGTTATATTATAAATACCAATACAACCGAAAAGTGTAAATTAATTATTTTTAAATTGAGTGAAATTGTAAATTGGTAATGGTTTTTCAAAAAGTGTAAATTAATTATTTTTAAGTGTAAATTGATGATGGAAACCCAAAAAGTATAATTAATTATTTTTAAATTGTGTTAAAGTGTAAATTGATGATGGAAAATTAAAAAAGTGTAAGTTAATTATTTTTAAATTGGGTTAAAGTGTAAATTAGTTTTGGGAAACCAAAAAGTGTAAATTAGTTGTTTTATATTGGGGTTAAAGTATAAATTGGTGATTGAAAAACAAAAAGTGTAAATTAAATCAGATTATTATTAAAAAATTAGAGGATTAATATGGATAGAGGATTAGGCTAAAGGAAGGGGATTAGGGGTGTCAAGTGTACCCCAACCCCCTATTTTAGGTATATTACTAGTTTTAATACCCGTACGATGTACGGATATATATATAAACATCATATGGAATGAGTTTATACAACACCTATGTTAGTGATTTTATCGTTTTTGAAACAACATATATTGACAACAATATAAAGATGTATATTATATAAAATCAAATAAAATGAAAGAATGTAAATTAAAACAATCAACATAATATATATATATATATATATATATATGAATAATAATAAAGTAAAAACACATATGGGATGGAAAATACCTTTTTTGTTGATCACAAAAACTAAGGGAAAAAAAAACTAACAATTAATCAATGTGTGGATGTCTTTTTTGGTACTTTACACTATACTTAAAAAAACAATACTAATTATTTGATGTATCAAAACTTAATAAAATCGAAGAAACATAAACTACCTAGATTTTTTTGGGTGGAAGGTCAAAAGCAAAAATAAATAGGAGACATACAATAATAAGTTAATATATGATTTAATTTATTACATATCTATATATATAAGTTGTACGAGTATTTGATATCTAGTAGGAAACTTGATAGATATAGATAGGGGTTAAATACGGGCTGTGTTTAAGTTGCATAAATTGTTTGTATATTTACCATGAAAATCAGGGGGCAAACTTTTAATAGGGAAGGTACAAGTTTTTTTATGCACGTTAAATACAGTCCTTAGGGCTGTATTTAACATTTCCCATATAGATTAATTTTAAATTTATTTAACTAAAATATTTAATAGTTAAAAAAAACACGTGTCGATCAAATAGTGTGCCACATGTTGTTTAAAGAATACTTCAATCCTATTTTAGTATATTGGTAAATATTTCAATTCTGTTTTAGTATATTGATAGATAGATAATGTAAAATGTCTCATTGTCAAGATAATAATAATAATAAATCTCTTATATAAATAAAATAAAATTATAATGACATCATGATTTTTTAAATAATGCTTAATTGTCATTATTAGATTTATTTCTATCAATTATATCTTTTTTATTTTCTTGATTTATGACGTCATTCTATAAAAAGTTTAAATTATTTTTTAATAGATTTATGGTATCTTTCATTTTTAGCTTAAGTCCAATGTAAAATAAAATGTAATTATCTAAACTTTTTTTAAACAACTATATGTCAATTTTTAAATATAATATCACCATCTATTTTCGTCTTAATGTTATCAATCAGCCCATCTATATTAAATAATAAAACAATTGTTATAAAATTATGATTTAAAAAAATTAAAATAGCTTAATTGTCATCTCTAAATTCTTTTTAAAGTTAAACTTTTTTTGTTTAATTTTCTTATGATATTATAAGCACTTTCCTTCTTTAAATTTTATATAATTTTTATTTTTGTGATTTATGATGCTCTTTTCTATATAAAAAAAAATAAGTTTTTATTTTCCTTTGAAAACTCTAATATTTTATACATGGTCTTTTAATTTTTTATCGTATAAATTGTTTTATCATAATAGATTTTTAAATTACCTGCATATTATGCAGGTTAATAAGCTAAATATACATTCGAAATATAAGATATACTATTTTGAGATTATTAATATGGTTGAACTGTCTCATAGTTCTTAAATATCGACATAACTTAATATTACAAAAATTTTATTTATAAGCCCGGGTTTATCCCGGGTTAATTGGCTAGTTAAAATATAAAAACAATATTTTAATAGCAATTTTATATTGATGTAAAATACGGATTAAAAGAATTCAACTAGTTACATGACTAAAGGTGGAATTTTTAGTCATTCGATCCAAAATATACGAGCATTCTTACCTTTAGACACTCGTCCAGAAATTGACAACAGAATTAACAAGTAATTTATTTCTTCATTGCCATTTATGCACATCCAAACGGACCCCAAACCCATAAGGGTGGGGGGAGAGCTTGCTCACTCTTCCCCCCTTCTCCGATTTTTCTTCTCCTCCCCTCCCCTCCCCACCCTTTTCTCACCGGTTGGATGAGAAATTGTTTTCACAAACATCGCATATCTTGGGTAGATCCCATCCACGAGATAATACGGGTACCGATATTCGGTTCCATTTACAGTGAAAGGAACCAACGGTGCTGTGCCATCTTCAAAATGATTGAACAAAGGAGATTGGTTCAACACATTAATGTCGTTGTTTGAACCGGCAACACCAAAGTATGCGTGCCAAATCCAACAATCCTGTGATGCAACTGCTTCAAGCAATATCGACGGCCCGTGATGGTCACCTCGCGTGTACTGGCCACGCCAAGCTACTGGACAATTATCCCAAGCCCAGTGTGTACAATCAAGACTCCCTATAAACATATTTATTAAACCGAAAAATATTAACTAAACTACGTAATATATATATACATATATACATTATTAACTAAAATATATATATATATATATATATATTAAGTAAAGATATACCTAACATGTCGGGGAAACCATGATAAGACGCATGATGATCAAGAATGTGTTGCGTATCAGTATGCGTTGGCCTACGCAAGTATTCATGCCGATATAACTTAATGACTCCATTTAATTTTTATTCAAATAAAACTTTTTATTTCATAAATTAAAACTACTACAATATTAAAAATAAAACAAACAACCAAATAAAACATCAAACTGATGAATGTGCGATGAATATGGTCAATGAGATCCATCTTAAGATCTTCGTGAACGTTTGAGTCATATATCTCAAACAGTCGTTCATCAGATGGCTGTGGCGCAACCGGGGGATCTGGAATACAACACGCATACATGTTGTGAAGAATACAACACGCATACATGATCTTACGGATGGAGGTTTCTTTCATTTGTCGTGCCGGTTCTCTAAGTATTTTCCATTTTTTTTAATAATACCAAAAGCTCGCTCCACATCCTTCCTTGCAGCTTCCTGTGCCTTAGCATATCGAATCCTTTTCTCACCGGTTGGATGGGAAATTGTTTTCACAAACATCGCATATCTTGGGTAGATCCCATCCACGAGATAATACGGGTACCGATATTCGGTTCCATTTACAGTGAAAGGAACCAACGGTGCTGTGCCGTCTTCAAAAGGATTGAACAAAGGAGATTGGTTCAACACATTAATGTCGTTGTTTGAACCGGCAACACCAAAGTATGCGTGCCAAATCCAACAATCCTATGATGCAACTGCTTCAAGCGATATCGTCGGCCCGTGATGGTCACCTCGCGTGTACTGACCACGCCAAGCTACTGGACAATTATCCCAAGCCCAGTGTGTACAATCAAGACTCCCTATAAACACATTTATTAAACCGAAAAATATTAACTAAACTACGTAATATATATATACATATATACATTATTAACTAAAATATATATATATATATATATTAAGTAAAGATATACCTAACATGCCGGGGAAACCATGATAAGACGCATGATGATCAAGAATGCGTTGCATATCAGTACGCGTTGGCCTACGCAAGTATTCATGCCGATATAACTTAATGACTCCATCACAAAAATCATTAAGGGTGTCACGTGACGATCTTTCCGACATATTTAGGTAATCATCTAAACTGTCGGGATTACTACCGTATCCTAACTGGCGAACTGCAGATGTGCATCTCTGTAAAGCCGAAAACCCCCATTTACCACGCGCGTCGATCTTCCTCTGAAAAAAACTAAAATTGTTTTCCAAATCTGAAGCTATCTTCACAAACAACCGTCTACTCATACGAAACCGTTGTCTAAAAAAAGTCTCATTAAATTTCGGTTCCTCGGCAAAGTAATCTCGAAAAAGACGGTCGTGAGACTCACCACGATCGTCCCGTCTTGTATACGTTCTTGAAGAGGAGGCAGTATAACGGACATCTTGTTGAATCGCATAATGCGCCATTGTGAATAGATTAATATACCGTTCCGTCTCGTCGGATGAACTCGAATCCGATTGGAAATTTGGGGGTGTTGGGCCGTGATTGTCAAGAAATAAAGGATTGTTGAAGAAAGGGTTCATGATTGTTTAGATGATTATGTGGATATATGATATATGTGTGTGTGCGCTTTGTGTGTTTGAAAGAAAAAAAAAACAGTGAGTTACAAAGAAGAAAAGAAGAAAAAGAAGAAAGAAAAAGAGAAGAGGAAGAGAGCCGTTACCTAGTGGGTCCCTTTGCTTTTTTTTTTATTATTATTATTGACTGTAACGTTCGAATCCATCGGCATCCAAACCGGCACCGTGGTGCCCAAAGTGCTCCCCTCCCCACCGGTACCGGTAGGTCGGGGCGGTGTGCACATCGGTACCGGACCGGTAACGGTCCCCTGCCTACTCGACTCCGTCCACCCTAAAAGATAATCATCTCAATCAGCTTCCTTTTATTTGAATTCACGTGGAAGTTATCACATCAAATTCCTCATTTTCATGTAGCCCATCTTTAACTATTTGGAAATCGCGAACCAAACTTTCTCAAAAACAGAACAATAAGTGAAAAGATGACTAAGCGACTCCTCTTAATTAGAATAGGATCGGGCATATGTTAGAGACTTAGAGGGATGTCGATATCTCTTTTTGAAAAGTTCACCCGAGTAGGTAAACCGATTAAGTAATCGTACAATGTGTGGATGTTTACCTTCCTAGGAGCCTAAAACGGGGGAAAAAAAAAAGTTTTATAAAGCATTTTCCTTTTTATATGTAGGTGCGTGGTCATATATTTTTTTTATTGCTCGGTTAAAATCTTTCTTTTTACTTAAATTGTTAACGTGGATAACAAGTGTACATCAAATCGATGATATGAATATTATGTATACAATGAATTGATGACAAGGCAACGGGTGGTTGTACTCTCTTTTTTATTAGGCATTCATCATCACGTCAGCGTCATAACAACACTTCTTTCCCACAAACACCTTCTCCCTAGAAGTCTTCTTCACACCGAATGCTTGTTCAAAGTTCTTACAACTTCTTGGCATCGCTTGAGCTTCGTGATTTTTGATTTTAAAATGTATAAATGGTTTGATATGAACTGGTTATGTTTTGGTTATTTAAATAGACATAGAAGTTTAAAATAAAAAAACATTTGTCATATAGCCGTAGTTTAAAAAAAATTAAAAAAGGGAAAAGATTAAAAAAATATATATATTTTTAATCAGTTTGAAACACTCCTCGTGGGCCCCCTTCTTTCGTCGACCACGTCAAAAGAACGACGTCTCCTCATGACGTCAGCCATGACCCAGGTCATGCCTATAACATCGTGGGACAACGCCGGCTTGAACACCCTCATGACGTGACTGTGTGAGCAGCCTTATAACTTAACAAGACAAGTCATGGGCTTGTGTTGTTACAATACTCATTACTCTGTTGTAACAGTAACACAAGGTATAACTCGCGTTCTATATTTATCCATATAAACGTGGAAATCACGTGATAAATGAATCAGAAAACGAGTAAACAATTAAACATGACTGGCAATGGCAGGGGCCGAAGCAGTGGCAGTTGAGCTATTTGTACATTCTGGTATTTTGTAGTCTGTTTTATTTAAGTCACTACTTCTGATTTTATAGCTCGTACCAACTAATAACTTTAAATACCAAATAAATATATAGGGAGTTATGATATGCACCTATGTACCCAACGATAGAAAAGGAAAAATTAATATGATGCCATCCAATATTGAGAAGGTTGTGATATTGATACTATAATAATTTTTGATATATCCACCTTCAATGTGTTATAATTTATAAAAATTTGTATAACATTTATGAATTATAATACCTTACGGTATTGGTAGTATGGTACCAATATCAGTATATTTTTTTTTTTTTTGACAAGTAATATCAGTATATCATTACCCATATTGAATACTGGTTAGTTCTATTCTTCAGTATTCTAACAATGTGTGCTTCCTACATATTATTTGTCATTATTTCCTATGCGGGTCAAAGGTCCGTAACATGTTGAAAACCATGCGATCTTACTTCTTTTTTGGGGTGTTGATATGAAATAATGAATGATACAAAAATACATTGGGTCAAATGGAATTTGGTATTGGCAAGTAAGGGTAATGGTGGTCTTACGTTCAGTAGCCTCCAAGCTCTTAATTTAGCTTTTTCATACAAGTGGAGATGGAGTTATAGTTATCAAACAAATACATGGTTAGATTAATAAGTCAAGCTAAATACTAGAACAGGGCCTTGGAACCTTATTAATAAGATGGTCCAAAAACTTGATGCTACCGCGGTAATACCTACAACTATGATTTAAACAAAAGTTGGGGACCGGAAGTCCATGACATTTTGGACTGATATTTGGTTTGACGAAGCCCCTCTAGTGACCAATGAGCTTGACAAACATGCTACGGTAGGAGATAAAATGGTTTGAATTTTTCATGGAACTGGCGTAGAAACATCTGAACTGCAGCAAATCACGGATTGTATAAAAACCGTGATGATTGTTTATTCACCGTGATAAGCGGGTGTGGGACTCATCACCTTCATGTCTCAAAAAACAAAACTAAACGTATAGTCGTTTTCACCTTCATGTCTCATGTGCTTAGTCTAATATGAACTTTAGGTACATTAATGTATCATAAAAGATATGCCATGGTTAAACATTAAAGCTGACTTTGAATTTCGATGGTGATTGATTTGAATGGTTTGAGATTAAAAGACAACTCATAATATCTTACCTATGCTATGGCAGCTATGCGAGCAATATATGTACATAATATCCAAAGTGGGAGAGCATCCATCTTCCGTATATTGCGAATATAACTATGTCTTCAAGGCATCCTGAAAAACAACAAAATGAAACGATGTCAACAAGAAGACTACATGAATTAATTACTATTGTTTTCTTTTTAGTTACATAAGCTTAAGTCATACATTAACATTTGCTTTAAACTAAGTTAGTCTGGGTTTGTTTAGTTCATCGTTTTTCTACACGAAATAGGGCATTAAAGAGATAGGCATACCGCATACCTTGGAGGCAAGGAGCCATTCACCATTGATAAAAGTTTGATGTGGCCTTAAATCTGAATGCCGGAATTCAGCAACAGTATTTGTTACCTCGAAAGAAACCTCATACTTAAAGTCCTTCATTGTTCTAGAGATATGCCCGATTTGCCAACTCTTGAGATCCCAAGCTTCAACTTTATCATGCACTTGAAACTGCTGGGGTCGTTGAACTATAGGCGGACAAGGTCTTATACAGAACACATCCACCTCTTCTTTATCACACTCGCGTCCATTTTTTGTTGTTAGTGTTCGATATTCCACAATGTAGTTTCCATTACGAACAGGCTTAACAATTACAGCAGGATACCAAGTAGTCAAAAACCCTTTTTCACCATGGGCTATCTCTACCTTTACTCCACCTTGAAGACCCACCATCAATGTTCTCTGACCCATCTGTAACTTCACTTTTTCAGGTCTAGGATTTAAAGCTACTTTTGGCCTCTGCATAGTACGCAAATTAAGGTTGTCTCATTAACTATAAAAATGGTCATAATGTCATATCACATATCAATACTATATACATATACAATACAGTTATGAAGCCAAACGACCGTCATTTGGCTCATAATTGTATATATAAATACATTTAGCCCTCCCATATATATATATATATATATATATATAAACATAATAGGGTTTCAATAATCAGCATTTCACTTTAAACTTCAATTTATTTTTGTATGATCTATTTTTAATCCTTATACTTTATGTAATTCTATATTTGACTTTCGATTCATTTGGCTTCTTGAACGATCCAAAAATCAAATCCCACAGCTGTGGTTACAGTTTATCTCTAATAGACCATTGAGTAAAAGTAAAAGAAAACGGCATTAGCTAAAAATAAGCCATGCAAATGGATTGAATGGGTCAAACGGTTTAAAGTAAAAGAATGTAAGCTCAAATGTATACAAACTTGCTAATATTATTTAGACAGGGCAATTGCAACCCATTTGTATGTAAAACTGCAAATATAGGTTGCATTTTTTGGGAACGAGTCAAACATGTTAACTGTAAATAAATAAAAATGCCCGATATATGGTGTAAGAAAGGTAAATGGATCAATCATGTCAAAAATTGGTAAAAGCCACCAATATGTCTTCAATCATTTTATCTAAATCCCAACCCGTTCTTATCTGACGATTGAAATGACCCGTTAAGGCCAATTACTCAACCTACCCAGTCTGTTGAATCTGGGGAAAAAGTTGATGGTGACCCCAATCCAATCTTGTTTCACCAGCACTATGAGTTACCTGCTTTGACCCGTTACCCAACCCACCCGTTTTGCTGCCCCTAATGAGAAATTAATACTTTGATTTTGAATGTTAAATTACCAAGAATGAAGCGACCCACTTTCCATCTAGCAATTCTTGATGAGGTCTTATGTTAGAATGCTCAAATACCAATTCCTCAGTCGTTGTCCAGAAGTAGACTAAATAACTCAAACCGGGTATAACTTTGCAAATGAGACCTGACCACCATCCATCATTATACCATACATCTACTTCTTCATGCAGCTTAAAACGATCAATTCGGTTGATTATAGGTGGAAGGGGCCTAATGTTTAAAATAAATGCCATTTCCACAAGTGGTTTCGTCTGGTCATCTGTTGTTAGTGTATCGTACTGCACCATAAGTTTGTCTTCCTCATCTACTGGGCCAACCACTTTTGCGGTATACCACGAACCATGGTAACCTTCTTCATGGCTTCGGACCTCCACACATGTACCTTTTTCGAAGGGGGTTGTTTTTGGGGTTCTTGAACTACATATAATCCTCAACTTTGTTCCATTTCTGGATTGCAAAACTAGACGAGGTGACTTTTCCTCCTGTTAAACAATATCATACAACAATGCAAGTATTAGTATCGATTTTATTGATCATAAAACATAAACACCCATTATAGTAATGTGCTAATTAAAAGAACTACCAAGTTATTAAACCATTCACCATGTCATAAATTCAATAAAGAATCTACCTAAAGCCTTATAGGTAAATATATGAAACTACCCATAGATAGTTGACTAATGCATCAAAGAAGTGCTAATTCACACTTTATAACCGGAGTCACATCTTGGACTATCAAGTCATAAGAAGCTGTTGTTAGCTTCGATAAGTATAAAGTTTCGGGTTTCTTCTTTCCTTAACAACAGATTACAAAGTCACATATCATTCTGGAGTGTTTGGTAAATGAAACTGGTAAATACAAACACCTTATTAAGACTTGATTTTTTACGGTCAAAATAACATTAGTTGGGCAATCAGTAAAATAAATGTGCCTCCAAGCACCTGCTATGAAAAATGCAACTTTGTTTCAGACTTTTAAAGCCCTCTGATCCCCTTTATTCAACTAGTTAGACTGATGGCCCGAATGGATGTAACGGACTAACGGCTAGCCGTCCCGTGACACGAACGTTCAAAAAAAAAATATGAAGTACTTTATTTATAGCTCAAGAAAACGAATAAAAAAGCAACCATATTAAAAGCAGATTCTTAGAACTATCTCATAATCATACCATTTTCACTTATATTAGGCTCAGAATCACATCTTGGACACAATACACAACTTAATTAGTATCTTAATAAATAACCAAAAAAAAAACACAACAATAACATATACCAAAATCGGTCTTAAATTAAAGGGCATTGAGCCTAAACCATCTACTCTTTATTAACAAAAAACAAAAAAAACATACAATCAATCAATCATACATGATAAATAAAAATATAATAATAATAATAAGGAAAAAGAGTCAACCTTTTGTTGTTGGTCATGACAAGAATCTAGTTTCCAATCCTCAAAAACCCTAACCTTAAAATCCTCAACAACAATTTCCAAACCACCGACCAACACTTTATACCTCAAACCATCATCACTAAAATCAAGAAACGCATCTAAAACTTTTCCTTTTCGCCACCCTTTTTCATAATACACTTCCACCGTCTCACCACCAACAAACCGCCGCCGGGTTTCCCGCGACGGCGCCGGCCTCATGTCAGAAACATCAACATATTCTTTAAGTTTCTTTCTTTTTCGTTTACCATTGATACTTTCTTTTTCTTTAGACAATGTGGTGTATTTAACGTGTAATGTGGCTGTTGATGGAGATGGGGTGTTGATGATAGTCGCCGGAAACCATGCCGGAGAGTCGCCGGAAGTTGGGGTTTTGTGAACCTCGATGTTGTCACCTTTTTTGAAGATGTGGGTTTGATGATGATTAGTAGACATTAGAGATATAGATACAGAGATAGAGATAGATTTTTGAAAAGGGTGAAAGAAATTTGTGAAATTTTTGGAAGAAAAACAAAAAATGGAAGGAATAAAGAGGTGCAGGTGTGGTGGAAGTGGGTGTTTAATATGTGGATTTTCAGTAATGGTTACATTGAGTGATGTGTCCTGTTTCTGAATGAAAAAAAGAGGTAGGTGGATATGTGAAATTAATTTTTGATTTTTGTTTGAAAACTATAGACTATAGAGTAACTGAAAAAGGAAAGTGCGTCGTCATTCATGTGGAAGATGTGATGTTGTACTTCTGTATTTTTATATAGGAACTAGACGAATGACAATGGTGGTAGTATTAATGTGATGGTGGTAGCATCGCTTAATAGTTGTGGTGACGATCCAATAAGTGTATATATTATTGATGTAAAATGAGATAGAATTAGTTTAGGAATTAAGAGATACATATTAAGAGATTGATGATTTTATTAACACTACATTCGGTATTAAATAAACTCATACATACTATTAGATATATTGGTAAGAATATTTTTGGTATTTTAAAGGTAAAAAGTTAAAAGGATAAAGTGGGTTTACTTTATTAAAGGGTTGACAACGGATGCGGAGAAAGGGGAAGATTTCTTCTCATCACGCGGGAACACCATCATCAGCTGTGAGGGGTCAAGTGAGAGGATGAAAATGGAGGGAAGTTTCTCCTGAGGAGAGGGAGTATGAGGAAGCCTTTTCTTTTTTCTTATATCTTAGATTATTTGTTTTTTTATAGATTTTTTTATATATGAGGTTTAATGTGGTGTGATAAAAAAGCGAAAGATGAGATTGGGATGCCAATAAGGTGAGTCGGGGGAAACTGGGTGGCATAAGAAGATTGTTTGATTGAGAGTGAGGGGTGAGAAAATAACGTAAGCTCCAACGGCAACGCCTATATATGTTTTCTAGTAGCAATGGAGATTTTTCTTAAAGATAAATAAGTGGTAGATAAAGAATTAAGTGTGTGTTTAAAATAGCTAGAGAACTGTAAACGTGAAAAGAAATGCTAGAATGTTAAACAAGTTACAAACAAATATTTAGTCTATCTCCAAGAGGGTAGTCTTACACATCATTCCATATCCTTACTTGTCCTTCTTTGTCCATAGGTGTCCATCTGATATTGATATATATATATATATATATCCTTAACTAATTGAGGACTTGTTTTTAGAAGTTTGTAGAATCTTTTAAGTGTAATTGGTGTTGATGTGGAAAATGTAAGGATGTTTGTATGGTTGAAGGTAAAATTAAAGGATTTAAAGAACTTATAAGAGTTTTAAGAATTGTAAAGATATGATGTTCCATCTAAAGGATGTCTAAAAGCATTTTTCGGGTTTATAATACCATATTTTATATTTTCGTTTATGTGCTTTAATAAAGTATAAAGAAAATTCTTTTAGAATGACTAGATAAAAATCCTCTTTTGTCATTGATGGGTCGAGTTACACAGTTACACTTGATGTTTGACGACGGATTATAAACTCTCGTTTATAGTCAAGAGTTACACAATGACTAGAATTTTGTTTTACTCTTGGTCACGTTTGCATAGAGCATTAGGCAAGTTGAACTTCTTTTGAAATGTGGTTCTAGTGAGTTTTTCTGTTGTAATTTTTTCTCAGACATTTTTAGGACTACATCGAAAGTACAACGAAGTACCGATATTAAGCTTCTATAGGTGAGGTTTTTTCCATGTTTTGATTTTATGTAATTGACATAAGTTCTTTCACTATTTTTGTAGTCTTTACTATTAAAATTCATAGCTTGTTTATTTCTAGATATGTATAGTTATGTAAAGGTTGACTTTGGCTGTTAACAACTTGTTAGTAGTTTTTTAATATAACTATGTCATTATGATAAAAACAAATGATATATACAGTAAATGATAGATGTACTCATGTACTTACTAAAAAAAAGGTTTTGCTAAACAAAGCCCTAATGACTTTCGTTAAAATGCATTAATTAGTTGTACATTTACCATAAAAATCAGGGAGCCAGCATTTAATATGAAAATGTACAACCTTTTTATGCACGTTAAGTGATGCCGTAAGGGCTTTAGCATTTTCCATAAATTTATTATTTATGTTGTCAAAAAAAAATATTTTTAATCTGGATCATCAATCTCATTCCTAGATAGAAACTTGTTGAACTTGTTTAATTTATCTTGTTGCTCATCACATCAATTTGAACCATGCAACTTTATATATAAGACGATTAAGCCGGCCTATGACTATTTTGACACATTAAGAGAATGACTAATTTAAATTAAGTTGTTTGCATTACAACCTCTATATATACATATAATTTATGTATACGCAATGAAAGCTAGATGACGAGCAACTCAAATCTGTTTCACTACTACGTCTTCCTTTCGTTTTGTTACTTATCTTTTGCTTCATTACTGTCTTCGTCTTCTTTCAATACTACCATAACTCATAAATGCTCTCGTTGACAAAGTATTGCGTTGCTTCAATTTAAACAGAGCCTATCCTCCATGAATGACACATCACATCAATGGACGTGTAGAAATTGGCTTGATTCTGAAGGTTACTATCCAATTATGATGATATGAACAACACAAGTAGTACTCCATATTGTTGTGATTGGGATGGAGTCACTTGCGACCGCTCCACTGGTGATGTTATCAGTTTGAACCTTAGTTGTGGGGTGCTAAAAGGTACTATTCATCCTAACACAACCCTTTTAGACCTTCCTCGCCTCTAGAGACTTAACCTCGCTATAAATGATTTTATTGGCTCCTAATTTCCAAGTGGTATTGGAAGGTTAATTTTCAAATAGTCTCACACATCTCTAACATCTCTGGTTGTGGGTTTGCTGGCCAAGTTTCAAGTAATATCACACTCCTTCATAAATTGGTGTCTCTTGATCTCTCTATGAATCTATATGAGTTTCGCCTTGAATCTTATGTTTTATCAATCTGATTCAAAATGCCACAATTTTTTCGCTTATAAATGTTAATATTTCTTCAAATTTACCTGTTTATTTTAATCTCTTGTTAAATCTCCGCTCCACTAGATTATAAGGGGAACTACCTCGAAATATTTTCAATCTTCGGTCTTTGCAATTACTTGACTTGTCACACAATAGTTTTACATGCAATATCCCTTCGGGAATCTCACTTTTTCAAAAGTTGGTTTCACTTGATCTCTCTTGGAATGGTTATAGTAACTTGCGAATTCAACCTCGCTCATGTTTTCGAGAGTCTCCTTCAAAATTCTACTCTTTTGAGAGACCTCTCACTTTCTTTTGTTAATATATCTTCAGATTTACCAGCTTATCTCAATACGCCTTTTTTGAAATCACTGGATCTTATGGGTACTCAATTGCAAGGGAAATTACCGGGTAACATCTTTAATCTTCCGTACTTAGAAGAACTATTATTGACAGGAAACTCTTAACATTACTGGTCCATTGCCTGAAGTTAACCTGAGCACCAACATACCTCTCAAGCGCTTATATCTCGCAAGCACCAACTTATTGGGAGGGATACCAGACTCAATTGGGTATCTTAAGTTTTTAAGTAACTTGGATCTTTCTTATTGTGGTTTAATTGGGTCCCTTCCCAAATCTCTTACTAACCTAAGGCACCTTAATGTTCTAACTTTATCATCAAACAAACTTAACGGGACATTGCAATCTTGGTTATTTTCGCTCCCATCATTAACGATAACACGCTCAGTGAACTCTACCGTTCAATTTGTTTTCTCTTTGATCGCTAAGAGAGTTAACCTTGGCCACAATGAATTAGTTGGTCAATTTTATGTATGAAAACATTCCAAAAACTCACCAAAGTTACTACCCTAGACCTCTCATTTAATAAGTTTAGCAATGTCTGGGAGTTTAATACGTTGTTATCAAGTGTTGAAAACCTTATAATACTTGATCTCTCATACAGTGGTGTATCTATCGTGACTAATAATGCTAACGGCTATGTCAACCCAAGGTTTCAACTTTTAAATTTGGCCTCTTGCAACCTGAAAGTGTTTCCAGGGTCCTTATCGTTATTAATTTAGTGTAATTGAGGGATATGGTTATGATACTTGAAAATGGGTTTGGAGGTACGAAGTGTACACTCATTAAGTGAATGACATCCCGACCCAAAAACATTGTAATAATGACTAATATTGATTTTGTAATATCGGATTGACAATATTTGATCACATAATAAAAACGTTTTTCAAAGAAATCTACGTTTGAAATTTACAAGCATGACAAGTTTGAAAATGAATTGCGTAAAACATGGAAGAGCAATATGTGCAGTAATTTTGAAAATGAATAGCAATTGTAGGCTAGCAACTGTGGACAATTGTTTTCTCTTATTCACAATCACACTCATGATGGAAAAGTCAAAATCATTTTCTCATGCTGTCATGGAAAAGTCATATTTCATGATATTATATTATGTGATCTAGTTTTAACATGTGAGCTTTTCAACTTATAAATATATTCATGCAGAGTTGCATGAAGATATAGAAAACACAGAGAATATACGTGCATTGTTGTGTTCTCTCTATTATTACAATCTTTTGGGTGTCTTAGAAAGAATTGATACATGAGAAAATATATACAAAACACGAAATACTCTTTAGCGAACGGGTTCTTGATTTCTGTCAAAATCTTGAACATTACTCTTTGTATTATCCCAAAACAAAATTCGTGTAACCAGGCACATAGGGTCGAATTGTTGTTTTCGGAAAGTGATATCACTAAAGAGATATCCGGTTATTGATTTCTTACCCTTGTAACTTGAAATTCCCCAACAATCGAAAACAACAATCTTGGTGAAATCAATGGCGGCTACGATGAAGCATATGACTACTAATTTCTCCAAGCTCGATAAGTTTGAAGGAATGGATTTTCGTAGATGGCAAAGGAAGATGCACTTTCTTCTCACCACCATGAAGGTGGTTTATGTGCTGAGCACTCTTTGTCCAGAAGATGGTGATGATGCTACTGTTGATCAAATTCGGAAAAGGGGCAAATGGGAGAATGATGACTACATTGCTCGAGGATTAATCCTCAATGGTATGTCTGATGCTCTTTTTGATATTTACCAAAACCATGCTTACTATGGGACTCTTTAGAGACCAAGTATATGACTGAGGATGCCTCTAGTAAAACGTTCCTTGTGAGTAATTTTAATAATTACAAGATGGTCGATTCTAGACCGGTCATGGAACAATACAATGAGCTCATTCGCATACTTGGTCAATTCACACAACATAAAATGAATATGGATGAGACTATTCAAGTCTCTAGTATCATTGATAAACTCCCTCCGTCGTGGAAAGAATTTAAGCATTCTTTGAAACATAAGAAGGAGGAGTTAACTCTTGTTGAGTTGGGTAGTCATTTGCGTATTGAGGAATCTCTCTGGGCGCATGATATTGACAAATCAAAAGGCAACAATGTTGCTGGTACGTCTTCAGTCAATATGGTGGAACATAAAAAATCCACCGGATATAATGACAAGAAGGGGAAACGTAAACATCAAGAAGCTAACAAAGCTGGTATGAACAAGAAGTCTAGCTTGGCTTGTTGGAAGTGTGGCAAATCCGGACACTTGAAATGGGATTGCAGAGTTAATATTGGTAATAAAAATACCAATGGATCTGGCACAAGCGGTTCGGGAAATGGTTTTAACAACCAAAACTCGAAAGGTCAGTATATATATAATGATTCATTTGAGAATTATTATGTTTCATATATAACTGAGGCTTATTTTGTGCAGGATGATGATGTTGCGTGGTGGGTTGACTCGGGTGCTAATACCCATGTGTGCAAGGATAGATGTTGGTTCAAGACTTACGAGTCAGTGACTGACGGATAAGTTCTTCATATGGGAAATGAGTCAACAGCCCCAATACTTGGACGTGGAAGTGTGGATTTGGGTTTTAGTTCTGAAAAAGTTGTTTCTTTATTTAATGTTTTGCATGTACCACAAATTCGTAAGAACTTGGTTTCAAGTAGTGTTTTAAATAATTGTGGTTATAAACAAGTTATTGAATCTGATAAATTTGTTTTGTCAAAACATGGCATGTTTGTTGGTTTTGGTTATTTGTGCAATGGAATGTTTAGACTTAACATTAATCACATGAATGTCAACTTTGCTTTTATGTCAACTTATAGCATAAATGATTCTACTCTTTGACATGCTAGACTAGGACATGTACACTTTAAAAGAATGCAAGAACTGTCTAAAGATGGATTAATACCGGCCTTTGACATAAACGATGAAAAGTGTAAAACATGTATGTTGACAAAGATCACTAAGAAACCATTTCAAAATGTGAAACGTGATTCTGAAATTTTGGAATTAATACATAGTGATTTATGTGATTTGCATGCAACTCCTACTTTAGGGAATAATAAATATTTTGTGACATTTATTGATGATGCTTCTAGATATTGTTATGTTTATTTATTACACACTAAGGATGAAGCATTAGATAAATTTAAAATATTTAAAGCTGAAGTAGAATTGCAACAAAAGACTTTGATAAAAAGGCTTAGAACGGATAGGGGAGGTGAATATATTGATCAAACATATTTCCAATCCGTTGGGATAATCCATGAGACTACGGCTCCGTATACACCACAACAAAATGGTATATCAGAAAGAAAGAATAGGGTTCTTAAAGAAATGGTTAATTCCATGTTATCCTATTCAGGTTTAAGTAATGGATTTTGGGAGGAAGCTGTGCTTACAGCTTGTTATTTGCTTAATAGAGTTCCTAACAAAAGGAACAAGATTACACCTTATGAACTTTGGAATAAAAAGAAACCAAACTTGAATTATCTTCGGGTGTGAGGTTGTAGGGCTATTGTAAAGTTGCCTGATCCTAAGAAGAAAAGTTTAGGTGAAAGAGGTATAGATTGCATATTTATTGGATATGTTGAACATTCCAAGGCTTATAGGTTCTATGTTATTGAACCTAATGATTCATATGCGGTTCATTCCGTAAATGATTCAAGGGATGCAATCTTTGATGAGAATCGTTTCTCATCTATACCTAGACCAAAGGATATGGTTTCTAGCTCCAATGGAACCGATAAGGATTGTAATGTTGAAGTCTCTGAAAAGGCTGTTGATCAGTCACTTGAGCTTCGGAAAAGCAAAAGAGAAAGGAAACCTAAATCATTTGGACCAGATTTTCAGTTATACTTAATTGAAGGTTCCAGAGATGATGCTTTTACCCAATATTGATATTGCTTCAATGTTGAGGATGATCCAAAAACATTTGATGAAGCAATGAAGTCTCAGGATGTTGCCTTCTGGAAAGAAGCAATTGATGATGAGATGGAATCCATCATGGGCAACAACACCTGGGTGTTGGCTGATCTACCTCCTGGTTGCAAACCATTGGGTTGCAAATGGATTTTTAAAAAGAAGATGAAGGTATATGGAACTATTGAAAAGTTCAAGGCAAGGTTGGTCATTCAAGGCTTTAGACAAAAGTCTGGAATTGACTATTTTGATACTTACGCTCCAGTGGCTCGTATCACTACCATTAGACTGCTGATTGCTTTGTCAGCAATTCACAATCTGGTCATTCACCAGATGGATGTGAAGACAACATTCTTGAATGATGACCTGGATGAGGAGGTTTATATGAACCAACCTCAAGGCTTCGTCATGCCAGGAAATGAAAACAAGGTTTGCAGACTTGTTAAATCCTTATATGGATTAAAACAAGCACCTAAACAATGGCATCAAAAGTTTGACGAAATGGTTTTGTCAAATGGTTATCATTTAAACCAAGCTGACAAATGTGTATATAGCAAATTTGATGATTCTGGTAAAGGAGTCATCATTTGTCTATATGTTGATGACATGTTGATATTTGGAACTGATCATAATCAGGTTGACTTAACAAAAGAATTTTTGTCATCAAAGTTCTCCATGAAAGATATGGGGGAGGCTGACGTTATCCTTGGTATAAGGATCAAACGTGAAAACAAAGGAATTTCAATTTCTCAATCTCACTACATTGAAAAGGTGCTAAAGAAATTCAATTGTTTTGACTGTACTCCGGTGAGTACACCTATGGATCCAAGTATGAAGCTGATGCCTAACAAAGGTGAAGCTGTATCACAACTTGAGTATTCTAAGGTGATTAGCTGCTTGATGTATGTCATGACTTGTACAAGGCCTGACATTGCATTTGCTGTGGGAAAATTGAGTAGGTATACTAGTAATCCTGGTACTCATCATTGGCAAGCAATTAGGCGGGTACTAAAGTATTTGAAGAGAACTATGGATTATAGTTTATCTTATACTGGGGTTCCTTCGGTTTTAGAAGGGTATACTGATACGAGTTGGGTAACCAATGTTGAAGATCATTCTTCTACATCTGGTTGGGTATTTTTGCTTGGGGGAGGTGCTATCTCATGGGCTTCCAAGAAGCAAACTTGTATTACCAACTCAACAATGGAATTCGAGTTTGTTGCATTAGCTGCTGCTGGTAAAGAAGCAGAATGGCTAAGAAACTTGATTTATGAGATTCCATTGTGGCCTAAACCTATAGCACCCATTTCTATCCATTGTGATAGTGCCGCTACATTGGCAAAGGCTTATAGCCAGATGTATAATGGAAAGTCTAGACACTTAGGTGTTAGACATAGCATGATTCGTGAACTTATCACGAATGGGGTGATTTCTATAGAGTTTGTAAGATCTCAACAAAATTTAGCTGATCACTTAACGAAGGGATTAGCTAGAGACTTGGTTAATAAGTCTGCTGAAGGGATGGGTTTAAAGTCCACCTAAATTTCTAATTGTGAGATACCCAACTCCCTTTTGATATTAATCAGAAGTTGAATTCAATGTGGAAAGCTTACACTTAGAAATTGGAGCACATGTTTTACATATCATCCCAAGGTATGTGCTCAGATCTGCAGATGGTTAGGCTGAAGTATAGCTTCTTAATAGTTCCTTTGAAAAAGTGCAATAGCAGGTGCATGAATAAAGTAGAACTACCTATATGAATGTGAAGTTTTGTCGCTTCAAGAAAGTTTTGGACGTTTAACTTTGGATACATTCATGATGGATATGGACACATGGCTTGTATAGCGTCATGATAGCTTTATAGTGTTTGAAAGCTTATGTGTATATTATCTTCAGGTATTCAAATGGGTTGAAGGGTTCAATTCTTAGAACACCCCGATTCTCGAATATTTGGAATGTGTAATATACTAAGATGAAAATTCAATCTTCAAGACATTTTCATTTACGCATTAGTTTTGTTTTGAATATTTTCTCATGTATCGGAATTGCACTAAATTGGGGAGGATTGTTATTAATTTAGTGTAATTGAGGGATATGGTTATGATACTTGAAAATGGGTTTGGAGGTACGGAGTGTACACCCATTAAGTGAATGACATCTCGACCCAAAAACATTGTAATAATGACTAATATTGATTTTGTAATATCGGATTGACAATATTTGATCACATAATAAAAACATTTTTCAATGAAATCTACGTGTGAAATTTACAAGCATGACAAGTTTGAAAATGAATTGCGTAAAACATGGAAGAGCAATATGTGCAGTAATTATGAAAATGAATAGCAATTATAGGCTAGCAACTGTGGACAATTGTTTTCTCTTATTCACAATCACACTCATGGTGGAAAAGCCAAAATCATTTTCTCATGCTGTCATGGAAAAGTCATATTTCATGATATTATATTATGTGATCTAGTTTTAACATGTGAGCTTTTCAACTTATAAATATATCCATGCAGAGTTGCATGAAGATATAGAAAACACAGAGAATATACGTGCATTGTTGTGTTCTCTCTATTATTACAATCTTTTGGGTGTCTTGGAAAGAATTGATACATGAGAAAATATATACAAAACACGAAATACTCTTTAGCGAACGGGTTCTTGATTTCTGTCAAAATCTTGAACATTACTCTTTGTATTATTCCAAAACAAAATTCGTGTAACCCAGGCACATAGGGTCGAATTGTTGTTTTCGGAAAGTGATATCACGATATAAAAAAATATCCGGTTATTGATTTCTTACCCTTGTAACTTGAAATTCCCCAACACTTATGAGCCATGAGAAGTCTTCATCAGTTAAATTTATCCAGCAATGGTATACATGGAAAGTTGGAAACATTCATGATTGGGCAGGGGAGATGGGAGAAAATTGGTTGCCCTATATTTGGATCTTTCAAAGAATTCCATAACAGGCTTGCCACAACTTCATTGGGATGGATTATACCGGTTGAATTTGCAGTTCAATGTATTTGAAGGACCATTGCATCCATCACTTTGCAACATGAGTTATTTGAGATTTTTTTTATCTGTCCAATAATAGCTTCAGTGGGTGATTCCACATTGTGTGGGGAAATATCATTTCCTCTCTTATAACGTTAGATCTAGGAAACAATCATTTTCAAGGAATCATTCCAAATATATACGAGAAGTGTGGAGGACTAGAGGGGCTTATTTTGAACGGGAATCAATTAGAAGGAGAGGTGTCGGGTTCCTTGTCCAAATGTCAATCTTTGAAAGTACTCGATTTGGGAAACAACTATTTAAATGGCACATTCCCTACATGGTTAGGAGATCTTTCGCAACTTCAAGTAGGTGTCCTCAAATCAAGCAACTTTCATGGATCGATCGACACTTCTTCTACCATTGAATTCCCATTTTCGAGTCTGCAAGTTCTTGACTTATCTCATAATGGGTTCTTTGGCCGTCTCCTAGAAAAATAGTTTTGAAGTTTCAATGCTATGAAGAATGTGATAGAGAGGGGTACAAAATTGGAGTATATATTTCTAGGTGGCAAGTATTACTCTATGGTTTTAGTGACAAAAGTTTGAAAGAGAGATTCCAGACATCATAGGAGATCTTATCTCACTGATAGTGCTTGACTTATCCCATAATAGCATTACGGGTCAAATCCCACATGCTTTGGGGAATCTATCAGAAATTGAATCACTAGATCTATCTTGTAATTGACTCACAGGCGTCATCCCTCAGAGCCTTGTTGACTTAACGTTTCATGGCTTCTTAAATCTCTCTTAAAACAATTTCATCGGGTGCATGCCAACAGGAAAACAATCTAACACGTTTGAAAGGAATTCGTTTGAAGAGAATCCAAAACTATGTGGGCTTCCGTTGCCTATAAAGTGTGAGCATTCACATAGACCACAACTTGAAGCAGATGAAGATATGATGATGTGGGTGGATTTACATGGCAAGTGGTGATGTGGGGTTATGGCTGCAGGACCTATTTGGACTGATTATGCGATATCTGAAATCTGATGTTGTCAACGGGAAGACCAAAATGGTTCAATGCAATTGCTGATGCAGCGGAGCATATGATCGTCACCGGGTAAAAAAAGAGATGCTAAATACACAAAGAAAAAAGAAATTAGATTTTGAATAAACTTCTATTTCTCAAATTGTATATGGTGCATTTGAACCAATTTTGTTTTCTCACCTTTTTTTCTTTCCTTTCAAAATTTTGTATGTAGGTGGAATGTTATGCGTGGAGTAGGAATTATACTAGGAAGTTTCAAGATATATAACCGCCCTGCAAAAGTGAATTATGCTCGTTGTATCAGTCAGTTAGAGTTCGTTTATGCCTCTTTGTTGGTCATACATCTATTGTGGTAATAGAATTCTAAACATTGCCCATGTTCTATTTAGAATCTTGAAGGCCAACCATATGAGAACAATAGAACATCATCCTGAGTTCTCGCAGATTTATATTTTGATAGATTCCACCTTTCCGTATGGTCTTTCCAACATAACTTTTATTTGGTTTTGTATATCTGTAGTTGGATAACCCATCTTATGTGAAGCTTGTTAATGCTCAGATTAATAGCCGAAAATTTCATAACTTTGTGTTTTCAGATTAGAATTGGACAATAGGTTTTATCAATACTATAATGTAGCCTAAACTTCGTTTAAATCATTTACCATGGCTCGCCAGAAACAGTTTATGATAACACTTCTAGACTTCCGGTACAAAGCTTTGCTGACGATGCTATTAAAAGAAGGAAATTTTATATGCTTGACGATTAAAGTTTTAACAAGAGTGCATGTAAAAACTTATATATTGGTGCAAGTTATTGTTTGAAAGGTTTTAAAACTGGGTATCAGATGAATTAAAGCATATACAAAACTACATACATATCAGATGAATTAAAGCATATACAAAAATAAATTCAAACCATTTTCATCTTTTCACCATTGTTATCTCGTCTCTAGTAATCGAAAAAAAAGAGAGGTGATTTACATCCATTGGTTCAAAAATATGGTTATACTGAGGATAAAAGCCTCCACATACACAGACATGCTTGAATAAGTCAGCAGCAGCAACAACAACAACAAATTTACCCCCAATCCAAACATAAGCGGGGAATGGGGAAGGTGTGATGTAAACAGTCTATCCAAAGGTAGAGAGACTACTTCCAAATGAACCTCCGGCCAAAAATTGACATGCTTGATTAAATGAAAAACTAAATTGGTTGACCCACAAGTTCACAGTCCACTTGATCTTCAGGTTTCTTTTTCCTGAAAGGTAGCCGTCGAGTGATGAATCTTGAAAATCGGCTAAAAGGGTCTTGTAGTCCTTCCATTTCATAGTGTCCAAAACGCCAATCCCGTTCAATATATGGTCGCCATATTGGTTCGTCAAGACTTCCTGCAGATACAATCGGACTTGAAACCAGTTAGAACATATAATGCAAGCAATATAACAAGGAATTTGGTGTGAAATATTCATTCTTGAAGACAGCATCCTACAGTAAAATTTTGAAATAACAAGGAATTTGTTTCTTGCGCTCCCAGATCGATCAATATTATGTTATCAAATGGTTTATATCTGAATAACTTTTTCCATGAATATGATTGTAAATACAAACATCAAATACCAGTTTATAAGTAAGTAATCTGACAAAAATAAAATTTTACATTTTAGTGAGCGTGTAGAAAAAACATGTGGAATCTCATATTTGTTATAGAGCTTTTTATGTATGAGAAAGTAAGGCAATGAGCTAATGACTACCCATGTGGCCAAAATAGGTATGAAGATAAAAAGTAGACCAGATCACATAAACTTCTAGCGCGGGTCAAAACGGGTGCAGTTGGCTTGATAATTGACTTGTTTAAAATTCAACGTGATTGACTAACAGGAAAATCCTTATGGTCAGAAATATGACATCCTATAGATGAAATAGTATGGTCATAACACTTAAAAGGTACCACAAAACTACCTGCATACATTAACCCATTTTTGTTTACTGTACGGTAAAATGGTCTTGTTTTCTTATCTTGAGCAGCTTTCTGAAGTTCACGCCATGCTTTGTCTCGGTCTTGGCGTGTAATTTTACCAGAAGTTACCACCTGATATATAATAGCTGAGTCATCACTAATGTATTTGTAATTACATACAAAAAAATCAAAAATAAAAGACTGTATTTGCCTTAGAGAACAGATGGTATGAGGGACGTGGGACACGTGCAAGATCATTGAAACGATCGACTGCAACAAGCCCAAACTTGGGACCATAACCATCGGCCCATTCCCAGTTGTCGGAAGTGGTCCAAAACAAGTAGCCAAGCACTCGAACACCCTGCAAGGTTAGCATTCAACATCTACATTACCTAAAAAGTCAAGTTTAAATTTGTTTTTCGGTTTATTAAATATTTAAATGTAGAGGTGGCAAAATGGGCATCTCAGGTGGATCACTTGCAAATTGTGATTATTTGTTTTCTTCTATATATTAATAGTGTGTCATGTATAACTGCAAAATTCTTCTTATTTCACTAATAATTTACAATTCTAATAAAATCTTGAGGTTTTATGCAGAAGTAAACTTTGGGTGTCTTTTGACCCATTTGACCTATATCCCAATTAAGATAAATTTTGATTTGGCCCATTGGAGTAATAATATAACCATCAACCTATATATAAGTATGTCGAAGCTGTCATCTTTAATAAAATGAATCATAGTTCTAATATGCATACCATCATCATGGCTCCATAAAGGGCAAGTAAATGCTCTAAAATGTATGGTCTCCTTATCAAATCTGTCTCGTCAGCAATGCCGTTTTCAGTAATGATAAAAGGAACTTTAAGATGTTTGTATCTTTCATGGTAATGTAACAGAACTCGAAACAAGCCGTCTGGATATACCCCACGCCCTGATTCACTATATTCGTCGGTTTCAACTAACTTTAGTCCAGATCCAGAGACCACTTCCTAAACACTAAGAAGAAAGACATCAGAAGGATGAATAGAAGTTGCATCAATTTATATTCCAATACTGTTTAGGATAAGCAATTACAGCAATCATTAGAAACATAAAAACTACCACATTGTTATGGATTTTGAAAATCTTTACTTAAGTAACTAAAACTTCTAATATCTAATATTAACTGTGAAAACTTAAATGCTGACAATCTTAAATGGTTCCAAAAAAAGGCGTTTTTAAAAGTTGAATGGTTTTAGTAGCAATTTTGAAGTCCAGGGTTGTTACTTAAAGAAATTTGCCACCATTAAAATTGGTAAGTGATTGCAACCTTCATTGTGTAATAAGGTATTAGTATATGACCTATTTTACTGAATAAGTAAGGAAAGCAGAAATGGACCTGTAAAAGGTAAAAATTAACAGGGCTTTAACGATGCCAAATATGGAAAATTAAAACCAGGTGTACCTGGCCATAGTAATTTATTCCTATAAAGTCCATTTTATCAGATATATTATCCAAAAATGGGAAGAGACTCATAGAGTTAGTTAGTGAAACAGCAGCAGTGTCAAAGAGGCCATATGGACGCATGAAAGAGACATGGTGTGCAACTCCCACTACTGGCCTTAATAATACACTGCAAGAAGAGTGGAGATAGTTAAATCATTTAATAACAAGTTTCATTCTATCAAGTGTACAAAATGCAGACACATGCCTTCAATATTGACCAACACTTCTTGCGGTTGTGTATTAATAAATATTTATGGGATGAACTAAATAAATTTGATAACAAAAAGTTTGAAGGGAAACCTTTGTTCATGGATGTAGTCATATGCATGGTTGTGAGCAACAGCAATCCAACGCATACACTGATTAAAGACACCAGTAGGTAGAGCAGAAGTAGCAGCCTCCAGCATGTTAGGATGACCACCAGGCCAAGTACCATAACAGTAAGTCAGCATGCAGAAAACATGGGGCTCGTTAAATGTGACCCAGTAGTCAACCAGCTCAAAAACATTGTCAACAACAACCCTACAATTTGGTTTTCACAAAAAAGTAACCCAACATTGAAAATCTGTATACAGTGGTAAAAGGGTGTACTGTGTGTACTAACCTAGTAAAGTCCATAAAATAGTTTACAGTTTTCTCTGACTTCCATCCTCCATAATCCCCAGCCCATGGTGGCAGTGAGTGGTGGAACAAAGTCAGCATAACCTTCATTCCATAAGATTGAACTCTACCGATGATCCATCTGTATCGCTCTAGTGCTGCATAATTAATCTTACAAAGACCAATTCAGTTCCAGAAAGACAACAAAGAAAAGATTGAGAAACACAAAAGGTTACTATAAGCGATGTCCACGCTTCACATTCATGTCTTTGTAATAGAAGTGGCAAGATGCAGAGTCAGATGGAAAAAACCGGTTCTGATTGAAACCGGTCACCTCTGTTGCAGATCAAAACAGATAGGGTTGAACCATGCTAACTTTTAGGCCCATATTAATATTAATCATAAATAGTTTGTCAATCATTATTATAGTATACACTTTGAGAATTTGGCCATTAAACATACACTTTGGGCAGCTTTCAACCAGCGTGACATTCTCAACCCTGTTGATTAAATCCCTTTTAAATAGAGAAAACACTCCATATCAAAATGTTCATACATAAGTTGGTCAAGATAGCTTCTCTAGTTCGAGGCAACCAGCATCTTGCGACAAAATATAACCAGAAAAGTTGTGAATTGTACACATATTATACTGCGTACCGATTCTTTAAGGCTGTTGACCGGCTCCTTTGGCATGACTCTTGTCCAATCAATTCCTAGTCGAAAGACCTTAATACCGGTATCTCGAGCAAGCTTCAGTTCTGTATCAGGATCTGACCAGAACCTTAACCTATCCTCCCTGAAAAGATCAAATCACATGCCATTATTATAGATAGCAATTTTGACCCATTTACTTATGAACAAATTGATTTGGGTTGCGTTGTATCTAAAGTAAGTCAAATGGGTTAAAAGGGTCAAACAGTTTGTGATACAATTCCACTTAAAATTTACACACAAAAAAAGAAACAAGCTCTTACAAGTCTGGGGCAGCTGAATTGGAGCCATTTAATAATTTGGTAATTGGGTAGATTAGATCCACTTGGTCAACCAATCAACATGGCAGTAGGAATGTGGGGAGTACCTCACCATCCAAATTGCAGTAATTATGCATAATTTATAGTAGGTTGTATTTTAGTTTTCTATCAATCCAAAAAAACATTCTGATTATCTTTGTGATTGGAGAGATTGCCCCTCTCGAAGTGGCCCTATCAATTCCAGTAATGAATTCCAGAAATTTTGATTAATCTCTAGACTCTATCATTTGGTTCCATTGCATGGAAACGAAGAAACAGCTATGGAGGTCACCCGGACTGGTTCTGACAACAGTGATTCTCAACCAGATGCTATCACAGCACAATTGAGTGCAATTGCTGCTAAACTTGAAGCCATGGAATCTTTAAGGGAGGACATGACTGAGTTAAAGCGACAAGCGGCAGCCAGAGAGATATCAAGTAGGAGTGGAGTTAAGTATGACGAAGGGAAGCATATGCTAGTTTCAATTGTAGTCCCTATCACAAAATTGAATTTCCTGATTTCAGGGGATTGGATATTGAAAAGAGAAATATACTTTCGATTTTACCACACCTTGGATGAAGAGAAGTTGGATGCCTCAGCTATGCGATTTGAGGGCGATGTGCTGGACCTTTACTCGTGGTTATTTGCATATTGGGAAGAATTAACCACTGCTTTGAAAAACATTTTGAACCACCAGAGTTCCAGAAGCCGAATGAGTATCTGTGTAGTATCAAGCGAACCAGGACGGTCCAGGAGTACCGACACAAATTTGCACGTGGATCATCTCGGTTTTCTAATTGGCCAGATCACTGCTTGTTAGAAGGCTTTCTAAATGGACTCAAGGAGGAGTTGACGCATCCATAAACCCTGTTTGGTTTAGAAAGCCGTGAGCCTAACGATTGAACTTAAATCCAAACTCAGACATTCACGCCCCGAAAAGAAAAACACCGGTAACTCTAGATTGAAACCTGTAAAAAAACCCGACACTCCAGTGACCTGTGCTTCATCATCCACCAGCCAATCTAAACCCAAACCCAACTCTCGAGTCACTGATGCAGAAAAAAAAGCTCGCTTCATTAAGCGTGAGTGCTTTGAATGTGGGGACAAATATGGTATGGGGCATAGGTGTAAACCTGGAACGCTCCAAGCTTTAGCTGAAAAGGGTAATGATGAGTAGTCCCCCCCAGAAAACCATAGAATTAGATGATGTGCAGGAAGATACAGCCCAAATCAGCTACATGCACTATTGGGAAAGTAACATCCACGGTACACTCAACTCTACTAAGGTATTAATTCTGATTGATGGAGGTTCTACCCACAATTTTATATCTGATATTTTGGTAAATGAGTTGAAGCTTGTCACTCAATTGGTAGCTCCGTTTGGCGTTGAATCGGTCACGGGAATGTGATTCGTTGTGGTAGAGTTTGCAAAAGTCTTTCTTTATAGATATATGACTTCCAAATTACCCAAGATTTTCATCCTATTTCTCTTAGTGGGGCTGATTTTGTGCTAGGTGTACAATGGCTTGCTACCCTGGATACATACGGTACATGCAAACAGAAAGAGATGTTTGTTGTTTTACGGTGAATGGGAAGAGGTATAAATTGCAAGGTGTTCCTTCTGGGCCTCAATAATCGTCTAACTTTGAGCATTTAGCCGAACACGAGGCTAACCCCCAAATGCCAGCCCTGTTACAGCCTATTATTACTAAATACCACACATTTTTTGGCGAACCGAATATTTACCACTTACCCGTACCCAAACCCACTCAATTCCCTTAATCCCAACTTCCACTCTACCATACATTGGCCTCTACCAAATCCACACTCCCAAATCGCTGAAACAGAAAAGCAAGTGGAGCAACTTTTAACAGCCGGGTTAATCCAATATAGTACCAGCCCTTTCTTAAGCCCCGTCCTATTGGTGAAAAAGGAAATTCTTGGCAAATGTGTGTGGATTATCGGAGACTTAACAAGATCGTTTGGGCTGACAATACCCCATCGACCTTCCAGACAGTTCTATATGATCTGTTGCAAGCATGGAACAACATGTGGGCCATGATGAACAAACTCTGAAGTTGTTCCATGATAACCAATTCTTTTGCCAATCTAACTAAATTTTGTTTTGGCCAATCCAAAGTGGTTTCCTTGGGCACGTGGTAACACCTGAAGGGGTTCAGGTGGAACAGGTTAAGGTTTCGGGAGTTCAATCATGACTGATTCCAACTAATGTTAAACATGTTCGAGGAATTTTAGGCTTAACAAGGTAATATCGATGGTTTGTGCGAAACTACGGTTTATTTGCGAGCTCTCTCACAGATCTTACAAAGAAAGACGGGTTTGCTTGGTCGGATGAAGTTTTGAAGGCGATTAAGGCCCTAAAACAAGCCCTAGTATCTGCTCCTGTTCTGCGTTTACCAGACTTAACCACAACTTTTGTGGTTGAATATGACGCTTCATCTGATGGAGTGGGAGCTATCCTGTCACAAGATGAACACCACGTGCATAATAACTGCTTTCTGACCCAACATCAGTTCCTGATTTTAATTTGGTGGATCAGCTCCTCTTGTATAAGAAGCGTTTGGCGATACCTGACGTGCCCAATATCAAGCTCACACTGCTGCAGGAAGCACACAGCACCCCAATGGGTGGCTGCGGGGGTTTTTGAAAACAATAAAACGTCTATCAGCCCACTATTTCTGCCCAAGATGAAACATGAAGTTCGTATCTATGTGTAGCACAATTTGTCAACAGCAAACATACCAAACGTTGTCCCTCGCAGGTTTACTTCAGCCTTTGCCAATTCCAGAACAGATTTGGGAAGATATATCAATAGATTTCATAGTGGGTTTACCTCCTTCCAGTCGGTATGACACTATCATGGTGGCTGTGGATCGCCTACGCTCATTTCCTATGTTTGTCTCACCCATGACCCATCTACTGCTAAAGGTGTTGCTGCTGTGTTTTGTAAGAAGATTGTATGGTTACATGGTTTCCCACATTCCATTGTCTCTTATCGTGATTTGATATTCATCAGCGATTTCTGGCAAGAATTATTCCGTTTGAGTCGAAACTAGCTGCAGTTGAGGACTAGTTATCACCCACAGAGGGATGGGAAAACAGAGATTGTCAATCGATGTCACGAGGCTTACCTCTGATGTTTTACCCATGAACAGCCAACCAAACGGAGCTTCTATTTATCTTGGGCTGAATTCTCTTACAATACCGGCTATCACACCTCTAGAGGCACTACTTTCTGTGGTTTATGGAAGAGCACCTCCGCCATTCTTTCCTTATGCTAAGGGGGAGACAAAAAAATAAGGAACTGAAACAACAACTGACTGATAGGGACGAGATGCTTAAGTTGCTTCATTTCAACCTTAGTAAAGCTCAAACTTGTATCTGCACCTAAGCTAACTCTAAACGCAGGGAACTAGCATTTCAGGTAGGTGACCACGTGTTATTGAAGATCCAACCATACCGTCAGCGTAGCTTTGCAAAACGACGAAATGAAAAGTTATCTCCCAGGTTCTTGGGCCCATGCGGTGTTAAACGAGTGGTGGGTGCGGTTGCTTACGAGCTTAAGTTACCTGCGGATGCCAAAATTTATCTGATATTCCATGTTTCAATGTTCAAACCAACTAATGGAGCGTTTTTTGCAAGTCCTACCCACCAGTTCCTATTACCAAAGATTGGGGAATTGATTTACAACCTAATACTGTGGCGTCACAACGCTGGGTGGCGGAGGCGGGTAAACCTATGTTGAAACTGTTAATTTTTTGGTGTCATCGTCCTACCAAAGAAGCTACTTGGGAATCTTATGACCTCTTAGCTAAACAATCCCCTAAATTTCGCCTTGTGGACAAGGCATTTTACAGGAGGGATGTAATACTACAATTTCACTTATAATTTATACACGAAAAAAGAACCGAGTCATCACAGGTCCGGGGCAGCTGAATTGGAACAACATTAATACCATTTTTGGTCATTGGGTAGATCTACTTGGTCAACCAAGCAATATGGCAGTAGGAATGTGGGAAGTCCCTCAACATCCAAATTCCAAGAGTGGTTAATAAACTTATGCATGGTCTGTAGCAGGTTGTGTTTTAGTTTTCTATCATCCAGAAAAAAAAATTCTAATTATCTTTGTTTGTAATTGGAGAAATTGCCACTCTGGAATTGGGCCTATTAATTCCAGTAATTTGATTATTCGCTAGATTCTATCAGTTTGAGAAGAATTTACATGCCAACCAATGTACAATCAACAAACAGAGACACTACATATTTTCTATAATGATTATTATTAACAGAATACTTTAAACAATACGTAAACCAAACCGACCCTGTGAATTTTGATTAACTAATAGATTTAATTTTGATCCATTACCCAACCTGCATGACCCGGCCATTTTGCCCCATGTAACTTTGATAAATTAGCTACCTACAAAACTACCACGATTATATTTTAGACTTACAGGGTACGAACATTGTGGCAAAGATTTCTACTTTTATTTATAAATGAAAAGTACGATATCTATGATTATAAAGCTTCTTTTTACCAATACTAATCTAATCTTTTGAATAAAATGATTGTGGGGACTTACACTATGGGTTAGACACAAACTTGGGGAGACTATAAAACCCAATTTGACCTGTTTCCTTTTTAGTCAAAATAACTTACGCGTTTGAGATAAAACATTAGGTCATAAGCCGAACAGAGCTATTTATATATAAATGGGTTGAAATTTCAACCTCTAGTTTTGGCTAGTAATAAAACTGGAAGCGCAATGACACAACTTATTTATAAGCTTACGGGTTTGGAACATTGTGCCATGCAGCTACATTATGCTGCACTTCTTTACTGGATGTTGATTCATCCTCTTTAATATACTTCACGATCCCTCTAACTTTTGCTTCCATTGCTACCTTAAGAGACTTCTTCTTCTTTAAAGGTCTAGGAGCTTGCTGAGATCCACCATCTCCAGTTGCAGAACCCATTATCGCATCTGCTGTTTCCATCTCCTGCACCTTATCTTGTTTGTTAATATTCGAATCTTGTGCAAACTGAAGCCAAGCATCATTGAGCCCGTCTTCAACATGAGCCGGCGCAGTCGCCAACCCGAAAAAGAAATCTTCCTCTTCTACAGAAAGTTAAATCAAGGCTAAGCAATTACCAACATACAAATACAAGAAAAATTAGGTCTTGAAAATTGAAATTCTGAATGCAGGAAGTAAACACATTCAAACTAGGTTTTAAATACAAGATTAATCCTGGCCACAGCATATCTGAAACGAAAAAGTTGACATATGAAGCTCCAAATTTTAGTATGTTAGGGTACGCCATTTACCAGTAAGATGACCTCACATAAATGGGACCCGTACAACATCAAACTATATATATGAGCAAATTCATAAGTCATGTTACGACGTTATACTAAAGCGGTGTTCAGATCTCGTGTTTTGAAAGTGACTAGTTGCATACCAATATATCACAATAACCTAGTATTTGAAATTTGAACAATAAACTTCTCTTATTATTTAGGGGTCATATAATCAGCTTTTGAGTAATAAGTTTGACACTAGTTTCTTTTTTTTGGAACGGCGCGTTTAGAATCACCTCCAACTCACCATACAAGGGTGAGTGCCACTCAGGATAAACTACATGATCTTAACCGAGCCTGCGCTACCAATGAGTGGCTATCCAAGGACAAATCTCACGGGCATGTCACTAAGTTTGACACTAGTTGCAACAATTTTCTTGATATAGCCTTTACTTATTTGTTAGTAGCTATAGTTATACTCCCTTCATTTATGCCACATTACTTGTTCAACAAACCCGGACGCATCCAATCATTGAGTACAAAATATAAATCACATTAAAAAACTTAACTCCCAAACAACTCTTTCCCTCTCTCCATCCTAAAAGTGTGTCCGCTAGACAAAAAACACACATTTTTATAAATGTAGAACTATTTTCACGTTTAAATAGTCAAATATCCAAATACCCTTATTATGGATTACAGACTCATCACCGGCCCCTCACCAACCGGTTCAACAGCTAGCATAAGGCTACCATAATCAAAGGGTCATGGGGGCCGGTTACACCGGCCCCACCACCACTCTTAGAAATGTACTTTCCTAAAAGGTATATTACTAACAGTATAACGAAAAACGCTTGGTAAAATATCTTGGAAGTGTGACATTATGTAGCAGCGGTCTTTGGGTGTTCGCTTTTCAAGTGCACATAGATTATTACATTTTTCAAAAGCTAAAATGAAACATGAAATATTTGGCGTTGAGCAACGTTTTAAGTTTATTTTGAGGCCTAAACACACTAATTTTTAAACTGCTTTATAAATTTTAATTCATAACACATACGCAAATTACAGGCTAATTAATTAAGTAGGCTTAAATTCTGACTTTGTGAAGTCAAAGTAATTTAAATCACATTTATTGCAGATCCAAGTCAACATGAGAGTAGACATCAGTCAAAGTTAAGTCAAACTAATAATGTCAAATATCTACAATCATATCATATTCAGCAGTTGACAAATTCTAACTATAACTTATATAATTATTATTGATATAAAACATATACCATCGTCGGAACCGGAGCGATTGACGTTAAAAATGGCGAGAATATCGGAAGTTTCATCAATGGGAGACTCAAAGGGAACGAGATTTCTTTTCCGGTAACGACTGAAAGACACGACGTTGGCAGCGAAGGTTATGGTGGCCAAAACTCCGGCGACTTTGGTGGCAGTTACAATTAAAGGTATGGGCGCCATTTGGCCGGACTGAATTTAGTAACGTCTACTATGTTTGACAAGTGGAGTGGACTAGCCTGCACGACTTTAGTTATACCCAAAGTTATAAATATCGGTTATCGGTTTATAAATATCGGTTATCGGTTTATTATCGGCCGATTTTTGATAAGCGATAAATAGGATATATCGAAGATATATCAGATATCCTAAAATGTAAAGGAATTTATCTAAATTTAAATATATACTAACAATATACACAATTTGTAATGCAATACATCAATCAATAATTAGAATATAAAATTGTAAAAAAGAAAATAGTTACAATTAAAGTTTCGAAATTTAAGTATTTATAGACTATATTCAAACGGGAAAAACAATAGTCAAAAAAGTAATTACAATTTATAACTAAAAATTAAAAGATCATTAAAGATTAACTCAAAAATTAAAGAATTAATTAAAAGTTAGCTAGAGAAAATTGAATTAAAGAAAGTAATAAACCCTAATATTTGATAAAAAACCCTTGTTTTTTATTAATAAAAAAAAGTGGTCAAAACTTTTTTTTGACCGATATTGACCGATAAGTGCCGAGTTTGACTGAAATTTGACCAAAACGATAAATTGCCCGATAAGTCATCTTTCTTATCAGTGAAGGACCGATAACCAATATATCGTCGATATATCGGTCGATAAATCCGATATTTACAACACTAGTTATAACTATGGTCAAACATCTAATTGTATCGACTATTGAGCCCCGTTTGATAGATGAATGATCTCATAAAAAAAATATGTTCTATAGAAATTTGAATATGACTCATACACGATTTGTGAGTATGAAATAAATTATTGTTAAAATAATTGATGATCGAAGCTAAATTATAATAAACAATAATAATAAATATAATACAGTATATGTTTAGTTAGAGTATTGGATTTACCATAAATTTTTAGAATTACATCAAATTTGGAACTCGTACACATAGTGGATAACAGCAAATAGTCTTGTAATTTCGGATCGTAAAATCAAATTTTTGAATTCTTTATGTTAATAACTTATTATAAATAATAGGAGTTGAAAAATTGAGAGAAAAAAAAAAGGAAACAGTTTATTAATGAGAAAACGATCAATATTATAATATTTTTTGTAGTAATAAGTCAAA
Source organism: Erigeron canadensis (assembly GCF_010389155.1). Classification (NCBI taxonomy): domain Eukaryota; kingdom Viridiplantae; phylum Streptophyta; class Magnoliopsida; order Asterales; family Asteraceae; genus Erigeron; species Erigeron canadensis. The sequence continues at coordinate 24,523,688 of NC_057768.1, forward strand.
AGTTAGAAATTAATTTTAAGTCTAATAAGAAAAGTAAATCCATATACAATTAAAAAAATTAATTTAATAAGATAAATAAATTAAAAGAACACATATCGATTAAGAACATTTCAATCCTGATTTAGTTTATTGATAGATAATAGGTTTTGATTTTTTATGATAATTTAAGGATTATACATAAATTGAAAACTTCCATGAACGGAACAAATAAAAAGTATACGGTCCATATGTAATACCTTAAACACCATATGTGCACATATGTAACATTTAGTATAAAATAACCTCCTAAAATCATATTTGAAAAAGTTACAACCTAAAATCATATTTAAAAAAACTACAACCTTTAGATAGAAAAACGACTTTCAATTATAACCTTAGGATTGAATTGATATAGATTTATCAAAAACCAAATGATCACTTTAAATCCTTTTACATTAAATTTATACAAATGACATCTTTTTATAATTTACGAATCTTCGTCTAATTTACTTAATGATCTCAGTCCATCACTTAAAAAATGGTCATTCCAGATTTTTTTTTTCCCTCACTATATTTTTAAGCAATTTACTTTTTCTTGATTTTCATTATGCATCTAAGCAATATATTATGACATAATTTCTTCATCCTTTCATATACATAGTTATTTATTATTATTATACTATTTTTTTTTACCTTCTTTTAGTAACATGTTATTTATTTTAAGTAATAATTTATATATTATCTATTATTATACTATTTTTTTGTTACCATCTTTTAATATGTTAGAATTGCCTATTCTTTATTTCTATATATAAAATTTAACCATGTCTTTTATCGAAAAATAAACTTACTTACGTTTAGATTCTTTATGTGAAATGGAGTCGGCAAATGATTTTGAGGAATTTCTATCCGCTCCTGGTGTTTTGAATGGTTTAAATAATAGTCTTCGGTATCTTATTTATTTTATATAGGTTAGCATTAGTCTTGTATCATGATGATGGTAACTTACAAAATTTAAGTGTTTGATCCGTGTTAAGGGCTCTTGAAATACACCAGAAAAACCACCACAATCAAGATAACTTACTGGGATATTTTATATTTAAAATGTCATCTGACATAGATCATAAGAGGTGATATGTCATAGAGTGTGATAGTTAAATGCCTTAATCATACGGGTTCCGCCCTCAGATTTAAAAATTCGTCTAAAATATATCGAATGACCTCTCTAACGAAAGAGCATGAAGTTTTAAGAACATCCATATAATTTTTAAAATTTATCGATGTACAGTTTTTGAGATAAAAGATTCTGAATGAATTAGAGAGAAAAAAAATATTTTATGGAAGAAAAAGAAAATGAGTGGTTAAAATTTATTCTAAAGATACGAGCATGGTACCCGCGCAATGCGGCGGCAGTAGTGGGGAAGACGATCTGTTAGAGATTTTGGGTAGTTACATAAAGAAAAAAAACAAAAAGTTCAAGGGCAAATCTGGTAATTCAAAGGCAGAATTACCTAATATAGAATATGTCATTTCTTTTATAAGGTATTATAGTTTTTGAGGTATATAGATGTATTGTACATTATGCATTATTAGTTGTACATTCTTGAAAATTGAAACTTAAAACCATATTTGCTTTATAATACGAGGGAAAGTTTCCGCACATTACGGAGGTGAAATGGTTGGGGTGATAGGTCATAAAGTTTGATAGTCAAATGCCTTAGTGGTACGGGCCCTGCCTTTAGATTTAAAAAAATCGTCGAAAGTATATCGAATGACATCTATAATTAAAGAGCATGAAGTTCTAAGATCACCCATATAACTTTTATAATTTATCAATGTACGGTTTTTGAGATAAAATTTTTTGAATGAATTAGAGGAATAAAATGATTTATGGATGAGAGAGAAATTAGTAGTTGAGATTTGAGAAGAGATTGAAATATGAGTGGTTGAAATTTATTGCTAAGAGTATTTCGGAGTATATAATTGTATCGTATATTATGCATTATTAGGTGTACATTGTTGAAAGTTGAAACTTAAAACCATATTTGCTTTATAATACGAGAAAAAGTACCCGCACGTTGCGACGGTGAAATGGTTGGGGTGATAGGTCATAAAGTGTAATAGGTCATAGGAGGTGATAGGGCATCGAGTGTGATAGCCAAATGCCCTAGTCGTACGGGCTCCGCCTTCAGATTAAAAAAAAAACGTCGAAAGTATATTGAATGACACCTTTAATGAAAGAGCATGAAATTTTAAAAATACCCATATAATTATTATAATATATCGATATATGATTTTTGAAATAAAAGTTTTTGTAATTAATTAGATGAATAAAATAATTTATGGAGGTGAGAGAAAAATGAGTGGATGAGATTTTTGAAAAGAGAGAAAAATGAATTATAGAGATTTCTTTTAATGATATTATGAAAGTGACATGGATATTTTGGGGTTTTCAACTACTTACAATTGAAAAAATGAAAAGAGTAAATGTTTTATAATAGGAAAATGATTAATCAACCTAATTGGTGTGCCTAAAGATATGCCTAAAACCTTAAGAATTTGACATGTAGATTCCACTAATTTTCTTTCCTAATCTTGCCCCCTGATTTTTCAATATGTCATCATCTTACATTTAGGCACATCTTTAGGCACACCAAAAAGGTTGATTTATCATTATCCTTTATAATATAACAGAGAAGATATAGTAGAGTTATCGATAGAAATAATATAGATATAGATTATAGTTAAGAAACTCAAAGAATTGCTTGAATAAGCTCAAGGGTGAGATGAATATATCTCATCTTCTATAATCTTCATAAGTTTGCCAACAATCTTAGGTTTATTAAAAATAAATTTAGACTCGAAAAAACTAAACCAACTCTAGGTTTATCTTGATATTGACAATGGTCAATTAAATAAGTGCACACAACAAAGCAATTTTATATACTCATAGCAAAATCAATCGTAAACTATAGTATATGACATAAGTTTTAATATAATTTTTTAATTTGTTTTTCGCGTATTATGCGGGTTCATAATCTAGTATAAGATATAGTTCTGATTAAATATAAATATTAAATCAAAATCATATGACATAAATAACTAAAAGGTCAGTTTCGTATATAATACGTCAAACAAATCAGATTAACAAAAAATTCTTATGTTAAGAAAAACCTTGTATGATTACATAAAAACAAAGGTCACTTTTATATGTAATAAAAATAAAATACAATCAAAATATAATAAAAATAAACCTTATTTGAATTAAAACCATATTCTTTTAAAAAATTTTTAGAAGTTCATCGTTTTTTTTATTACAAATAATGAAATAAAAGGGTTTGAATATTTGTATATTAAATAGTTACAAATATTTGGAAAAAAATTCATATCTTAAAAGAATATAAGAAGTCAAACTTATTTTAGTATATATATGCAAAAATAGTATTCATAATGTTTTTAGAGATGAAAAAGGAGAAATGTTAAACGATATAAATTAATTTTATAGTTATAGATTGTTATAAATTTGGTTTTAAGTTTAATATGAATATGTTAATGTTAATGTTTATATTTAAAAAGATAAAGATAGATATTAAAGAAAAAAAAAAAGAAGAAAACAAAAGAATAGGATAGAAAAATGGAAATTTATATACAGTATCTCACTATTTCCAAGAATGTTGTGGTGATGTCAAATGCTTTTTAGGCTCAAGTTCCAATGTATGTAACTATCATCTTTTCTCGACTGTTATTACATCTCTAGCAATTGGGGGAAAAAAAAAAGAAGAAAAAAAAGGGTGATATACAACCATTTTCGTCTTTTCTCAGCTGTATTACATCTCTATCTCCACCCATATATGCCCATTTTGACATAAACGGGTTAATATTGTAACCACTAAAAGTGTCCCGAACAACTTTGGCTTGCACAAAGCTACATACATATCGGTTGAGATAGAGCATACAAAGAATTTCGAACCATTTACATCTTTTCTCAGATTTTATTACATCTCTAGCAATTGGAGAAAGAGAGGTGATATACAACCATTGGTTCAAAAATATGGCTGTATCAGACAACCTGCTTGGTTAAATGTGAAACTAGATTGGTTGAACCACAAGCTCATAGTCCTCTTGATCTTCAGGTTTCTTTCTTCTAAAGGGTAGCAGTCGAGTGATGAATCTAAAAAATCGGCTAAATGGGTCTTGTAGTCCTTCCATTTCATAGTGTCCAAAACGCCAATCCCGTTCAATATATGGTCGCCATATTGGTTCGTCGAGACCTCCTGCATATACAATTGGACTCGAAAATAATTAGAACATGCAATGCAAGCAAGACAACAAGGGATTTGGTGTGAAATATTCATTCTTGAAGACTACATCGTACAATAAATTTCAACTTGTGATTTTAAAGTTTCAAGTGTATAATCTGTTTCTTGGGCTCTCAAATTGATCAATATGATGTTACCAAATGGTTTACGTGTGAATAAGTTCTGCTATAATTATAAACGATTGTAAGTGCAAACATCAAACACCAGTTTATAAGCAATTAATTTGACAAAAATATATAGACTTCAAAAGCCATGTAGAAAAAACGTGTGGAATCTGATATTTGTTATAGAGCTTTTATGTATGAAAAAGTATGGTAATGAGTAATGACTACAGGTGGCAAAATAGATGGGAAGGACAGGTTGGATAAAAAAGTAGACCACATAAATTTTAGAAACGGCCCAAAACAGGTCGGGTTGACTCGATAATTGTCTTATTTAAAATTCTGATTGGTTTGGGTGATTGAATAACAAGAGAACCCTCGTGGTCACAGATATTAGGACACCCTAAAGATAAAATAGTATGGTCATAACACTTAAAAGGTACCACAAAACTACCTGCATACATTAACCCATATTTGTTTACTGTACGGTAAAATGGTCTTGTTTTCTTCTCTCGAGCAGCTTTCTGAAGTTCGTACCATGCTTTGTCTCGGTCTTGGCGAGTAATTTTACCAGAAGTTACCACCTGATATGTAACAGCAGAGTCATCACTAATATACTTGTAATTATATACAGAAGAAGTCAAAACAAAAAAAACAGTGAGTTTTTGCCTTGGAGAACAGATGGTATGAGGGACGTGGGACTCGTGCAAGATCATTTAAACGATCGACTGCGACAAGCCCAAACTTTGGACCATAACCATCGGCCCACTCCCAGTTGTCGGAAGTGGTCCAAAACAGGTACCCAAGCACTCGAACACCCTGCATGGTTAGCATTCAACATCTAAATTACTTAAATAGTCAAGTTATAACTTGGTTTTTAGTTTACTAAATGTAGAGGTGGCAATATGGGCATCTCTGGTGGATCACTCAAGATTATTTATTTTCTTCTAAAAATTATTAGTGTGCCAAGTATAACTGCAAAAATTTTCTAACTATAATAAGAATTTACAATTTTTAACAAAACCGCTGAGGTTTAATGTAGAAGTAAACTTTGAGCGTCTCTCGACCCATTTGACCCATATCTCTACTAAGATAAACTTTAATTTAACCCACTAGAGTTACAATATAACCATCGACCTATATATAAGTATTTCGAAGCTGCCACCTTTAATCAAATGAATCAAAGTTCTAATATGCGTACCATCATCATGGCTCCATAAATAGCAAGTAAATGCTCTAAAATGTATGGTCTCCTTATCAAATCTGTCTCGTCAGAAATACCGTTTTCAGTGATGATAAAAGGAACTTTAAGATGTTTGTATCTTTCATGGTAATGTAACAGAGATCGAAACAAGCCGTCTGGATATACCCCACGCCCTGATTCACTATATTCGTCGGTCTCAACTAACTTTAGTCCAGCACCACAGACCACTTCCTGAGAAACTAAGAAGACAAACATCAGAAGGACATATAGAAGTTGCAGCATTTCATATTCCAATCACGTTATTGACTTTTCAAGATAAGCAATTGCTGCAATCATAAATCATTAGAAACTTCAAATCTACTTCATTCTTATATTCATCACCAGACTTCAAAAATTTTTACTTAGACAGCTATAACTTAAAACAATTTTCTAATATGTAATACTGACTATGAAAACTTAAATGTTGGAATGCTAAATGGTTCAAAAAAGCATTTCCAAAACTTGAATGGTTTTGGTTCCAATTTTTTAAGTCCACTGTTACTACTTATAGCAATAGCCTTTATTAAAGTAGGTAAGCAATTGGGACATTCGTTGTGTAATAAGGTATCACTATACGCCTATTTACTGAAAGAGTATGGAAAGAAGAAATGGACATGTAAAAGGTATAAATTAACAGGCTATAGTTAACAATCCCAAATATGCCAAATTTGAACCAGCTGTACCTGGCCATAGTAATTTATTCCTATAAAGTCCATTTTATCAGATATATCGTCCAAAAAAGGGAAGAGACTCAAAGAGTTGGCTATTGAAACACCAGCAATGTCAAAGAGGCCATATGGACGCATGAAAGAGACATGGTGTGCAACTCCCACTACTGGGCTTAATAATACACTGCAAGAAGAGTGGAAATAGTTAGATAAATAAATAATTGAAAATTACATAATTATTCTATTAATTATCCAATATGAATACACAGGCCTTCAATATTGACCAACGCTGCTTGTGGTAGTATTTTATCAATTATTTATGGAATAGCTTAAAATAAATTTGATAACAAGTTTGGAGGGAAACCTTTGTTCATGGATGTAGTCATAAGCCTTGTTGTGAGCAACAGCAATCCAATGCATAGTCTGATTAAAGACACCAGTAGGTAGAGTAGAAGTAGCAGCCTCTAACATGTTAGGATGACCACCAGGCCAAGTACCAGAACAGTAAGTGAGCATACAGAAGACATGAGGCTCGTTAAATGTGACCCAGTAGTCAACAAGCTCAAATACATTGTCAACCACAACCCTACAATTTGATTTTCGAAAAGATGTAACCCAACATTATAAATCTGCATAAAGTGTTGCAAAGGGTATATTGTGTGTACTAACCTAGTAAAGTCCATAAAATAGTCTACAGTTTTCTCTGACTTCCATCCTCCATAATCCCCAGCCCATGGTGGCAGTGAGTGGTGGAACAAAGTCAGCATAACCTTCATCCCATAAGATTGAACTCTACCGATAATCCACCTGTATCGCTCTAGTGCTGCATAATTAATCTTACAAAGACTAATTCAGTTCCAGAAAAACGATAAGAAAAGATTAAGAAACACAAAAAGTTAAGACAACTATAAGTGATGTCCATGCTTCACATTCATGACTTTGTAATAGAGGTGGCATGCCCGATCAGATGGCAAAAAACTGGTTCTGACTGAAACGAGTCATCTCAGTTGCAGATCAAAACAGACAGCTCAAGCATGCCAGCTTTTTTGCCCATATTTATATTAATAATAAATAAAATTCTATCAACCATTATTTCAGTATACAATTATCTATTTTGGGCATGTGGCCATTAAACATATATTTTGGGCAGCATTTAATCAGTGTGACATGCTCAGCCTGGTTGATTAGATACCTTTTAGGTAGAGAAAACACTCGCCAAATCAACATGTTCATACATATGTTGGTCAAGATGGTACCTCTACTCTGTGGCAATCAGCATCTTGGGACAAAATAAACAGAAAAGTTTTGCATTGCACACATATTATACTACTTACTGATTCTTTAAGGCCATTGACCGGCTCCTTAGGCATGATCCTTGTCCAATCAATCCCCATTCGAAAGACCTTAATACCAGTATCTCGAGCCAACTTCAGTTCTGTATCAGGATCCGACCAAAACCTTAACCTCTCCTCCCTGAAAAGATCAAATAGTATGCCATGATTATAGATATCAGTTTTGACCCATTTACTTATAAACAGGTTGACTTGGGTTGTGTTGTATCTCAAACAAGTCAAATGAATTAAAAGGGTCAAACAGTTTCAGAAGTGTTTACATGCCAATTGATGTATAATTGACGAACACATTATTACTACACTATCTAGTTTCTTTTATGATAATAATTAACAGAATACTTATCTATACTTTTCTTTAACCAATACGTAAACCATACCGACCATGTGAATTTTAATTCATTAAAAGATATAACTTTAACCCATTAGGCAATCTGCATGACCCATCCATCTTGCCACCTGTAGTTTTGATTAATTAGCTACTAACAACACTGACACAGTCACAATTTTGATTTAACATTGTAGCAAAGATTTTAACTTTAATCTATAAATGACAAGTACGATACATATGTTGATAAAGCTTCAGTATTCTGTATTCCAATATAAATCTAATCCTTTGAATAAAATGATGTGGGAGAATTACATTATGCATTACACATAAACTTGGAGAGACAATAAAACCCAAATTGACCTGTGTCCTTTGTAGTCAAATATTTTACCCATTTGAGATCAAACATAAGCCGAATGAAGCCATTTATATGTAAATGGGTTGAAATTTCAGCTTCTAGCTTTGGCTAGTAATAAGCTGGAAGCTCATTGACACACAAGTTATTTATAAGCTTACGGGTTTGGAACATTGTGCCATGCAGCTACATTATGCTGCACATCTTCACTCAACGTGGATTCATCCTCTTCAATATACTTCACGATCCCTCTAATTTTTGCTTCCATTGATACGTTAAGGGACTTCTTCCTCTTTAAAGGTCTAGCAGCTTGTTGAGATCCACCATCACCAGTTGCAGAACCCATAATCGCATCTGCTGTTTCCTTCTGCTGCGCTGGATCTTGTTTGTTAATATTCTCATCTTGTGCAAACTTAAGCCAAGCATCATTGAGCCCGTCTTCAACATGAGCTGGTGCTGTCGCCAACCCGAAAAAGAAATCTTCTTCCTCTTCTAGAAAAAGTTAAATTAAGGCTAAGCAGTTACCGAAGTGTTGCTACAAATTACAAATATGCGAAAAACTAACTTGTTCTTAAAATTCTGAATGTAGGAAGTAAACCACCGAACCAGTACAAACTAAGTTAATACAATATTAAGCCTGGCCACAGAATAACTGAAACAAAAAAATTGATGTATGAAGCTCCTAATTTTAGTATGCCAGGGTACATCATTTTCTAATGAGATGGTATCTCATATATGGACCTGTACAACATCAAACTTTAAATGAGAAAATTAATCACGTTACGACGTTATACTAAAGCGGTGTTCAGATTTTGTGTTTTGAAAGTGACTAGTTGCATACTAGTATATCACAATAACCGGTTTCTAGCGTTTGAAATTTGAACAACGCGCTTCTCTTATCATTCAGGAATCATATAATCAGCTTTTAATTAATAAGTTTGAAACTAGTTGCAACAACTTTCCTAATATAGACTTTACTTATTTCAGTTATTTGTTAGTACTTAGAAACTACTATTATACCCCCATCATTAATGCCACACTACTTCTTCAACAAACCAGGAAGCATCCAATCATCGAGTACCAAATAATCACTTTCAAAAAACCAAACTCCTAAACAACTCTTTCCCTCCCTCCGTCCTAAAATTAAGTGTCCGCTAGATGAAAAACACACTGTTTCAGATATGTGCAACTGTTTCACCTTTTTACACTCAAATATCTAAATACCCTTATAGTGGATTACAAACCCATCATCGGCCCCTCACCAACCGGTTCTACAGCCCGCACGATGCTATTATAAGTCAAACGAACAATGGGGCCGGGAATTGAACCTATAACCTCTAAAAGGCTTATTACTAAGAGTATAACGAAAAACGCTTGGTAAAATATCGTGGAAGTGTGACATTTATCTAGCAGCGGTATTTGGGTGTGCGATTTTCAAGTGCGTATTACATTTTTCAAAAGCTAAAATGAAGCTTGAAATATTTGGTTCTGAGCTACATTTTAAGCTTCTTTTAAGGCCAAAACATATTTGCAACTGCTTATTTTAAGCATAAATTTTAATGCACAATTATTTTAAACAATAATTTAGTAAGCTTAAATTCTGACTTTTTGAAGCCAATGTAATCACATTTACTGCCAAACATTCAAGTCAACATGAGTCAAAGCTAAAGTCAAACTAATAAAGTCATATATCTGCAATCATATTATGCAGTAGCAACTTATATAACTATAACTTATAATTATGAATATAAAATTATATACCATCATCGGAATCGGAGCAATTGACGTTAAAAACGGCGAGAGTATCGGAAGTTTCGTCGATGGGAGACTCAAAGGGAGCGAGGTTTGTTTTCCGGTAACGATTGAAAGACACGGCGTTGGCAGCGACGGTTATTGTCGCCAAAACTCCGGCGACTTTCGTGGCTGTTATAATCAGATGTATAGGCGCCATTTTGGCCGGAATTTATTAACATCCAAATATAGATTGACAACTGGACTGGACTGATTTTTTATTTTTTATATTTTTATTTATTTATCTGTAGTGGGTAAAATAGTCATGGCGATTTTCCACTTGATTGGTTTTTAGCTCACACAACACAACAAAAGGATAACATTTAACGACGTCGTTGTATTCTTCTTTGCGTGTGTCATTTTGGACTTTTATCTTGGTGACAATTGTAGTTGTGTTGATGTCGATAAATTACATTAGATTAAGGGAGTGTAACTTGACAATTTTAAGATAAGATGGAGTATCAAATTTATATAAACAAAATAAACTTGCAGACTCAAATATAAAAAAGTATGAAAATGTATAACGATAAATTCAAATGTAAAGTAAATTTCTAAGGAAAAGGTTTTTGAATACTATATTGTCATTGAATAAGATAGTGTTTTATATATGTCAAACATGTAATATATCGTTAACATTACTAGTAGATTACCTATACAATGCGACGAGGTGATGATGACAGTTACGAGATATAAAGATATAGCTGGCAACTGGTGGTGAATGCCTACTGGTGATGGTGACGATGGTGATGACGATGAGAGGGAATAAGTGTTTGTAAGTTTGTTATCCTAATGGAAATGTTATTGGAATGATTTTGAATGTATTTTAGGAGACGAGAGATAAATGGTGTAATATGTGACACTATGAGAGGTATATTTTATACATTCGAATTTTTAAAAATTAAGGGGATGTTTGATAAGATGAAATGGAAAGGGAGAAAATGAAATGAGAATATGATTCCTCCCAAAATGATAAAAAATTGTGAGAATATAATCAACTTACCTTCTTTTCTTCTTTTTTTTCATGTATTTAACTATTAATTTTAATTATTTATATCATGATATTATATAATTAGTTTTTGTTAAAAAAAAATTATATTAATTTGTTTATTTTTTATATTTTTGTTATGTTCATTCTCTATTGTTACCAAACAGTTTAATATATTTTCTTTTCAAATACTCATCTGTTGCATTAATAGTAATCTATTTTAAATATCAAAAGTCTTTACTTTTTAAATGTTAACTTTAAATATATTTTTGTGTTATATAACTTTGATGAATTTTATATAAACGAAAACACTTTTAAAACACAATTAATTTATATAACATTCATATGATATTATGTAACATATACAAAGTTATTTAAGGAGAAAATACTTGAAGTGTTATAGTGCTAGGTGTGTAAATTACGTCATTTAAATGAGGGGAAAATATTTTTATAATAGTAGATGAGTAGTGTTGGTCATTGATGTAAAAAAAAGGTAGAATAGTTATTGTAGAAGTTAAAATAGTAAATGTAATAATATAATTCAATTAAGGATATTATAAGGAATCTAATATGCAGTTATTGTAGTTAAGCAAAGATAGATAGGCAAATTTGATAGGTTAAGTCTTTTTTATGACAAATTCGGGGCATTTGTTTCATATAATAATACGAGTGTAGATTTAGAGCTATAGATTTAGATTAAGGAAAATGTTTGACATGTCTAATAAATAAGCCCAAAAATGTGTCTAAAAAATGATTGAGACATGATAAAATCAATTGTAAAAATTAAAAAAGAGGAAATATGAATTCTTGTGTCAACAATTAAATGGATTAGACATATTTTTAAGGTATTTTAAGTAGTTAAGTTTTTTCCTATAATCTTAATTTTTTTAATTTTTTTTTACTTTAATGGTAAAAGTTTAAAAATAACTCAAAGTTTTTTAAATTGCAATTAAGTATTTAACAACTTGAAGTTATAGTTTTATAACCTATTTGAAAAAAAAACTTTTATACACAATGACTAGAGCGATATCTTGTACTAATACACGAGTTGCTTATACAATTGTTGTTCAGATATTCTTGAAAGTCGGTATTCTGTAGTTTAATATTTGTTTATATATTAGTAAGAAGTTATATCTGTAATTTAATATGTTGTTCGGAGTATGTTCTTTTATTTGGGTCAACAACCATTATACTTCGAAAAACTTCAAGACTTTAGTGGATATTATTTGAAGGCTATAACACATTTGAAATATATATACGGATTGAGATTTTCTAGAGTTAAAATGAACTTTATAGGTGAAGTTGATGGGTGTGGACTAATGGATTAAAATCAATGGACAATATTAAAAGGTTATTTTTGAATCTTAACCTTTGATTTTAATCCAAAGGTCAAGGTCATCCTAACTTTACCTATAAAGTTGCTCTAACTTTAAAGAATCATAATCTGATAGAAAAATACATTATTGACCTTTGACCAGCTTTTTAATATCGTAAGGACTTCTTGTTTGCTGAGTATATTAGGAGATAAAAATGAGATAAAAAGTTTCGTAAAGTTGATGTAAAAATAGTACTCGTAATACGAGATTACGAATATAAAGTCATTAAAAAGGCTTTAGGAGATCCTCTCAAAGTCTCAATCCCATTAAAAATGAGATAAACACACTGTAAACTAAAAGACGCCAAAATTTCAAATTCAAAATACGAGTAACATTTCTGAAGAATTCCGACCCAATTTCTTCTTCTGATTCACTTCTTCTTACTATCATCATCATCATCATCATCATCATCATCATCATCATCATCATCATCATCATCATCAGGTATGAAAAATATATGATCGATGGACTGATTGATACTCGTCCAAATTTCAATGAATTACAACTGTTTATTGATTTCTGATTTCAATTACCTTTCGGTTATAAGTATCTTCATTTCCTTCCTCAGCTGATATTTATTATAAATATATTATAAGTATGTTCAGATTATATATATATATATTGCTCAAACAACTGTTGTTAACTAAATTCATGTGTGATTCTTATAACGCCTCTTTATCTGTTTCATATTCTCCTGTTTTAGGACCTCAGATTCAGTTCTTCATTAATATATATATATATATATATATATATAGAGAGAGAGAGAGAGAGGAAAGGATTTAGTTGTACAATTAAGAAGGAATCAATTCAATTAATCAATTCATAGTTTCAGGCGATTTTTTATGCTTATGTTACCTCATCAGTTTTCGCTTATAATTACACGTATTTTTCAGTTGATAGTTATTAGGATATATATATATATATATATATTGGGAAAAGGGAATATAAGGCTTCCGGCACCTAAGTTTAGATGTGGAACCCCTCACGTACTAATATTTTATTATTTAGTGTTGACTTGTATATCCAAACGCAGCCTGATATGCTGATTAAGTGATTTGGATTATGGATTTTTGATTTTGATTTATAATCTCTGTATTTAAAATGAATATCATATACCAGCTTATATATATATGTTTATATATGCGACAGCGGGATAATGAGCGAATAACATCCTACATCTGTTTTGATATACTGCAAAGTCTGTAACGGTTTACTTTAGGAGAACAATGCACAACTTATTTGTGAATGAGATGTTTGTTAACGGATTTTGCTTTCTTAAAATCAAATATTGCGACGGGTAAAGTGAATTTATAAGTCATTTATTACCTTTCTGGAAATAAGCAAAATTCATAGAAACTTTTTTCAACAGAAATAAGTTAAACACATAAAGTTTGTTTCAGTATAAGCTTTGCAACTCTGCTTATATTGGATTTTTATTAACTGTTGACGTAAACTTGTCCAATCCACAGCAATGGCGTTACAGCAAGCTGTCCGGACACCTTGGATCCCCAAGTTGACATTGGAGAATTATATCAATTTGGAGCATATGGATGTCATATCTTCTGCTATGCTTCGAAAAGTGAGGCCCTGATCAGTGTCTTTGTATAATCAGCTGCTTATTACATACATTTAGGTGATTTTAAGATATATATATATATATTGATTGATTGATTCGAATATAACTTCAGTGCTTGCTTAGTTTCTTCAACTTTTATTGAATTTCTAACACCTTTGATCTTGTTTACAGATAATTATGATGCATGGATATAATAGCAACAAAGTTCTAAAGGTTATCCCATCTTAAACATTATTCATGTTGAATAATTGCTGGTTTTTTATTATAGAGGTTGCAATTTTGACCCGTTTACTTTTAAATGGCCGGTTTGGGTTTCTTTTTTCATAAAACAGGTAGATTAGTCAACTCGTTAAATTCATCAAAAAAGGAATGGGTCAAATATCTATTCTATGGCCTGCAGTTCTACCAGTTTACCTACGAATGAGTCAATTTAGGCTATGTTATTAAACGTCACATGAGTCAACTTATTGAGTTCAGCAAATAAAGAAATGGGTCAGGTAGAATGTCTATTATCTGGGTTGCAATTAAACCCATTTAGTTGATAGTTATGAGTGGGTCGAACTGGGATGTGCTATATCTCAAACGTTTGAGGTTTAAAGATGTATATGTTTTGCAGCATGACTTGCTGGATGCTGTGAGATCAATCAACCTGATGGATGTTCACCACTCAACACTGCAGAGTGATGTTTCTTCAAATGCATTCCTGAATCTTAGTGATGTGATCAAAGACCTCTCGTCTCTCCGTTGGCATGAATGCTGCATCACTTCTATTCAAACTGTCAACTCTGAGAACCATTTTAGCTCTGTGGTCAATGATTTATCACCTATAAGTTTTAAGCGGAACTCTAACACTGCCTGCAGCTTGAAGGATGATTCTGAAGCCCACAAAACACAGTCTCCCACATTCAAGAAAAGTAAGTTTTCTTCTCTTTCTGACTAATTATTTTCTAGGAATGTTTAAACACTAAAAGTTACTCCATAAAACACCTTATATAAATGACTTTCAAGTAAAACCGCAGACATAATGAGACTATTATAGTGATGCTACTAAATTAACTAAATCTGATAGTTAACTGATTCAAAACTACAAGTCCCCACTATCTCTTGCACTTTTGAATTTAAGTAATAAACGATGACTCATTGTAAGTCCGGTGCAATTTGATTTTGAGCAGAGCTTATAATTTTGTTATGTTGATATAAATGAAACAGTTAAAGGAAACCCTTTATCAGCTTTTTATGGAGAACAAGTGGATCAGGATAACAGTCCCAAATCATGCTATGAAGAACCTGTGGATCAGATCAAAATAACTAAGATCCACTCTGGAAAACAAATGGGTCAGCTTCTAATGCTCAAAGTCCCCCGTACAAAACACAGGCGCAAATCCCGGTATGAAAAACAAGTGGGTCAAGCTAACACACCCAAGGCACGTACTGGAAAACAGGCTCGTGAGGCTAAAACACCCGGGGCTCACTATGAAGAACAAGACGGTCAAGCTAACATCCCATGAGCCCACAATGGAGAACAAGTGGATCAGACTAACAAGGTCAAACGTGAAATTAAGAAGCCAATCTGGATGAAGGAGTTTGCACATTAAGAGTAACCTTTTTTTTTTCAGCAGATTTATGCAATTATACCAACTTCCATTCAGTAGTTTGTTATAAAGAATAAAGGTAGCTAATGATGTAATTACACATGTCATCAGAGTTTGGGTTGGGAATATATGATTTATGTTTAAAGGCACATTTATATTCAAAGTGGTTATGAAAGATATTCTTAGTTTATTTTCGAATTTCTGTTACTCGTATAGTCGTATGATTATAATTTCCTGAGAAATTTACTTTCTATTTTCAAAGCTAGTTAACTCAACAATTTTAATCAAGATGCAGAAGAAAATGATGACTGTAGCAATGAGTTTTTATCTTCATGAAAGATTGGTGTTAGACTGTTAGTTAATTAAGATGGTCTTAGCCACTGTGGCTAATTAAGTTATGGTGGATATATATCATATATTCATATATGTCTCGAGGATAACTTCTTTGGCTCGAAGGGTTCTTAAAGGTTCTTAATAAAGCTTGAAATATTTGGCTCTGAGCTACATTTTAGTATATATTTGAAGGCCAAAACGCAATTATTTTCAACTGCTATATACTGTAATTTTTAACTAATCCATAAGTACATGCAATATACAGCGTTAATCAAGTAAGCTTAAATTATTATGACTTTGTGAAGTCAAT
Organism: Erigeron canadensis; assembly: GCF_010389155.1. Lineage (NCBI taxonomy): Eukaryota > Viridiplantae > Streptophyta > Magnoliopsida > Asterales > Asteraceae > Erigeron > Erigeron canadensis. Next base: position 24,539,993 of record NC_057768.1, read on the forward strand.
GTAACGACATTCATTGCAAATTCAATTCAACATGAGTCAAACTAATAAAGTCAAACTAGCAAAGTCAAATATCTGAAATCGACAACGGCGAGGGTATCGGAATTTTCGTCGAAAGGAGCAAGGCTTCTTTTCTGGTAACGACTGAAAGACACGGTGTTGTTGGCAATGGTTATTGTGGCCAAAACTCCGGCTGACTTTCGTGGCTGTTACAATCAGAGGTATGGACGCCATTATGTCTGACAATCATTAACATGATCCAAATATGTTTGACAAGTGGACTAGACTAGACTGATTTTTATATTATTTTCTCTACTATTTTAACTTAAATCACTAAATGGTCATGGCCTTTTTGACTAGATTGATTTTAGCTCACACAGCTGACAGCACAACACAAGGATTAAATTTTTTGTCTCTTAAATGACGTCGTGCACACTTTAGACTTCATATTCGATTGATCCTTTTGTTTTCTTCTTTCCTTAAGTAATTTTGGACTTTTATCTTGGTGACATTTGTATTGTGTTGGTGTCTATAAATACAAATTGACGGATTATTGATGGGTATATCTATAAATTTTTATAAAAAAATTAGCTCGTTTAAAATCATGCACTTTTAAGATATTGAAAATGTATATTTTAACTCTACTCATGTTGAAAATATGTAATTATAGAATATAGCGAAACATTTAATTATTAGCATTACTAATTAAACAGGCCAAAATGACAAGTGTCATACACACATCTTAAAAATGGACCGTCTATTCTATTAACAAAAAGGTAAACCTCCACGCTTAATCATCAATGAATTGTTTGAGAATATTATTGCACATAAAATTATATTGAAAACGTTTTGACATCGTTATCCTACAATTTATAAGTGTATGAATTAGATGTGTACGTCTCCAATGCACGATAACCCAATGTGTTTTAAATTGTTAAGCAAACACACAAACGTATGTGAAATTTATGCATGTAAAAAAGTGAATTATATATGTTACAAAGTTGATTTTTCATTTTGATTTGGTGTTGACTACTTTTTTAGGCGACCATTGACATGTTTATTTTGTTTTTACACTTATTGTTTTATGCGTTCGTGATAATTCTGTTGATTTTTAATATATAATAATAAAATATTAAATTAATATTTATGAAAACTAGTCAATATATATACTAGACATGGGTACTGATTTTAGGTTTAGTACGAAGTATTAAGAAAGATGTCAATTTATGAAAACTAGTCAATATATATATGTCTTATATATTTGGACCTGGGAACATTTTGACTTTTCTACATATATAGAACAACTGGAAGGATCGTATATGACATGTATCGATTTGTCAATATACATTGGACCACAAATCATAATTAATGAAAACCATCATAGAATTGAAACAGTTTTTTTGAAGGTATATGCATGTCTAGATCAACGCTCTCCAGTGTACATATATGTCTTGTCTTACATGTTAACATTTACTGTAGTGAAGTTGATATAGACACGTACTATGGCAAATGAAATTTGAAGGGGCTTAATTAATTTCTACAAATGTTCATCAAAACAAAAAAGAGAATACTATATATTAATGAAATACTAGCAGGTAATAGAAATTCGAAGTGTATACCGTCAACTAAAGGCAGCGTATGAAATTAAGACGCGATCTAATAATACCCATAGTTGTCGACTCGTAACTTTTGACTCGACTCGAAAACATGATTTTTCGACTCGTGACTCGGAATGTGAGTCGACTCGTAAGAGTCATGACATTTTTAAGTACTACATAATATAGTATAATTATATATATGTGACGTCTGTAAAAGCATATTAAGTTCGTTATCTTAATAAATTTACCAAAATATTACTTATTCAATAGTTTTTTAGGTATAAACTTACAATTTATCTCCAAATTCAAAATAAAATGATCAAAACTACATAGATAACACCCAAAATTATGTAGCAAATCAAGTATAATATATAATATATAACCATAGTATCAAGTTAAAATAATTATAAGTTTGCGACTCGTAACTCGGTCCAAGTTTACATAGCGACTCGTAAGAGTTTGGACAAAAACGAGTCACTTAACGGGTTGACTCGTTTCCGATGTAAATTGACTCGACTCGTAAGAGTTTAACAACTATGATAATACCCATCAGCGGGTCGGTCATGAGCAGGTCTTCGGGTTTACTGGTCATAAGCTCTCTAATACTATACGTACCTACCGGCCACATCACCATGACGATTGGATTTAAGTTTTCAATGGCAGACTTTGATTGACAAACCAATTCTCCCTACTGTCATATATATAAGGATAATAAGAAGACCCGTAAACCTGAATCCGAACCAGAACTGACTCGTCTGAAACCCTAACGGCTGGGTCACGGGTCAAGTTTTTGTTGCATTTTCGGGTCACAGGTTGGTCGAGCCAGACTGGGTCGGGTGATGCCAAAAACCAAAAAAATGTTAGGAAACCTGTACGCACCTGAAGCTGACCCGAAACGAACCTTCACGGGCCATGTCATGGTTTCGATTTACATGCTCTCGCCGGTCACAGGTCAACCCGATCGGTCTGGGTTTTGACCCGTTCACATCCCTTAATAATATTTGTCGTTTTAAAACAAAATATGTGTGGGATAGAAATAAAATGTACGTACCTTAAGGTACCTTAAGGAGAGAAGTAAAAGAAAGTTCGATTTTGATTTATTTTTTTAATTCGGTTTTTTGATTTTTTTTCACTTTTTACGTTCTCTTTTAGTTAACTAATTCTCAATAAATAAATAAACAAAAATAATTTTATTCAAAAAGAGCGTAGCCCATAAACTATAGGCGAAACCTGTCAAATTAAGGGCGGAACCCGTTAGCTAGATCATTTCATCACTGATCACCCCTAATGATATATCACCCCTTACGACCAATCACCCCGTATGATGTATTACTCTTTATGACCAATCACTCTCATCACCCACCTCCTATTAAAATCATTAAGGGCAAATGTCGTACCGTAACCTAGTATATAGCTCACTAACTCGGATTAGAACTTGTTTTTAATTATATATATATAGGGTGATCATCAAATGAGAACTAAATTAAAAAAAGAACAAATAAGAACACTTAAAAACTACATTTTGATGCATTAAAAGTTTATAAAACTAACATAGTGTATAACTAATTATCATTATTTAAGTGTTTAACAATACATTGACATGTCAAAATCAAGAAAATCATGTTTTTTTGTGTGCATCCATCTTGGATGCATATTCTTCAAAAAGATGCATCCAACATAAAACTTAATTTTTTCGATTTTGACGGCTCAATGTGTTGTTAAACACTTAAATAATGATAATTAATTCTGGCCTATATTAGTTTTATGGACTTTTAATGTATTAAAATGATGTTTTTAAGTGTTCTCACCGTTCTTATTTTAAAAGTGTTCTCACCGGAGTGTATTATATATATATATTGAATAAGTTAATTGTAAGAAAAATGAAAAAGGTAATAAAAAAACAAAAACAAAAGGCGAACATTCTTTTTTTTTTTCTCTCTTAAGAACCTTCTTCCAAAATTTCTACCCATATATGTGTACTAATATCAAAAAACGGAAAGTTAGTATTAAAAGAGATAAAAATCAAAGAACGACATTCAAACACCAATAAACCTGACATTGATCACCCGACTACACGTCTACACCAAACGCTACCACATGCTCTTAGCCCGTCATCGATGGCACTGTAACTAGCTATATAGAATAGCTAGTTGCTTCCTTTTTGTTACTTTCTCTTTTACAACCCTTTGGTTTCTTAGTTTAAACAATTTATAGCAAATTACTTTTTCAACAATTTTCCTTTACTCACTACAACAAGTAGTGTTTGTTAGTATGGCGGAAAAATATGGTCACTAATTTTGTAAAATAGAAACCAAAATTTGGTCATTATTAATGTATTAGGGACAAAGATATAGTGCCAAACATTGAGAATTTGACAAGTTTTTAGCAAGTTTTAAACTAATGATAGGGTGACATGTGTCTTTGCCAAAACTAAGCCAAAATGAAGCTAATTTTTGCCAAAAAGTCATGGTATAGTGCCAAAACTTACCAATTCGTTGGCAAAAATAACTTACCAAATAAACTCTAAATTTTCATTAATTTTAAAACCAAAATACAAATAAATAAAACAATTCATCTAAATCTTATACAACCAAACAACTAACGGCTATATGCCTTTTTTAGTTATTTTTTTCCTTTTACACTTAATTTATAACCAACAAACACAACCATTTCAAACCACAACAATGTTATCTCAAATCATTTCTATTTTTATCAAATCATTTCATTCAAACATCACAACTAAATTGCGCATCATCTGTGGACTGAAGCATAGGATATTTTGTTGATGAGGTGTTGGATGTTGAGGCGACCTGACCCTTTCACCGATAGATGTGAAATGGCTAACCCAGTTGAAAGCTTGTGGAACGACATCACTGAAATATTCAACAGGGAAACGAGTGGAGGTCCACGGAACGAACATCAACTAGCAAGTCACTTCAGAAGAATTCGACACACATATAAGCACTTTGAGGCTATATGTATGAGGTTGAATGCACAGGGAAGGACCGTCCTTGATGAGTTGTTTTATGCAACGGCACATCAGGGGTACCATGAGAAGTTTGAGAGACGTTTCAGTTACGAGCACTGCTTTAGGGAGCTTATCATGGTTGCTTTTAAATTGTTTTGAACTATGAAGTGTATTTTAATTAAGTGTGTTTTAGTGTTCTGAATTATGTAATGTATTTAAGTTTTTAATAAAAGATGTTTACTTGGTAATTTAATTAACAACGAAAATTTATTTATAATTTAAAAACATTACAAACTTATTAAAGAGAAACATACAACATAATAGTGCTCCAAAACAATTTAAGAATAGAAATTATTCATTGCTTTTGCCCATATGATCAGATGGTCCAAGGTGATGACCGCATAAGCAAGTTGTTCAACAGCAATTTGATCTTGTCGATTTTTCCCTGCAAATAAATAAAGTATTGACACTCAAGATCAGTACAATACCCGGTTTGTATATAATCGATTTCTTCTCGACACCATTGCTTATTCGCATTTAGTTTTCGCATAACTGCAACAAGTTCCTCTTTGAACCTTTGGTGGTCGGTGATATCAGCCATGATGCTCTCATGCACTTGATCGACAGTCATTTTATTTGATGAAGAAGTCATTTTTCAGTTGTATAAAAGTTTGTGTTTTGAGATAATGTTTCAGATGAGGGACCCGGTATTTAAAGTTAAACTACAAGACGCTTCTTGAACGTTCAAAATTCAAAATATTTACACAATTAGTCTCTCTAATGGCAGAATTTAAAATATTTACCCTTTCAGTCCCTCAAACAGCCAAAAATTCAAATACATTTACACTTTCAGTCCCTGAATGGCTAGCTGGATTGTCACTCTATAAATACGAACCCAGACCTTAATTCAGTTGCATTACCATCAAAATACTTTCGTCATTCTAAATACTCACTCTTTCTAACCAAATGACATCCTCATCATCAAAAAAGAATGTTCACCGACCTCATCTGACCGAAGATGAGATAAAAACACGAATCATGGCTGATATCAAAGAGGACACCCTCCTTCAAACTGAACTCTCTAGAGTCATGGGTTACCTAAGGGAGAAAAGACGACGATGCAAGCAAAAGGTAGAGGCAATACAAGCGTCAGACCGCAATGTTTCGAAGCATGAAGAGCACTATTCTTCGTTTCCACGGGGTGAGATCAATAACGTCAAGAGTGTAGTCGATGATGTTTTTAAGGTCGGTAACACGTTGGGTGACCAATGCACTTGGGCCGAATCGTTCCACGACAATTACGGGGAAGACAAAACCACATGGAAAGTCAAATGCCCGCAACACGACAAGTGGTGGCTCGACGATTACGCTTACCGTGGCTTAGAAAGTATGTCAATCAAAGATGATGATGAATGATCGTTCACAATGTATTTTCATGTTTTGATCATGTACCATCTTTTTTTAATTTTGTGTTGTCTTTTTATTGTAAAATGTGTTTTTTAATAAAAATAAAATGTGTTTTGTTTTAAATATATTTGAAAAAATGTATGTGTATTTTGTATATGTAGAAGTTGAGAGGGGGGGGGGGAGTGTAAAAAAAAAAAAAACGCTCCCATATGCACTTTTTCTGTCAAAACTGGCAACGTGGACTTGCCCAACGTTCCTTAGCATCGGCCAAAACTAACCCGATGTACTTTGTCAAGACTTGCCGATTAACTTGATGATACAATCTGATGCATTTGTTATATTTCCTTTTCCCTATATATATATCTTTATATATAATAAAGAAGAATTGTTTTTTAAAAGTATTTTTAAAAAGATTATTATGTGTTAAGATCACGTATTGTTTAAAAGGTCTTTTTCTTATTTATGATGTCATATTTAAAAGAACTCCATTTAATGCTTATTTAAAATTTCTAATCTTTAAATTTACATACCTTCTATTGAAAACTTTTTATATCTTACACCTTATTTATAAATAACTTAGCATGAATATTAGTTTAATTTATATTTAGATTTATATACGTACATTCTAAGTAATAAGGTCCCATACACGTTCTTTAATTTATCTTTCTCTTCAAAAGTATATATATGTATATCAAGTTTATATTTGCCAATGAGGTTGGTGAACCATCGGTAAGGTCGTTGATCTTAGGGAAATTCACCTGGGTTCGAGTCCCACTAAACCACATATGTGGGGTGGATTAAAAGGGATTTTCCGAGAGTCATGAGTTTCATCTCAGGTATTCGTGTAATGAAGTAGGAATATATTAGAATGTCGTTTAAAAAAAATATATATATATCAAGTCTATATAAAATTTTTTGTGAATATATATAATCTTTCAAATATGATATATATCCTCGTTTACCAAATGAGAATTCCGGCTCCTTGATATGTACAAGGATGTAACTTTATTCCGCGATAAGGATGGGGAAGGAGACGATGATTGCGAATTGATTCGTGTATGGGGATGCCGCCCATTTGCCATCCCTAATTCATCCTTCTCTTTGAAGTTTCGGCCATCTTTTCACTAACTTTTATTTTTCTATTTTTCATTTCTATAGTTAGGTTGCTAGAAATTCCAGAGTGTAAGAAATATAACTATTCCAAAGTATATGAATAAAATGTCCACAATGTACAGCATATAGCTAATTAAATAATAAGAGTCATTTGGTGGAAGTTTGAACACAAATGTCACTGAATTTATCAAACGAAACATAATTTCAGGAATCCTAATATTAGTTTATGAAACCAAAGCCACTGTTTATGTTTGTGTGTGTTATGATGCTGACATGTTCCCAATGACTCTTTTAAAAAATTTCGAAGTTTTTTATTAACAATGACAACTTTTTTTAATTAGCTTCGAGAAAAATATCTACTTATTAATACGAAACAAAATGGGGCTAACATTTTAAAAGAATATGAAGAATGAAAAAGATGAAAAGCAGAAGAATACAAACCAAGAAGAAAACTCATGATGATTTGCTTCAATAATACACAATGATTTAAGCAGATTGGATTTTTTTTTTGTTTTTTCTTTCACAAGAAAAATAAGACACAAAGAATCATATAGACTGTAATTTTATAAAAGAATTCTTTACAGTAATTATAACATTTGACTGATTGACTGGTTACATGTGCTATTTTATTATCACGTACCTGCATTTTTCAAAGATACCTCTCAAAAGGGGTAAACTAGTGACTCAATTGCTTTGAGTCGCCCAATTGAAGGGTGATTTTTAAGAAAATCAAGGTTGCAACAACCGATTAAAAATGTATTTCTTCTAGGTGCATTAAAAAACATATGCACTTAACAGTAATAGTTCTTTTACTTACTTTAGATATTAAAAATGGATGTATATCATAATCATAATAATCATTAATAAATAAGATGATTTGTTGGAGTTATATAATGTATAATATTTATATGAAACATTAGAAGAAAATGTAACCACATTTGTACATATCTTTGGTTAGAAGGACACTATCTAAATTAGATAGGATACTATGTATGTATATATGTATAAGAAAGAGGCCGGCCGGCCATTTTCCATATCAAAAATGTACTGCGGTAATAAATTGCGTACATATTATATATATATGCCCATTTTTCTTTAATCATTAAGTACTGAGTGTATTAGGTGACTGAATGTATAAGTAATGTCTGTATATATTAAACAAAAGGATATGTAATTTACATTAATTTTTTGTTTATTAAATCAAGAAATAAACATAAAATTTGGATTAATTATTAAGTTTATTGATTATTACGTAGAAAAATGTAAAAGTTTGTACGAATTATTCAACTTCACGTTTAAATGATGATTTAATCTACCTACATACATTTATATTTAAGGTAAGATTATTTTAAAACTATTCATATATAAACATATAGGTAATTATAAATATAACTTGATAGATTATATGTAAATGAATATGTTTACATATAAATTAACATTAAGATTTTTTAGATTCAAATGGTTTCTATATGAACCTTTTCCTTTATATCATTTTGTTTCTATATGAACCTTTTCCTTTATATCATTTTGTTATGTAACTTCATGCCATTTCTCTTAATACATTATTATCGAAGAAATTACGACAAAATTAATGGGGTGTTACAAATTAATTATGAAAGTCTATACTAAAAGTGTGAACTTTTACAAAACCACAAATTTTAGTGTGGATAAATATTTACACACTTTTAATTCTACATATTTTTACATACACAAAAGTGTGACAAAACTTTTAATTTGTTCACACTAACTAAAAGTGTGAACAAATGTAACATTATTTTTTGTATTTGTCCACACTTTTGGTTAGCGTGAATAAATTAAAAATTTTATCACGCTTTTATGTGTGTAAAATATGTAGAATTAAAAGTGTGTAGAAATTTATCGACACTAAAAATTGTGGTTTCCTAAAAGTTCACACTTCGTAGTGTAAACTTTCTTAATTAATTTGTAACACCCCATTTGTCCACACTAAGTATAAAAGTCCGCACCAAAAAGTGTTACTTTTAGTTTTACACACTTTTTAGTGTTGATAAAATTCACAAACTCGTAGTTCAATATATTTATACACATAAAAGCGTGACAAAATTTTTAATTTGTTTATATTAACTAAAAATATAGATAAATGAACATTATTTGTAGTCAATAAATATATGTATTTTTCCAATATTTTCCTCACTTAATATCCAAACACATAAAACAACTAAAACTGAACACCTAGAGATTATTTCTGCCCTAATAATCCAATCTAACGTACATTGATGCCCTACATACTAGAATAATTACTGCCACAAACACACACATGTGGGTGTGGTTGTGCGTGTTTTAGATATTTGACCAAAGCCCTTGAAATGACAAAAAGCATATATAAAAAGTAAAAACAAAAACACTCCAGAAATCATTGGCATCGTGAATTTATTATTTCACATTTAATTAATACAATTTAATTCAGATCTTTAAGAAAAAAAAACAATTACATTATAACATTCCTTATATGATATATTGAAAAAAAATGATGCAAACAAATTTATAAGTTGGCTTTAAATTAGATCTTGAAAATATATGCCACCATCTTCTAGGGTTTTCATCTTCTTTAAACATGTAGCCGTCCTTAAAGCATCTTTGTTGATGATAGACTCGGGATTTGGTCTTATGCTTGAAATGGAGAGAAAAATTTAGGCCTAGATAGACAAGACTAGGGTTTACGGCTTTAGTAAATGAAGCCTAAATGGAACAAATTATAAATAATTAACTCTTTAGTGTCTTTTGATCATTAATCGATGACAAAAAGAGGGAAATAGCTCAGAAGGGATAGACAAGGAAGGAGAACATGAGTTGGGTGGGAACGAAGAAAAGCGGTAGAAAGACATTTCATGACCATATAGTGATATAAGATCCGAACAACAACATATTTTGAGGAGATAAAAGTTGTTGTTTGGTCTTACAAGGTCAAGAAAAGGTCTTACAAGGTCAAGAAAACCAGAATCACATAAAGAAAAAAAACCAACAAAAAAAAACGAATTAGAAGACTAATTCGAGAAAGAAAGATACATTAGAGTAAAAGCTCAGGTAAGGATAACACCGATTTCAAAACAAAAAAACAATCTTTGTCACTGCCGCCTCTAATTCATCCACCTCCTTAATAGCCAATAAGGTGAAACCGATGGCGGCGCCGCCACCATCATGGATGACATTCATTGTATTTGAGATATATTTTCTTCTCCCTACATATAAAGATATAAGATAAATTTATTAATATCAAAGAATATTATTGTAGTAATTGGATAATTTAAAAAATACTATAAATTGAAATGAAGTAAGATTTTCTTACCTAGGAACGATGTTTGTTTCCTCTTACGCATTGAAAATCCTAGGGTGAGAAAAAGGGGATTTTGTTTTAGAGAGAAATATACGGAGAGGAGTTGAGTAGAACTATATAGAGGGGGTATATATATAAAAAGGAAAAGATGAGGGAGGGAGGTTTGATGTGTATAAAGGCCATGACTATGTAAAATCTGACAATGACAGGTCCAAAAGGCCCAGGAAGAAAAGAATTTTCCAAAGGATCCTTTAACCCTTTTTCCCATGGGTGGCCTATGCCAACTACATTGCGGCCCTCAATGGTCAACGAACCCCTGAATAATTATATGTTTTATTTTTGGATTTGAACACTTAAAAGTTAACACTAAATCTTACGTATTTTTTATTTTATTTTTATTTTTTGTTATTTTAGTTTTTAGCTTAAAGTGATTTTTAGTTAAATTTTAAAATATTGGTTATACCTTGATATTGTCATATAATTTATTTATTTCTAACGACAAACTCAAAGCGACAATATATTAGCTACAACTGATAATTTTGAAAAGAACCTTGAGACAAAACATCTTAAAATCGAAAACTTTGTTGGTGGCCAAAAGTAAAAAGTTAGAAACTTTGGTGTTTAAAGTGAAATCCTTAAGTTTTGTGTTGAGGATACGGAAACGAAAACTTTAGTGTTAAAAGTAAAAAGGTTTAAAAATATGGTGGTAAAAGTGACACTGGTCAAAGTTAACTTTTCATCTCATTGAACACTAAATGAAGTAAAAGTAGAAACTTTATTTGGTGGTAAAATTGAAATGTTCAAAAATAGAACTGAAGTTCCTAGCAAAGCTACTGATGCAGTGATTCAAGCCTCTAACAAACTGTACTTTCTTCTTAAATTTCCTTACTCTTTTACTTCAGTTTTTGACCATTTGATCGAGGCATGTATCTCTGAGCAGCTCTAGGTTATCTAATTACTATATATATACTCCTGATACAATGAAAAATGACGACTTCCCGAAATGCAAACAAGTGATTAAGAGATTGTAACAAATATTTCAGAATATGAACTCTGTCATAGAACAGCAATTAAGCACATAAGTTTCATAGAATTCTACTATATCAATGTCTTTGTTTTTCTATAGTTTCAAAACTTTACGTTAATCGGTCTCACCTTAATTTCACAGGTTGAACAACTCGAGCTGTATCAGATCAAATGGTTTAGTTTACAAAGAAATAAGTCAAACGGGCCAATCAAAGTCCTTCGATCACTACTACTACTATAGCTCTTACTTTTAATTAGGGATTAGTTCCCTAAAATGTAAGAAACTTTGAACGAATGTCTATAGTAGGAAATAACTAAAGTTGTGTGTATTGTATGTAAACAACTTTGAAATAATGTTTATTGTATGTAAGAATTTCGTTTCAACCAATTACAATCTGACAAGTGGCACCTGTAGGAAATAACTAAAGTTATGTTTTCTTACATACAATAAACATTTTTTTAAGTTGCTTACATACAATACACATAACTTTAGTTTTTTCCTACTATAGACATTCAGGCAAAGATAGTTACATTCCAGGAAACTAATCCTTTTTAATTAAAGCTTTAGTTTATGTTAACTAATGTATAGTTGGCAAGTAATGTAAGCACCGGGTTGGGTAAACGTTCAAAGTTTCGGGATTAAAGCTGATGGAAACCGCCAACACCCTACATTAACTATAAACATCACAAATTTTGATGAATTTCCGCTTGGTACATTGAACATAACATGAAGCAAACTTGTTTGCATATGTTGGACTAAAGCTGTAAATTACAGAACGACTTAGAATTGCATACATTTAGAAAAGTATAGCAATCATTCTATGGAAATCAATAGATTATGCTCTAATCATTTATATGCTTTTTGTGAAGTTAAAATTCATTCAGGAAGAAAATGTTTCGGGAGAAATTGTTATTTCACTCAATAAAAATCCCTCGAAACTCTTTCATGTCGTTGGTTTGGTATCATGCTATAATAAAAAAGGATAATGTAAAAGTCGACTTTTCATATGTTATTCAAAGAGCCAAATCGCAAGGTTCACCATATATGCAAATATTGGTCAACACACATGGTTAAATTTGCAACTTATCAATGAATTTGCAACGTGATATTTGTGACTGGCCAAAGAAAGGATCTTGCAATTTGGTTGATAATTTGTTAAAAGTTCTAAATCATTGGCTAGATGGTGATATCGCGCTTTTGGTTTTTGACCCATCATATAATTTTCTCCTGTCAAGATTGTCACAAAACCTGTCTTCACCATTAAAAGGCAACTATCAAATAGAGTCTGCCCCCCACCATCCAAAGTAGGGGCGGAGCCAATAGGGGAACTGGCGGGTGCTTAGCCTCTGCCAATAGTTCATACTTTTCATTGTAACGCTAGCTCATAGTTTATTAGTACAAAAATTTTTTCGAACCGAGCCACTTCCAATCTATAAATGTTTGATTTTTAGTCATGTTAGTGCAACTAAAACTTCTACATTCTGCCCATAAAAGTAGACCATCGTAATAAAATTCTATTTTACTAACATACTATTAAATGGTTATGTCTTTCACATTATATTGTATACAATGATCGGGAAAAAAATACATTTGAACCCTTTTCAACGTTAAATCCTGGCTCCGCCTCTGATCAAAGGTTGGAGCTACCGAGCTACACCAGGCCAGGGTAGCCAGTACTCAGTTTTTTAACTGGATTTCACTACATACGACGCTGAGTAGGTATTTTATTATAAATAAAATATATATAAAAAAACACACTAAAAGCCCACTAGTATTTAAATCTAACGACTCGAACCACTAAGCTATTATTGTCATGTCACAAATACTTACCACACCCATAAATTAATAAAAGAAAGAAAAACATTATGATTGTTTCTTATTGTGGAATCAATTGTTACATGTTAATAGTTAAATTTTATTTGCTATGGAATCATTATTATATCAATTAGTTATGTATGCCTAAACTTAATTATTAAGTCTTTGGGTAATTTCATCAGAGTAAACATTTAAGTTGTTGTTCAAGATATAACATGTCCTCCACATTCCACAAACTAACTGAAAAATCATCACCACCAGACCACTGCTTGTTTTCCTCCAAATTAGTACCTTCATAATCCATCTCTGGGTTGAAGTAACCCGAGGGGCTAATTAGGGGACCGTCAAGTTCGTCCCCAAGTGGTTCAACTCGAAACATATCTTGCTTTTGATTCTCACTACTTGGATAATAACAATCTGCATTGAAGTCAGAAAGCGGTGAAATTGCAGTATTGGTTGAATAGTTGTTGGTCAAACCAAATTGGCTTGTACAAATATCATCCTTGTTATTTGAGTTGACTGAGCAGGTCTGAGTGGTCATGGTGCTTGTAGTTGTAGAGGAAGAATAGATTGGATGCGGTGTCGTATTGGCTTGAATCCGCTCAGTCAATCGCGGTATCCAAAGGTAACGCATGGCATCCTTAAACTGCTTGCTATTAACGTTACATCTTAATATTTTAGCGTGCTTATGCACTCTAGTCTTCCAATAATTCTTGATCTCATTATCTGTTCTTCCTGGTAAGTGTCGTGCAATTTTAGACCATCTGTAAAATTTCCAGTTAATAAATACATGATAATAGAGGTCGTCGCGAGAATTTAAGTGTTCAGAACGAACTGGAAAAGATTCATGGCTTCTAACTAATTCAAGAAACCTTTTTCTATAAATGATTCCTATAAAAAAAAAAAAATTTCTTTTTGATAACCCCACAATAAAATTAAGCCAAAGGTATGGTTCGCATTTGCCTCTCCAGGCCCGCCCCTGATAATCTTTTCTTTTAATACACTAAAAGCACATCCTCTAATAACTTATCGACCAATCCAAATTTTTGATTTTTTTCAAGTTGATTTTTGTTTTCAATTTTAACTTTAATTTACACTTTTTTGTTTTTTTATCACCAATTTACAAATTTTAGTTACACTTTGTAACAAATAATTTCAAATAATAGATAAAAGATTATAACTCACATGTATCTAATAAAATAATCTACTCCGACATATATCCTAATAGTTCGTTCTACCTTATAAATACAAAATTAATTAATTGAAAATAAATAAAATCTCTATTATTAATAAAGGAAGATTGTTTCTAAAAGAAAAAAGCTTATGTGTTATATTGTAATTCTTCCATACATTCTTTATTTAGTCATCATAGTTTAGAATTTCCACTTAAGTTTTGATAAAATATTTTTAAATTAAAATTAAGGATATCTTCTATATATCTATCTCTAAGTAACAATTTATTTTGAAATTAAAATATATAACTACATGTCTATTAGTCTACCTCGTTGGTGTATTGAGTTTATGGTTATAAATACGTAAATTATGTTTTGTTTTTATAGGTTGTAGGTTATATTATTATTACATAGTGATGATGCTAATATTATTATACTTTGAAGCTTGTATAGTCTAATTAATGTCCACCTATAACAATTTTTATTAATTACAAATTTATAGTTATGATATTTTGTTCATTATTGAATTCAATATTTGATAATGTTAAGATCAATGTCCGCCTCTTATAACAAATTTTATTTTTGTATTTATTATAACGAAATATATATGTAACTTCCCGGATTGCATCCTGGTTGATTAAGATCTTTTAAAAATTGTATTACTACACATCATTTTACTTTAATTATGACATAATCATACTTTTTTATTTAAAATTCAAAATATTATTTTCTTAATTATGTATTATTAATATAGATTTTTATTAAATGTCCACATTATTATGTAAGTTTTAATCACCCTTTTTTTGTTATAATAGACTAAAAACTATGGTGCTTTTTTTTTCTTTCTAGATAACGTTTTTGTTTTTGCTTTTGTCAACTGAATGTGTTTTAACGTTTGTCCACAACTACAATACTATTGTTTCCGTTTAGTTTCGTTTTTTACATAATAATTTATCACAACTTTCAACTTATTTAAAGTTGTTTTTTTTACATTTTTATATGATAATATATTTTAAAGTTATCCGGGTATCATTCGGTTTATTTGTAAAGCGTTTATCAGTTAACCCGGGTTGAACCCGGGTTAATTAGCTAGTTCAATGTAAATTAAGATTTTAAAAATAAGTATACAATTATCTTTTTTAAAAAGTTTTTTACTAATTGTCATGACACATATAAAAAAAACACAACAAGTATAACATTGTCATATTTTAATTGAAATAGTTATGATATGTTTTATCTATGAATGAGATACTACTTCCAATAATGAAAAAAAAAACAACTTTGATGAACATATTAATTTAAAAAAAATATATTTTAATATAAAAAAAGTTAAAGTTTTCAAATGTAGAACTACTTAATACAAATACCATACTAAACTTTAAACCGCAATAAATTGATATCTAATATTGATAATGACATAACGTGTAATAGACACGGGTATAATTGAAATCTAGTGATATAAACAAACATATATTAGTAATTAACAAGTGACATCAACATATAATACCTATTGCCCAAACGTGAATGAAGCTCAACAATCAAAAGTTGTTCTTCAAGAGTTATATTACCGCGACGAACATCTGGGCGAAGATAATTAAGCCACCGCAATCTGCAGCTCTTTCCGGTTCTCTTTAATCCTGAACTCGTGATTTTATCATCCAGCAGAATTAAGTTAATACAAGTAAATTTTAATTGGAAATAAAACTATATATGGAAGGAAGAAAAAGTTCAGTGCTGGTAAAGTTTATGGATGTCTATATATATCTAGAAAAGGACTTTTATCATCTTTTTTCCTACATATAGAAGTATAAAATTAAAGAATTCTTTTTGAGAAGGTAAGATAAAAGCATATTGTAGCTTGAATATTGTTTTAAAGAGAATGACATGCGAAAATAAGAAATAGAAAAGTGAGATACTGTTTTGCTAATTTTAGAAATACAAACGACCCTACTCATCAGGTATGTTCCTTCTAACTAGTTTATTTAAAGTCATAAAGAAACATTCCAAAAAATCCCCATAATCCAAAGCTAGTTAGCCTAACACTATCTCCGACACATTCAACGTATTGCGATTCATATTTATTATTAGAAAAATTATACTTGCTTCGTCACACTAAATTTGTTTACTTTTAAAATTTCAAAGTCAAACTTTATTAACTTTTACCATAAATATTTTTAATTATTTGTGTTATATAATGATTGATCAAAGTTATACGAATGAAATACACGTGCATCTTGTAATGAGAATGATTTTGGTTTTTCTATTGATATGAAAAACAATTACAAGAGACCTCTATATATACAAGTCATTAAAACTAATTATGGAAACATAGGTCAATATGACCGACTCTAATTTTGGACTATGGACCCTATTCTGGACCGATCCTATCTCTTGTATGCTTTGGGCTTTGTTCTTTTATTCTAGGGAAGTGATGAGCCCGTTTCTGATCCCACTTTATCTAACACTCCCCCTCAAGTTGAATATCGGGATTACCGAAATTTAACTTGCTTAAACATTTATGAAACATAGTTGTTCCCACAACTTTGGTTAGAATATCAGCAAGTTGTTCTTCAGACTTAACAAACGGTAACTTGATGACTCCATTCTCCAATTTTTCTTTTATAAAATGACGATCAACTTCCACATGCTTGGTTCTATCATGTTGAACTGGATTCTCTGAGATCTGGATAGCAGCTTCATTATCACTCATGATTCGAATACTTTCCTTGGGAGCAAAACCTATTTCAGACACAAGTTTTCTCAACCACAATGCTTCTGCTAATCCTCTAGCTATACCTCTAAACTCAGCTTCAGCACTTGATAAGGAGACAACTTTTTGTTTTTTACTTTTCCATGTAACCAAATTATCACCTATCATTGAAAAATATCCAGAAGTTGACCTTCGATTACCTTTGTCTCCTGCCCAATCTGCATCTGTATATATCTGAATCTTGAGATGTCCATTAGCATTAAACAACACCCCATGGCCTGAAGTCCCTTTAAGATACCTTATAATTCGCAGAACTGCATCCATATGATCTTCCTGAGGTTGGTGCATAAATTGACTAAACACTCCAACAGCATATGCTATGTCTGGACGAGTATGAGCCAAATAAATAAGTTTCCCTACCAACCTTTGATATCTATTTTTGTCAGTGGCTTTAGCATCTGTCTTTATAAACAACTTCTGATTGACGACCATGGGTGTGTCTGCTGGCTTGCAATCAATCATTCCTGTTTCAGCTAAAAGATCTAATATATACTTTTTCTGACAAATAAAAATTCCACGCTTAGACCTTGAAACTTCTATTCCAAGAAAATACTTCAGATCTCCCAAATCTTTCATTTCAAATTCTGCAAACAAAGCTGTTTTCAGTTGATCAATCTCCTTTTCATCATTTCCTGTGATAATCATGTCATCAACATAAATTATTAGACATGTTACTAGATTCCCTCTATGACGAAGGAACAATGTGTGATCAGAGTTGCTTTGTTGATATCCATAATTCTTCATCGCAAGAGTAAATCTTCCAAACCAAGCTCTAGGTGACTGTTTAAGTCCATACAAGGACTTTTTCAACCTACAAACTTCCTCGTGTTTAAAATTATGGGAAAAACCTGGAGGAGGATCCATATACACTTCCTCTTTTAATTCTCCGTGTAAAAAAACATTTTTCACGTCGAATTGATGAAGAGGCCACCCCTGATTTGCTGCTATTGAGAAAAGAACCCTTACTGTATCTAGCTTTGCAACTGGAGAAAAAGTTTCTGAATAGTCGATGCCATAGGTCTGAGTGTACCCTTTGGCAACAAGTCTCGCTTTATATCTTTCTACATCCCCATTTGGTTTATATTTGATGGTATATATCCACCTACACCCTACTGGATTCTTCCCTTTTGGAAGAATACACTTTTCCCATGTATCATTCTTTATAAGAGCCTCCATTTCACTATCCATAGCATCTTTCCAATTTTTTAACTTCAAGGCATGCTCTACATCTGACGGGAGCTCTTCTGAGTATAGTTTTGCGGCAAATGCTTTTGCTTCTTTGGAGGAAAAACCTTCTGCAATATTAGCAAAGTTGTCTACCGGATACTTAGTTGACCGAGAACTCTTCTCTGGAGAATATCGCTTTGCAGGAATTCCTCTGGTAGACCTTGGTGGGAGAATATATCTTTCTGGAGGAGTTACTTTTTCTATATTTTCTGACTCTCCATTAACATTTTCCTGCACTTCATTAGCCGGAATATCCATATTATTCGAAGTATGACTTGGATCAGAACTACTTACCTTGGATATCAGGTCAGGATTCGGGTTGTTACTTTGAGATGAGGACTGTACATCTTTATCTGGATCTTTATCTGGAGTCTGAACTTCTGATGAATATTGAAGCCAACTCAGTGTGTCACTTTGTTTCTCCCCCTGACCACTGAGTTCCTGAGAGTAGAAATACTTGGTTTCCAAAAAATCACAATTCATCGTAGTAAACATACGATGAGTTATAGGATTGTAACATCTATATCCCTTTTGAGTAACCCCATATCCCACAAAGACACATTTTTCAGCACACGGTTCGAGTTTATTACGATATGATTTTGGAATATGAACAAAAACTGTACATCCAAACACTTTAGGCTGCAAAGTAAGAACTGATGGAAGCTTATGAAACTCAGACAGAACTTTTAAAGGGGTTTTCATATCGAGAATTTTTGTAGGAAGACGATTGATCAGGTAGGTAGCAGTAGCTAATGCTTCGGGCCAAAAACTTTTTGGAACTAATGACTCAATAACAAGTGCCCTAGTCATTTCTAAAAGAAGCCTATTTTTCCTTTCAGCCACACCATTTTGTTCGGGGGTGTGAGGACAAGTGGTTTGATGAATTATTCCTTTGGATTGAAAAAATTGGTTCATTTGTGAATTCACATATTCTCCACCATTATCTGTTCTCATGATTTTGATAGATTTTTGAAATTGAGTTTGAACCATGTTATAGAAAACAGTAAATCTATCATAAACGTCATCTTTATTTTTCAAAAAATAAATCCAAGTCATCCGGGTGCAATCATCAACAAAAATCACAAAATACTTGAAATTTTGACCTCCAACAACCGGTGCAGGACCCCACACATCCGAATGAACCAATGAAAAAGGAAATTCAACTCTAGTGTTACGAGGTTTAAAAGTTTGCCTATGACTTTTTGCTAAAATGCAAGTTTCACAATCAATCTTTTTATTTAAAGGAAAAAGTTTCGGAAACAGAACATGTAAATAACTAACTGACGAATGCCCCAATCTTCTATGCCATAACCACGCTTCTCTTTCACTAGTCCCATGAGCAAGCATGACGTTTCCACTTTCAGTAACTTCATCAACATAATACAGTCCTCCTCTCTCAGTGCCACGCCCAATAATCCGTCCCGTCCTGATATCCTGTAACAAACAAAAAGTTGGATGCATGAGAACTGAGCAATTAAGTTCTTTTGTCACATGACTTATTGACAAAAGTTTATGTGATAACGCAGGAACATAAAGACAATTGGTTAAATTGATGTTTGGAGAAATTTTAACAGTTCCCCCATTCATAACATTCATTTTTCCCTTGTTAGCAGCCTCTATATGAGTTTTTCGAGGTTTAGTAAAATTTGAAAAATCAGATAATTCATAAGTCATAGTGTCAGTTGCACCGCAATCAAAAATCCATGATCCATTCAACTTATTAGACTGGGCCAGATTTTTTCCTCTTTTTATTCTAGATGGGCTTATATTTGATCCACAAACAAGTCCATTCCCTTTTTTATTGTTTTCGGCCGATCTACTCCAAACCCTTCCCCCACATGTTGTTTCATTATACCATGTTGTTTCATTATTATTAATATATATATGTGGAAAAGGAGAGTGTGACCGTGTGAGAGAATGAGTATTATATCTCATTCTCTTTCTACCTTCCACCACTGAAAAACTGGTCCCTTCTTCTTCAATTTTCCCAGCCGCCGCAACCCCACCAAAACCTTTTTCTGATCGACGGTAGTCACTGTTATCTTTGGTGGTGATGTTGTTTCGAGCGGTAGGGTTTGATTGGGCTTTATCCTTTTCTGATGATATAAACCGCCGCCCCTTTTTGTTCTTAATCCACCAAGCCGGATAACCCACTAATCGGAAGCACTGATCTTTTGTGTGCCGTTTCATACCACACTCGTCACATGTAAGATGTGATTTGTCATCTTGGGCCATCGACTTGTTCTTATCATTGAATCGATTGTATCTTTTGGTTGCAAAACCAAACCCATCTTCTTCTTTAACAACCAAACCGGTGGCTATTCCTTGTGTTTCTCCAGCAGTGGCGGTGGTTGCTCCCAATATATTTTGGTGAGCGGCCTCCTTCCGGATGGTAGAATAAGCAACTTCAGCCGCCGGCAAAGGGTCGATACGAAGAATTTCTCTTTTGACGGATTCAAATTCGCCGATCTAATCCACTCAAAAATTGAAATAATTTTTGATCCGATCGAATCTTGTTATAGGCTTTGATATCCTCTGTACACTTCATTGGATTCGGATCGATACGATCAATCTTGCCCCAAATCCCTTGAAGTGAAATCCAAAAATCTTCTATGGATTTGTCGGCTTGTTTGATTTCGTTGGCTTTAACATGAAGATTGTAAGCTTGTAATTTATCCTTGCCACTACTATAAGTCGTGACAAGAGCATCCCATAACTTTTTGGCAGTGGAGAAATCAGTTAGATTTCCGGCAATATTCGGCTCTATATTTTGGATAAGCCAAGAGAATACAATAAGATCCTCCTGCTCCCAAGTTTCAAACTTTTCGGATGATGACTTCTCAGAAGGTAATTCAGTTAAGTGTTTTAATAAAGTTTTTGATTTTCCGCCTATGGCAACTCGAATCATTCGAGCCCATAGAGCATAGTTTTGACTGTTGAGCTTGAGATTGATTTGAAGGTTGTCGGATAATTTTGGATTTTGAGATTGGTGGCTGTTGTTTTGTAAAAAGTTTGTTAATTATAATGCCAAGTCATTACTAGAGCCGCCGGTTTCTTCTCCGGCCATGGTGGCTCAGGTTTTGATTTTAGGTGATATAGTTTGAGGGATAAAAAAACGGTAGATGATGAAACCCTAAGTCGATTTAGGGCTCTGATACCATGTAATGAGAATGATTTTGGTTTTTCTATTGATATGAAAAATAATTACAAGAGACCTCTATATATACAAGTCATTAAAACTAATTATGGAAACATAGGTCAATATGACCGACTCTAATTTTGGACTATGGACCCTATTCTGGACCGATCCTATCTCTTGTATGCTTTGGGCTTTGTTCTTTTATTCTAGGGAAGTGATGAACCCGTTTCTGATCCTACTTTATCTAACATAAGACACAATTAATTAATATAATTTTTCTCAAAGATTATATAACACCACCACTACCAATATAACATATTTTTATTTAAAATTTGTAAAAGTAGGTGTTGATTTTTAAAAAAATATCCAGTATATCCAAATTAACCATACGACTTCCGGTCTTTGCCACTACCATTAAATCCCGTATATATCATTTCCGGTCTTAGCTTACGTGTACATTAAAGAGCAACCACATGGATACAAAATGCACGAAAAAATGTAGTACGGTATACGTGTTATATGCCAGAGGCCTATATGTGCATTTCAAATTGAAACCGGATCGAAGTCTAACGTACGCCCCCCCCCCCCCTCAAAGCAAGTATATTATGCTACTAGTCACCAAATAAAACTAAGGTTGTGTTTGATAATGCAGAATGATTTAGTGCTGAATGATTTTTTAGCCTGAATGGTTCAAAGACACAGAATGAACTTGATTCTGAATGAAAATAATATGTTTGATTTCTAGTCTGAATGTATACTCTGAAAAATGAAAAATTACAAGTTTAACCTTACGGAAAAGATTTTTGATTAATCAAACATAGCCTAACTTTTGTTTTTAGTTGCAAGCATTGCATATAAAAATATAAAAAAGATAATAAAAACATTGAATATAATAATTATCTTAAAACATTAAAAAAAAATAAAAAATGTTCATATATTTTAATGGCCAAGAGAATGTCATCATCATCTCTCCTTCCTCATCTTTTCTGACCACAATCACTATTCACCACCACCACATTTTTCCACCTTCACCATTAAGAACTTCCATTAAACCCCATCAAATTTCACTCTGAGAATCCATTTTTATTCACAAATTCAAACAACCACCTTTCTTATCATGTGTCACAACAACAAAAGCTCTAACAGAAATACAGAATCATCATCTACATTTGATTCCACTAAATCACGTGACTTGGAAGGCAATAATGGAACTTGATGTTCTTGTTTTTAATAGGAGACCACCATTTAAAACATACATAAGAAAAGAATGAAAAAAGTAGGAGAGGAAAAAATAAATAAAAAGAGATTATGACAGATATCTATGCCATAGAATTAGTAGAAAAAAAAGAAGCAAAAATAAGGTAGATGGGGAGAGAAACGGCAGAAATAGATTGGGATGAAAAAGGGAGTAGAAGGGTATTTGAGTAAGAAGTGGATAATGAATGGTTAAGAGAGCATCTAAAGGTGAAATGGTTCAGAGTTTTTTTTCTCTCGTTCAGTATTCAGAACAACATAACAAACAATTAGGATGCTGACCGATTCAGCACCAAGTGCTGAACCATCCCATTCAGTGAAAATCAAACAGAGCCTAAATTAGCCCATTTTCAAAAATTAAACTTATATGGGCATTCAGCACTAGCTAATACTATAATTGTTGCATACTTGGGTAATCATGATTTTTACTTTGCAAAAGTAATCATAGTCAAAGGAATCACATTTTCATCATTTTTGCATTTTCATCATGTATTTAGATTTAAAAATAAAAAAAAGATAGATATGTTTGTACGTTGTTTAAACCAAAACGTGTAAATTAAGGTGTTAGTCAGGGTTAGCATTTATTTATTCATTCAGATATTGCATTTTCTTCTTCTAACATTATGATGTTTAAAGAGAATTTGTTTGTTTTTTGGTTAACTTGCAGTGTAAAGTCTAAATTGGACTTCCGGATTTAAATTCCAATTCTCCTGTATATATAGTCAGGAAGGGATGCCTCCAATTTTAGAGTACTACCTATACGGTACGAAATGCATTTTGTTTAATTTCCACGTGGTTGTTAATAGATTAAAAGAGATCGAGAGACATGTGACGCAAGGTAATCAATTAAGGTACATACCGGCACAAGAAGCAAGAGAATTCCATTTGCCTTCGCCGTGGAGAGCTACGCAATTGATGAGAGCTAAATCTTCTTCAGTTGTCCATGAACCTCTTCTAAGAAGAAGATCATCATTTGTCATCATATTGTTCCTTTGATCATCTTCTTCACCACCACTCATATCGTTACAAACTTATTTCGCTTAACTTAATTTCTTGTGCGTGAGAGTGGGCTATATATAGGTCGTTTAATTTGGAAAGTTATGTAAGTACTTTGGAAGGTGGATTTTGG
Organism: Erigeron canadensis; assembly: GCF_010389155.1. NCBI lineage: Eukaryota > Viridiplantae > Streptophyta > Magnoliopsida > Asterales > Asteraceae > Erigeron > Erigeron canadensis. Next base: position 24,563,922 of record NC_057768.1, read on the forward strand.
TTCTACATGAGGCTAGGAAGATATGTTGGGGTTTTTATAGAAAGAGATAGCCGCAATAACATATGAAGTAGAAATTAATCTAAAAATCAAGAAGAATTAACACTTGTGGCGTATTGTGCAAAATTCGGCCTTTGGGAAGTTTGGAACTTTGACTTTGTTTTGGTGACGAACTTAGTGACCTACATGGGCCTGTTTGAAGACGGAGATGGTTATTATTTCATGAAATTTTCTTTATCCAAATTCTTCATGCTTGCTTCTTAATTGTCAAAAGTTCCCATTTTTTGTTCAAAATTGTATATATATTCTTTATCCGTTTCATTAAAAATGTCACATTTTGAATATTCAAAGTCTTAATTTATTAACTTTGACCTTATATATATTTTTTGTGTTATATAACTTTTGATGAAATTTATACAAAATGAAAATATATCTAAAACTCAATCAAAACATAAAATGTTCATCAACTATTATATAACACAAACAAAAATAATTAAGGTTAAAGTTGATAAATAAAGACTTTGAATATTTAAAATAAGACACTTCTAATGGGACGGAGGGAGTACTATTTAATGTTTATTAGTCAAACACATTGTTTCTTTTTTTTTATGTTTTTTTTAAAGATGTGGATCAATCGCTCGTAACGTACAGAGAATTTATTCGTAAGTTGTTTTAACTGAGTCTGCGCTAGAAATGTTTTCACCCTCAATACCTTGTAGGAGAGGAAAAACATCCAATTGTCTAAAGGCACCACATGCATGTAATTGTGATAAAACTCCGTCTCTCATCAAGACTCGAATCTGGGTCTTGCATCAATAAAAGACTTGTGTGAGATACCTTATACCATTGACCTATTTGCTCATTGGCCTTTTTTTTCATGTGAGTTTAATGAAATGTAATTAACTAAACAAGTGCATGCATATATGTGATTGTTTGGTTGAATTGAGAGTAATGGGCGAATTAACTACATTAATAAAGTGCTGTTATTAATTAATATACAACTAATATTTACGTAGTGTGTGTTTAGAAAGAGTTTTAATTTGGTGAGATCAACATTGCATGCATATATGTGATTGTTTGGTTGAATTGAGAGTAATGGGCGAATTAACTACATTAATAAAGTGCTGTTATTAATTAATATACAACTAATATTTACGTAGTGTGTGTTTAGAAAGAGTTTTAATTTGGTGAGATCAACATATGTTATGTTGTAGTGACTTATTGTGTATGCAATTATAGGTGTACTACATGCATAGAAGACATGGCATGAATTATGTCATGTTATCAAAAAGTTATGTAGGTGTAAATGTCCACTATATATATGTGTTGAAGATTTTGAGCCCACACTTCATATTATGGTGAAGTGTGATATTGGAAAGAAAGTTAAATGTTCGATTTTGAAGTGGTTATATATATATATATTCGGCAAGTTTATGGCAGCATGCTGAATCATTGAAGCTCCATTATTCTAGTACGTGCTAAAATGCTTATCGAAACGATCGTTAACATGGTACTATAATTGCTTGGCGCCACCGCAATGATGAAGACCTACTTACTTCGGCTAAGAGGGGGGACATGTAATTGACTCGATCCTGGTTTACTCTTATTTACTCATTATGATATAAGAACTGAAGTCGAACGAATCTAATTAGATAGGAAGATTCATGAATCCTTTTTCTTCTTATTTACTCACGGCTTTTGTTATTGGTAGCGTGATTGTCTGTCTCTCCAGGGCTCGTTTGAGTCTGATAAATCAAAAACTTTTAGCAGCCTGGCAGAATTTTTTCTCAGGGTCAATTTGGGGCTTTTGTAATTAAGCAACATGAGTTTTTTCATCCATTTTACAGACTTACCGGTTAAATCTCATCTAGGTTGTGAACTAATGTCATATCTCTAAATTCTTTGTACTATATATATTTGACCTCTTACGTCTTGTTAATGGTCGTTTGAAAATATAATTATGTTAGAAAAGAAAAATCATATTCCGTGATATCTAAAGTTAAATCAACGTCTATGTGTGGGTGCCTTTCAAAAAAAAAAAAAACGTCTAAGTGTGGGTCTAGAATCCGTAGTGTACGTGATTGGATACATGAGGTAATGTGTAATAGACGGTATGTATATATGATGCGATTATAATGATATTTGTCCAATGTGACTATATATTCACAAAATATTACATGAAAAAAAAAATCTACTTAGGTGGATTGGTCAATGATATCTTCTAAATCCACTATGCGTGAGTCCTGAAGGTGACTTTTGCCCAAGGTCTCGGGTTCGAGTCTTGAGTTTCTCATCTCAAGGTATTTTCAATGAGGAGGGGGTTGGAAGTCCAGCAAATCGTTGGTTAAAATTTTCTCCAGCACGTGAGTTTGAAACATCACACATGTTTGGAATGAAACTCGGGACTCTCAAAACCCCCTAATAATCTGTTGGGGAATTTCGCAATAAACGAACAAATAACCGGATACAATCAATCTTTGAAGGCACGTAAACGCTTTCCGATTGAATCAATTTGGCGGTTCAGTCAAACTATTCAATCGGATACAATCAAAGATTAAGAACGTTATGTGTGTATCTATTTGAGAGAAAAGAACCAAAGAAGAAGAGAAAGAATGATCGGAGTTATTCTCATACGGGACGCATATTGATATATATAAGTGTTGGTCTAGAAACTGCCTAAACGGCAGTTAATAATATGGGTTTTTCGAATTGCCAATTTTGGTCCCTTAAGTTCCGAAAAATAAATTTTCAGAGGGATTTTCACTATGCTAATTTTGGTCCCTCAAGTCCCTCAAACTCGACCCAGTCAGGGGTTCTGCCCCCGGATCCCCGTACGTTAGGGGCGAACGCTGCCCCCGGACCCCCGTACCTTAGGCGCTTCGCCCTTAAGGTCATAATAAATTCAAATAGGCGTGCACTCCGCACCACCAATCCTATATGATGTATTATTATGACAATACTGATCAAACAAGATAACTCAATTACACTAAAATATCCAACATAATCCACTTCTACAAATGTAGAAATTGATATTCAAATCCTGGTTGATTTTTACAAAGTGAAAGACATTACCAATAGACCATCAATCCATTGACTTACATGAGATATGAAAGGACAATTTGTAGACTGGTTATTAACTTTCCTCGCTAATTAGTTAGACTAACCACACAAAATCTTCATAGATCTTTGAACATATGACGAACAAAATTACGTGTTTTGTGTGATTGTTTATTTAGGTTTAACAGAACAAACAAAAGACACAAATCAGATATTTCCATTTTAATTTTGTCTATCTATAAATGTAAAATAACCCAAAGAAACATATCGAATCAGAATATGATCGAATGACCATTGTACTTAACCAGTTAACCTCACATTTAATGAATCCATATCACTTAAATCTAATGCTATCCAATAAATTTCAACTAATTATAAGAATCAATTAGAAGAATCATTGAGATACAACTTGTTATTATTTAAAGTACACATTTTAATTTAGCCAATGAAAAGAATGAGGTGAATGCATTAAGACTTTTTAGATTAATAAAATACAATTAGCTTTTTATATTCGAACTTTCGCAGGTAAGCTTCATAGTTTAGTTGAAAAGATACTAATTGAATAAATCTAACGATAGATGTTTAATGGAACATTTACTTATCTATACTATCGTATCTCATTATACAAAATTATCATTCTATCCGTAATGAATTAATTTATACCATTAATTTTATTGCTACATGATGCACAACGAGTACTATCTAAGAAGAAAAAAAATTGTTTATCTAATTTACTTTAATACATATTTTATTTTAACTAAAATCAATAAAATATTTATCAAAAATAGTGTTTATCTTTTTCACTTAATCTGGGAGAGATGACGACTCCAAATCCAATTAATCACTAAGTAGATCAAACTTGTAATTACAATAGTCCAATATTAGTTTTGCCAAACTAACCTTGCACCACTCCTTTGCATTACATTTATTTAGAGTCGGAAGTTCTTGTTTTTTCATAAAAATAGATGTTAAGATTCAACATTTATGGCTGAAGAAATACTTAAAGTGTGTTGGTTATATATTGATAAAAAAAAAAAAAACCAACAACAACAACAACATTTTTGATAAATATTTTATGTAAAAAAACATCACTTCCATAAATATTTTATAATATACACTATTTTCCAACAATTTGGTAATTAAGTGACTTAAAGTAGTTAGTCAAAGACTCTTTTGATGGTTTAAACTTTAAATGATTAAAGATATAGATAAGCTCGTAAAATGAAATGGTCTTAGGTCACGTTTGGTTCATAAAATTTGATGAAATCTGATAGAATTGGAATTGAATTTCATTCCTTAGCGTGTTTGGTTGGTTAATTAATGGAGGAATCTTATTCCATTGGAATGTTAACATTATTTCATTTGATGAAATCTTCATTCCATGTGGATGGGAGAAGAAATTTCATTCCGTCCTTCACTTGAGTTTTCAAAAAATCAAAAAATTTTGTTAAATTTAATTCCTTCAGATTTTAATTTTTTAAAAAGATTTTATTTCTTTCAAAATATTCAATGAATCAAACATGCCATTAATAAGATGGGGATTTAGACTTTAGAAAAAGACCTCGGCGGATGCACGGCGCAATTGGGTGGGGAGACACCTTCAGCCCAATTATATGTATATTAAGCCCACTAAAGGTAACATATCAAAGACAGTCCAAGAAAGCAACTATACTAATGGATTTAATATACATAATCTCTATTACATGATTTACATCCTTCACTAAAGCAAAACGATATGAACAATGAAAACTAAAAAGTTACCGTTTCCGGTATATAAATAATACACCAAAAATAATCTAAAGTGTCGTTGGTTTGAGTGAAATAATTTTTGGCTTTTATAAGGAAGGTAAAGGGTTCGAACTCTTCTTACCTTACTATATCTTTTTTTCTCCTTTGAAAATTCAACAGCATTAGAAAATTACTCATTTTTTGTTTTTCTTTTGAACCCACAAAAATAAGACAAGGACTCTTTTCATTTTTCATTTTTTGGGTTTTTTTTTGTTTTGTTTTTTTTCCTTGCTTTTTACTTATTCTATTTTATAATTTATGTTAGTTATTAATCTTGAGTTCATTTGAATACAGTTAATATTTTATAAAATTTTCAACATGATTGTAATACTTTTAAATAAATATTTTTTAGCCAATATAATTATGATGTAGTGTGTTTCTTTTAATCGATTTTCAATTCAATTTAATTATAATAGTATAACGAAACCGTATCAACATAATAACTGATGTCCCGTAACGCGAGGTTTGTATCCCCTAGTTAAAGAAATATAAGTAAAAGCCCTTAGACCCAAAAGAAACAAATTTTATTTTCATCTCTGAAGTTTGAATGTTTTTCATTTTCAAACCACTTAAATGAAAAATATCAAATTTTACCTTAAAATTGGTAAAGTTTTGCAATAATGGTCCTTTTTTCAAACGCTGTTGGTTTTTTGCCGTTATCGTACTCAAGTGCTAAACATGCAAGGGAACTAATGTCTTTTCCCCTTTACACTTGATGGATACCGTTTTGTTTCGATTAAGGCTATATAGTCTAGTTGTATATGTAAGCAAGTAAATTCAAGTTTTGAGAGTGTTTTTCATAAATCGATTATATATATATCATGTGTGTATGTAACTTTTTCATAGATTTATATGAAAGTGGGATTCAAATCGAGTAAATGACTTTTGATTTGTGTTTAGATTTGGACTAAAAGTGGAGTTAAATTTTAGGCATCATATGAAATATAAGCCAGAAAGGATTAATGCTAATTGGTCGGAATTCCATTGGACATATGACCGGAAAAAATGACTTAGGAGATTAAAAGTGAAAAATGTGATAGAATGACGCATATTATAATTTATTCATTATATTAGAGCATTGTAAAGGTCAAAGGACCATCATGCCCTCACACTTTTTGCACGTGTCGCCTTTCACAGGCAAAAAATTGACGTCGTGTGAGGGAAGGACCACGATTTCAAAGTTTTGCTAACTTTAAGGTAAATATTGATATTTTTTCACATAAGGAATTGAAAGTGAAAAAGCTGCCAAGTTTAGAAACGAAAAACGTAATTTACTCTTTAAAAAAATAATAAATTAACGCATGTTTTAAATAGTCATGGGTTAAACAATCCAACGCCACTTGTGGGAGAAACATTGCACATACTAATTGTTTTTTGTTGTGGGGTGGTGTCTCACCCGCTCAGGATTCGTTTGGGAAGGTATTAAAAAAACCACGGAGTTAAACTAGTGGCTCGGCCTCCGTCGATGGGTATTTATTCTCGTGTCTTGGGATAATCGTAAATGGCACGAGTTTATTTCGAATCCTATTATCTTTTTAGCACTTAAAGATTTGAGTTTTTTCATTTCGTTAATTAGTTGTTTTGTCTATTCTCTTTCTTGTGTTTGTACTTGAATTTTTGGAATACTAGTGCCTTGCCAGTGTTTCTTGGTAATAAATCTATTATGCCGTTTTAAAAAGGATTTGTTTTTTTTTTTACATAATACAGTTTTGAAATTAACCTTTGTATTTTTATCACCAACAAGTGAAATCGGCAAAATAACTCATTGACAAATCAACACATGAATAGCTTCAGCAACTAAACTCCCTCATGTCAAAGCTGGAAAATATAACTTTTCGAGATGGAATCAACACATGGAAATGGACAGGTGGGGGACCAGCTCAACTCTAAGTGAAAACAGTCAGAAGTGTAATTACAAGAACGAGACACGGTCCACATCCATGGGTCTTCCCTTGGAACAAATGGGCTACTTTAAAAGTTAACATTTGGGGATGGAAAGCAGAAATGGATCGCCTACCTACAAAATCATAATTAATTAAACGAAATGTGAACGTTGACAGCACTCTATGTCCACTTTGCGAAGATACAGTGGAAACAGTTGACCATCTTTTCACGGCATGCGTGTTTATTGTCCAAGTTTGGTTCTACATCTCTACTTGGTGCAAAATTCCTCCAATTTTCTCCTTTCAAACAAAAGATCTCTTCGTTACAGATTTACTTGCTCCGGGGGCCTCTTTCATCAAGGTTCAATTCATTAGTCTGATAATACTCACAGTGGATTGGCTTATATGAAAAGCCCCGAAACGACAAAACATTCTCTAACAAGAATACCACTCCATTGCGGATATTTGAAGACACTAAACATTCAACATTTGTATGGTTAACTGCGAGATCAAAGTACAAAGATTTAGATTGGAATTCGTGGAACACTTTCTCAATATTGCTGGAACCACGTTAGTGTGACCGTCACTGATCATCTATCATTCCTGATATGATAATTGACGATAACTGAAATCCTTATGTCTAGTAAATATATAATGGGCTTATTTATTCTTAGAGACGTAGTATAGGGTTTCCCATTAGGTGATTGTAAACTAAGAGGACTAATGGTGCACACATTAAACACCAAAGGGGTCGAATGTGTAAATACTCTCCTTATAAATAAAGAGTCATTAACCCTAAGTTAAAGCTAATCCCAACACATATTAAACCCTAATTTTCGTGTGGTTTTCTCTTAGGAATTCGTACATCATGTTACAGCCAAATTTATCATCCCATTATTACTCAATCACCTTGTTATGGGAACCCGAAATTAATAACAATTATGTTTTATACTCTTACAGGTTCCACATAATGATCTGGGATGTTTTATCACTCGAATCAAATCATGTTTATTCCAACAAATATAACTTTCCGATTTTGGTTATGTACACTCTTAGCTTCTTGCTAATTTAAATAATAAAAGGTTGCTGTTTTAAAAAAAAAGAAAACTCATTGACAAAAAGTCTGTCAAGTAATTGCTCAATTCAATATTTGAATTTAATTTAAATCAATTTCTTTGTCAAACACAGTGTATTGCACTATTGCACATCTTAGTTGACCATGTGATAAAGTTCATTTAAAATTTTATGACTAAAGGACGAATTTTTGTAACTAAAGTTTCAATCTCTGTATATATAAAAGATGTCAGCATTTTCGACAAGTCAGCAGTCACTTTGGACCATTAGGGACTTTGTTTTTTTTTTTTTGAACATTATTAGGGACTTTGTTTCATTGTAGAAAACCACAGTTTTTAAAGAAGCTGGGTATTCATTAGTTGTTAATAACACATAAACTTTATCTTAGATTTCATATTACGTTGTGATATTTGGAATTACACTAGAGATAACCTTTATTTATAATTTTCAATCATGAACTGATCGAGGTTTATAAATAAAAGAAAAAACCCTGAAGCACTGTTGCTAATTTCTCATAAGTATGCTTACTTATTTTTATCCAAAAAATCGTTGCTTCTTATTTGGGTGTTTTTAATAATGGGTTTTGATTAATTCATAGAGTTTTCATTATTTTACCCATATTTTTGTGAATGGATTTTGGTTAATTCATAGCTATGGTTAATTTTGTTTAAGTTATTGGTCATAAGAATCAATAAAATAAGGTTTTGCAATTTGTGGTTATATATACTTTCATCGCTAGGCCAGTTAATTTTTTTTCCTGTTTTAGTCTAAATTGGATTATATGGAAAAAAATTGGTATAGTGACTTGATTTGAGGGCCACCTTAATATCGATCGATTTCAACCGTATCCTTTCTCATCATTACTATCAAATCAAAGGTCAAGTTTTCAGTTTGATCTCTTATGTTCTTAATGGATACAGTTTGGGTTAGTTTGTTTATGTATTTTTTTTATGTATATGGATGATATATTGTTTTAAGGAATAATAATTTTGTATTGTTTGATAATGGAGTGATCAAAAGACATATATATTAGAGTTTTCAATACACAATGGTATTTGATGAAATGCTACAATGAGTATGTTTTTAAAAGCATCCTATGAACCTTAATTTCCTATGAAATGCTACTGTAATACTGTTACAGTTAGATAAGGAAATTATAAAGTATAAATTTGAAGTTGTAGTTTGTTGGAAATATTGACGAAGTGCATTGCTTTGTATATAGTTTCGGTAAAGGATAATGATAAATCAACCTAATTGGTGTACCTAAAGATGTGCCTAATTGTAAGATGGTGTCATGTAGAAAAATCAGGGGGCAAGATTAGGAAAGAGAATTAGTGGAATCCACATGTCAAATTCTTAAGGTCTTAGGCATATCTTTAGGCACGCCAATTAGGTTGATTAATCATTTTCTTTCGGTAAAATAACTAAATATATGATGTTTTTACGAGTAATTTTTAACTAGAAATACTTACGGATTGTTTTTAGTTGAATGTTGTAACGGATATTTGCGCAGTATTTAAATTGTGAATCCTGGTGATTTTCATTATTTTGGCATGTTATCCATGTCAAAACAGAAGCATTTTCAATAGAAGTAATCATCGAATCAGCAAATTAATAACGCCGGGTAAGGTTATTTCTATAGCTTTAAAGTATCATTGAATCTTTTATGAGTTGAAGATAGGTGTCTAGAGTTTATATAATTTACGGAAAAGCTTGGGACTTATATACGTTATTAATTATTGAAGCATTGTATCTTCTATAAATAGACGTCATTACTTCAAGGGAATGGGATGGGTGGGAATTTAGAAAATGTCAGGACAAAATGTATATAAATTTTCAGAAATTAGCAGAATTATACATTTTTTGAGTTGCAGGCTTTTAAAAGTTAGGTTGCTTATGCTTTGTCCAAACAACATAGTACTTGCAGTTAAACCTAATTATACATTTTTTGAGATGCAAGCTTAATTTTAAAAGTTAGGTTGTTTATGCTTTGTCCAAACAACATAGTACTTGCAGTTAAACCTATATTGGTAGGTTTTTGGTTCCCATAGCCAAATTTCTTAATCTTGCCTTATGCATCCCATACTACGAGTAGGAGAGCGCCCGTATCTATAGCACATAACTAATAAATGATATTTCATGTGTTTCTTGGCTATTATAAGAATTTAACTTTTTATTCGACGTCACCTAAAGGTGATCCTGCTTAGCATTTAGTAGTAGAAGTTCTAATTCATGCAGCCAAGAAAGTAATAATTTGTAGAACTTGTACACTCATTAACTAAGAAAATTTATTTCGTTCTTTACAGGTATTGAATGGGTTGTTCGAAATACCATAAGGGGATCCAAGGCATTACCAATTTACCATGATGATGTCTCGGTCATTGTAATTCCACTCGAAGGAAGGATATGGAGATCATATGTGTAATCAACACACACTCTAAGATAGATATCACAAAATTAAAATTTTGCTTTCTGACATAAAAATAGCTAGATACAGTTCACCAACTCGACTTGTGCCCAATTTTAAATCTGTTCTTTTTCTATGATGAGATTTCTTTGAAGGTGTAAAAAACTTTGCATCAGTGAGTAGTTGGATTCAATTTTTGTTGGCAAGTCTACAATTGTTGTGAAAATGATAAGCATTTAAGTATAAAATACAACTAATTAAATAATGAAGTAGGAATAGTATTTTAACTTTGGTAGTATCTTTGAAAAAAAAAAAGAAGTTCCTTCTTTAAATCTTTACAGGCTAGAATTTTGTTAACTACACAAAGTATATTATTTCCCCTCCTAAATAACTCGAATGTCTAAAGATAAAATTTTTATCAGTTTGTTTTACCATTATTTTTAGATTCAAAGAAGGCGATTCTTATTAATAAAAGTAAGGACGAAGTTTGGCGTAAGTTAGTTTGTGCTTGATAAATCCAGTGTTTAATCATGGTCAGTTATAGATTGTCTTTTTAAGAGTAAAAAGTAAACAAGGTTTGAAAGTAACTTTGATCTTAAACAAGGAGGGCAAGGTTACAAGTATAACTTTTCCGTTGTAATAAGCTTACTATCTTCCTTATTGTTGACGTCGTTAGTTGAATCCACATAAACATCTATTTTATCAGTTGAATCTATACGAATATCTATTTTATTCTACATAATTATTCACGTCAACGTCCATGATTGAGTTTGCTGTATATAATTTCGAGAAATCAATTATAAGAAATAAATAAACCGGTGCAACGCACGAGTTTCATAATTCGCTTATTTGCACCCTTAGCTTTTATATCGGATATAGTTATTTACATCGCAATATATTTTAAAGAACTTTAAATAATCTCTCTCTCAAATATGTTTTTTGAAAGAGGACTTTCCCGGAGTGAAAGTATGTTACGAATTGAATAAATGGAGAGAAAAATAGCCTTGAATGAGCCTTCGAAAGCTTGATGCAAATAAACATATTTTTGTTTACATCACAAGGGGTTAAAAAATCACCTCACACATAAATGAAAGTTAGAATTAAAATTTAGACAATCTAAACCTAAAATACAAATTGTTATGTTTGGGTTGGACTAATACGGAATAAACCACCAGCCCAAAGTGATACTTATATAAACCATAATAACCCTTAATCACACCCCCACCAAGGCAGCGCCAGATTCCTTCAAACACAAAAATTACTATTGAGTTGCATAGACAAATTACCATGGTATATAGTTATTTCTATAACTATTAACTATATATGTATATATAGTATTTCATAATAATGTTCTGATTACTTAGGTGAATCTTTTGTTTTGATTTTTTTTTCCTTAACATTGCTTTAGATCGAATATAAGACAAATAATTTCAGTTATAAAATCTGTTGTTTGTAAGTTTTTATTTACATGGATATGCATATTATATTGTGATGAGGTTAAAAGAACAATGATGACTATGCAATTGGCGGTTATATGTGAACTTTTAGATTTATATTTTGTGATGGGGTTTGTTATTGTTTTGGATAGTCGAAGCGAAAGGTTAGGGAGCCTAAGGAAGAAAACGTGACCCTCGGACCTGCTACCCGCCCGGGAGAGCTTGTGTTTGGTGTTGCTCACATTTTTGCTTCTTTCAATGACACCTTCATTGTAAGTTTTTTTTTTTAGTTGTTTTGTTGTGGTCAATGAAACCTAGTACGAGTAATTTGTAGTGATTATATTTTGTATCGCGTTTAATATGCAGCATGTAACTGATATCTCTGGACGTGAAACCTTGGTTCGCATCACAGGTATTATCACTTACTTTTTAACTTTAGTGGAGATAAGTATATATCTAATGAGAAGTGATCGATACTTATACCACACATGTGATAAATCTACCACACATTTGTTTTAGTAACTGTATATTGTGTTCAGAAAATTATATTGTGATCATTACCTATATGGCTATACCTGATTATCTATTAATAGTGAATTTATTGTGAGATGTTTTTTTGTGAATTTTGTGAGTTAAATGCATGCATTGTATTAATATTGTCAACGTTCTATAAATTGTTATTCTAAATGTTACTCGTAGTATACTATTGTTTGTTTTAAAGTCACCCTTTAAGATTTGATCAACTAAACGGCTTTTATGTATCGATCTAATTTAGGTGGGATGAAGGTGAAGGCTGACAGAGACGAGTCTTCTCCTTATGCTGCCATGCTTGCTGCACAAGACGCCTCCAATCGATGCAAGGTTTGTATGTTTTTCTATCATCTAATCTTTATATATCAAAGATAATTATATCAAAATAAAATGTCATGGTTTAATCTTTTGTGGTTTTGGTGACAGGAGCTTGGCATTACTGCTCTAAACATTAAACTGCGGGCAACTGGAGGTAACAGAACCAAGACGCCTGGCCCGGGTGCCCAGTCTGCTCTAAGAGCTCTTGCTCGTTCTGGCATGAAAATTGGGCGTATAGGTACAAATGTTTACCTTTCTCAATATACGTTTTGTTAATTACTATTAGGGTGACTTTTTTTATTTTAATTTTTAATTTTTGATGTTTTTTGGAACATTGTTGGTCTGCAATAGAATGATTTTGGACAAATGATTGAAGTATTGATAAAAGAATAACTTCAAAAAGCTTAAAAACCAACTGATTGATACATAATGATGCTGCCCTTGTGTTTCGTAAATAATTAAATATGCATTCTTTGCCTTTTGTATAAGGTATATATCAAAATCATGGATAATGGTTTTGTTATGTCATTGCAGAGGATGTCACCCCGATTCCAACTGACTCCACCCGCAAAGGTAATGGTAGAAGAGGAAGAAGGCTGTGATTCGAGTCTATGAAACTGTGGCATTTACAAGTGGAAATTTTTATGGATTTATTCTGGATCAAGCTTTGTTCAGCAGTTGGTTTTTGATAATTTTGATAGATTTATGGCATTGTGTTAAGACCTTAATTTATACTAGTGCTTGTGGATGATAGTATGTTCTAAGGTCGCGTTTGGTTCACAGCATCTGATGGAATTGGAATTGAATTCCATTCATTAGTGCGTTTGGTTGCACAAAGAAGAGGGAATCTCATTCCATAGGAATGTAAACATTCCATCATTTGATGGAATCTCCATTCCTTGAGGATGGAGGAAGGAATTTCATTCCTTTCATCACTTGAATTTTCAAAAAATCAAAAACATTCCGTCAAATTTCATTCCTTCAAATTTCAATTTCTTTGAAAGATTTCATTCCTTCCCAAAACATTCTGTAAACCAAACGCGTCCTAACAGTTATATCCTAGACTTGTTTTGGTCCAAGATAAGTGTTCGCCAAATCATAAGATGAAATTCTTTTAATCCTAAATGTGGTACTCATTTTTTTAATGCCATCGAATTGAACCATCATTAATTTCTTAAATAAAAAGTCAGAAAGTAAAATTTAAGTATGTGCAACGTATTGATTTCATTCTATATGCTTATGTTTATATTCATACAGATCGACAGGTCTCTCTACTTTGTTTACTTTTCAGTGACCGTTTCACTACAAATAATGTTGCATCTATTTACACTTTTAGTTAGCGTGAACAATTTAAAATTTTTGACACGCTTTTATGTGTATAAAAATATATAGAACTAAAAGTGTGTACAAAATTCTCCACACTTAAAAGTGTGTAGAATTAAAAGTTCACACTTTTTTAGTGTGAACTTTCATAATTATTTTGTAACACCTCATTTGTTCACGCTACCTTTTTTGTTAGCGCGGACAAATGGGGTGTGACAAAATAATTATGAAACTTCACACTAAAAAGTGTGAACTTTTAATTCTACATATTTTTACCCACATAAAAGCGTGACAAAATTTTTAATTTGTTCACACTAACTAAAAGTGTGGACAAATGCAACATTATTTATAGTGTTTGTACCTTTTTGGCATTGTTTTGAACCACACCAGGATTTTCACACCTATCCCACCGCCCACTGCACATCACCCTCACCATCGGACATCATCCACCCGATTTTCCACCCACACCACCGTACATCATCCACAACACCACACCATCGCCACCCACCACTCAAAACATCACCACCACCATAGACCTACCATAGACCCCACCGCCACCGTCGGGATAGCTACAACCGCCACAGAAATCCGGCATAAAGTTGTTGATACAGTCTAGATTTTTTTCCCTTTCTTTGTTTATACTTATATATGTATATACTAGGTCTTTTTACCCGCTCGATGCGCGGTTTTTCTAAAAAGTTGATTAATTATTAACCTTACGATTTTTATGTAGACAATAAAGACCTCTTCTTCTAATTAAAAATATTTGATTTCTGGGGAGTTTTCTTTACACTTGTTATATAATCCGTTTAGACTTTAGAGTATATTTAACCGTTATCATAAGAGCAAAACATGGGAAATTAGGGTTAATATGTAAAGACAATCTCATCTCAAATACATCAAACAAAGATTGATATTCCTTAAAGTTGTAGTAACTTTATAAGTAAAGTTAGAATCACTACTAGAAAAATAGCCTTTAATGACACCTAAATTATGACACACGCATTTTAATGACAAACAAAAACGTGTGTCATAAAAATCCTGGAGTAATCCGTATGTTCAAGACAAAGGGGGGGGGGGGTCAGACCTCCCATATTACTCTTCACATCTTTGACCATGTTGCAAGGAGCCACCCGAGCAACCACATCTACGCACTTAGCAGGGCAAGGCAGGTACGGGTTAAGCTTAACACTTTCATCTAAATTACGAGCTCGATTTGCATCTCATATAGTTTAGGTGATTACATTACCTAAACATTCATCATATAATTTCATCTTAACGTTTGGTCCTTTAAACGTGTTAGTGCATGATTCTCAGTGACATGAGCATTCTAGATATGTGAAGTATATTTATTTATAAGTACAAGTCTAGTAATTATCTTGTAATTACCGTTTGTCAATTGGGATCCATTTATGTTTATATGTTTGTTTATTATTTGTATTTTGCAGGTTTTAGACATAACATGTAAAAAGTCATTAAGTTAATATTGTTTCTACGTTTTACAGCAGTTAAGATATTAACTTAATGCACTTCCAAAGGGAAGTTAAGATAATTGTGTTTCTACGTATTTACAGCAGTATAAACATTATCTTAAATACACACTTCCAATAGGTAATATAGACGACGTTGTTTCTGCGTATTTACAGCAGTTGAAATGTTGTCGAAGGCTAATGCTAGTTCTGCGTATATTTACAGCAGTTAAAGCATTAGTTGAGTTAATGTCGGTTCCGCGTCTTGACAGCAGTAAAGACATTAACTCTGAGTACAATGTTGGTTCTGCATCTTGACAGCAGTAAAGACATTTACTCAACATAACCTAAGTGTTATTTGAGGGTTCTTAGGAACGAGCAAAAGTTTTGCTTGTTCAAGTAAGAACATTCAAATGGTCATTTGAGAGTTTCTAAGAAACAAGCAAAAGTATGCTTGTTCTCAAGAACTCTTAAATGGTTTGAGAGTTTCTGTGGAAACAAGCAAAAGTATGCTTGACCACAAGAACTCTCAAACGTTTAGTGTGTTCAGGGAAACACGCAAAACATGCCAAAACCCTAAAAGGCTTGGGCGTTAAGAAACACGCAAACCCATTAGGCTTTGTGTAACACCCGTCATTTTAAAAATCTGGATTTCAAAAATCTTTGCCAAACGACGTTTAAAAGGTAGCGGAAAAAGATCACTTTAAAACTGCCCCATCCTTAACCGGATGGTACTTTTCATAAAATGGTGTTACTAACATGCATCATCAAAACAATATAAATGAAATCAAAGTTATGACACCAACATAAATGCCATCATCATTACAAGTATCATAAGTATAAATAAAGTAGCCGAAACATAGGCTAAGGGAAGTCTAAGCATTCAAAAATCTATGCTAGTCTTCTTTATTGCATCTACCCCATCTCACCAAGCTAATCCTTTCCTAGCTCAAACCTGCTTATCCTGAAGGACACAACATTTTCATAAAAGCAAGTGTTAGCTAATAAATTAGCTAAGTAAGATACACACAATTAATAAAACGTTCTTCATTTTACTTTCACAAAACTTCTTCATAATATACTTATAAAAACATGACCACATTACTTATCAACCACAAAAATCGTAATATGATCCCACCTTTACTTATTCCCACATCCCAACACATTTCAAATCATATCATCGTATACATACAGCTCAATCATCATGTCACGTCTTACATGTCTCACATAAACATATCACACGTATACGTATAGCACATGTAAAGTAATTACTTATAATTGTGCCTATCAACAATTATATCACACATATCAACATATCTTACTTAAATCTCACGTCACCTTGTAATCCTACATCTTAAATTAAATGTACATCTTTCTCACATATTCATATAGTTTTTTTATTCAACTTATTCCCACATCTTACATCTTTAATTAATTTACATATTACGCACTAGCTTTACAACTAGCACGATTTCCCACGTCTTAACTTTTAGGAAAGGCAATGCCATTTCCATAGTATCCCGTTATGCTTTTAACATTAGTGGTTAGTCACTCCACCCGGAAATACTAGTCCCACGTAACTATGCCGCAAGGAGTCACTCGAGCGACCACATACGCACTAGCTTTTCAACTAGCACGGGTTAAGCTTAACACTTCCCACGTCAATCTCACATATTTTAGCTATAGCATTTCTCACGTATTTATATCTTTCTTACTTTTTACGCACTAACACTAAGGCTAGAACGGTTTCCCACATCTCTCATTTTACTTAAACATTATGTACAATCACTACCTAATTAGTCTCACGTCTACTTTTGCATTTAATCCCACTAACGTGCACAACTCATAATTCTCACGTGTATCTAGTGAACTAGACATTCACACTTAAGTTCCACATACAAGCCATCACATATCAACATTAAGGCATATCAACGACATTATCAACAACACATATCTGAAACATATCATGGCAACGTAATTATAAGCATCATACTTTATATGCACATATTTACTTATACTTTAAACGTCATGATATCAACATATATTATTTCAAAATGCATACATTCCCACATGACCTCCCGTATAACCCGAAAAACCCAACACATATAAGATAATCCAATTAAGAGGTTAGAGGTTAATTATAGAAAACTACTTTTGTTGTGTCTCCAGCGCGAGAAAAGTCATGTATCTTACCTGAAATAGAATGATATTAAAATTGGACCCTTTATTCCTTGTGAACGTCCAAACACTTAAACTGCTATATAAATAAATACACTACTATCAGCAACAACGTTAACTTTTAACTTTATAAACACAAGTAGACACAAGTAGGCAAACTGATATATAATTTGTATGTCCTATATTTAAGATCCAAATTTTATAAAATTTCATGATATTAGTATTACATAAATCATTGCAGTACTAATCCATAATAGTGTAACACTAATTGGGACACAGTATTTCGATCTCCATGACTAGTTTTATGAAAATATTTATATTCAACTATATATGTCATAAGTTTACATATTAATACTCCAGTAAAAATTATCTAAATTACTCACATGGTGTCATGGATAAATTAGACTAGTCATGATCATCTAGAATACATATTAATTAGCTCACCAATGAAGCACATGAATAAATATCTGAATAGCATGCCTAAGCACTTACTGCTATTTGTCATATATATATTTCTTTTTTTTTTTCTTATTGCATGACTAAAGGAACTTAAAGCTAGGCATATTTAAAAAAACATTAGAACTCATGCAGCACTCCTTCTGCACTTTCGAATTAATTTCGAACTTTTGTACGTCTGAATAAAAAATTATAAAATCTATACATCCTTAACATATATATCGATTATATTATCTTTAGTTATATATGTACGTAACTCTTTTAACTAATACTCATAGACGGGTCGATATCGAGTGTTACTTGAGATTCTTCGAGAAAACCCCTAAGACTACGCATATATAACCATGTCTCGTAACAATCATCGTATTTCATAGAAGAAAAGATTAAACGCGTTTAACAAAGTTTTACAACGAAAACCCATACGAATTGCGAAATTCGACCGACTAACCCCTATATGGCAAACGATTCTAAAGAACGTACAAATCTAGTGAGAATTAAATGTCAATTACCTTATTCCCAAGTCGAAAGGATTACTCTTTATCGAACTCAATATTAAAATCACTTCCTACGGAATCGACTTAATTTCTCCGACTTTCGCTCCTCTCCTATATATTTAGTTATTGGGGTTTTTTGTTAAACTTATTTCGAGATCTGCGTTTATTCATTATAGGTTTTAGAAAACGGCCAATATATATATATATATATATACTAGTGCTTAGACCCTGTGCGATGCACGGACAACCCTAAATAATTTTTCTTAAACTTTATTTTAAAATTGTATCAATGAATAAATATAACTGAGTTGGACATAATAAAAATATTCTTATGAGTTGATTAATTTAAAGAAGAAGAATGCTAGATATACCTTGGGATTTATTAATGATATACGAGGGCTTAAAACGCGTACATTGCACGCCGAAGAGAAATTGTAAAATGGATTGCCCATAGTAGACGCATATAAGAAGGACTATGTTGGTTACCTGGATGTGATAGGTATTATGAATTTTCTCCCACTTTGATATATAGACCCACGTGGATGCGCTATAACCTTAAATAATTTCTTTAACACCAGTTCAAGCATGCATGTAGCGAATTAAATGTACTCCTATTACAACTAATGACCATTTTTAAAAAAATTAATGACTTCAAATGCATAGAAAAGTCTTATTTAGCACTAAAATAAACCAAATATACCTCATAATTTTCATCACAAATTTGATAGGCTGTTCTTTGTATAAGATTTGAAATTTGTTGATCATTCATTTTAACTTCAATAGCATCAGTGGCATCTACAATCCTAACTTGCACATTAAACCTACCAAAAAAAAAAAACAGAGATACAATTTTACCACACAACTTAATGATTATAGAGTTTTAATATGAAATATAAATATATATTATATATAAAATTGACGAGAACTCCCTCCTTGTTACATGAACAACAAATCCACATTTTGTTGTCCCTTAAAGCATCAATAATGTCGACTGCATCCATGTAGAGATCGGTCAACTTAACTTCTTGAGAACAGTTCACATATTCCATTGAATACCATAACTGGTCGGTTAGAATAAAACCGATTGTTGCAACAACAACCACTTTATCAAACTGTCAAAATGAAAATGTTTATACATTAGAATGTTAAAAAGCTAGTTATAAATTCGAAAGAAAGTTATGTTAAAAAGTAATCTAATCAAAAAAGAATTTTCACAAACAATGAATACTTACATGTTCGTCCATCAGGATCATCTCAATACTACCTATGTTATTAACATCTCCATATAGAGGTTGCTTCCATAGCCGCAAATTCTAACCGTTATCGTACATGGCTTATTATTTGGACGCAAGTTTCTAATTGAAACATAGTTTAGTGAAGCCATGCTAAAATTGATCTGTTATGTGTTTACGTTTTGAAATGCCTTAAAACTGAATGAAAGTGGCCTTATATAGACATAGACATGCAAGGAAGTAACCGCCACAAGCAATACATGAACGGTTACATATTCAAATTTTCGAAAATTTGAACTTCTTGAAAGCATAACTAATCCGTTTTTGAAAATTTGAACTTCTTATAAAAGTAACTAATCCGTAGACCTTCCAAGGAGCAATATTGTAATGATTTTTGGGCTTTCTTGCATTTTTAAGCATGCCACATAGGCAATAACTAACAAATTTTAAAGTGAGATTTATATAATGTAGGGATACTAGCATCACTCCTAAATTATGGAACTTCCCATATCTAATTTCAATACTAATTCCATATGATGTTTCAACCTTACTCATCAGCCTTTATTAATTCTACCTTTATTAATGTTAGTCCTTCAACATAGAAACGACATGACACTTCATTTAACGACATCCCGAGACTAATAAAAATATATGTCCTAATTAACATGCATGAATAGAAACACTTAACCATATTAATATAATCACATAAACTTATTTAAAACACACATTAACTAACGGTCATAAACAACAAACTAACGGTCAACGTCTAAAAGTTTTAGGATGTTACACTTTACGTGTTCCTGAAACACGCAAATGGGTATTTGCGTGTTCCTGGCCACGCCTATATATATGGGTGTGTGCTCATGCGTGTTCCAACAAGAGTGTAGAGAGAGAAACGAGCAAATCCTAGAGAGAGAAAAATAAGAACATACGTAGTCTTGTCTTGGGGGTGATACTCGTCTCGTGCACGAACCGCAAGCACACACCCGACCCCCAAACGGCTCATAGACTTAGATTACCACGTGTTTGGTAAAGTGAGTCCGAAGAGCAGTTCCCCCGAGTGTTTATATTCACGCAAAAAGATATATATATATATATAGTGTTAATGAAAAGTTATTTTGAGAACCTTTTTTTTTATGAGAACCTTTGAGAACTCTTCAAATCAAGCTCGACCGATGATTATTTTTTACATGAAAATTGTTTTTTGATTGTTTATAAGATAACTTATGTGTAATTTTGAAGTTTATAATTGTGTGGAGGCATGGATTATCATCCGTTATACAATCATGTGAAAATTTGGATTCTTGATCACATGTGCACGAATATTGCTATGATTACATGTGATTGACTTGCATACATGTGATCATAGCAATATTTGTGCACTTGTGATCAAGAATCCAAATCTCCACATAATTGTATAACGAATGATAATCCATGCTCCACACAATTATAAATTTCAAAATTACACATAAGTTATTCAGAAAACAATCAAAAAACAATTTTCATGTAAAGAACAATCATCGGTTAGACTTGATTTGAAAAGTTCTCAAAGGTTCTCGCAAAAAAAAGGGTTCTTAAAATAACTTTACCCTATAGTGTTATATATATCATCTAAAGGTTGATATAAAAACCGTAGGTTATCTCGAGGAATTTCCGCACCTCGACATATCCTTAAGTCGATCTCAGTTCGATAGAAGTACAAGACCCGGGGGACTTACAAAACGTGCACGTGTCATGGCAACTTACAAAGTCTAGTGAACTAGATAAACAAGCCATGTAATCATCACATTTCACATCTACACATGCACATATACTTATCATCTATCATTGCATATAATAGTTCGAACATGTATCGTAAGTCATTACTATATATATACAATTGCGGTCGCCTTATCTACAGCAAAGCAGCCAGGCAGGCTGCTGATTCAGCAGCATGCTTGCCTGCTTGAATTTTTTTTTTAATTCGTTTTTTAATCAAATTTTGTTTTTCTAACTTTTGTCATGAAAGTTTCATTCTTTTTACTTTTTAACACATAAATTTGCTAAAGTTTTCGCTCTTCTATTTTTTGCCACATCTCTTGCATTTATTCTACTTTTTTTACGAAAGTTTTGTTACTTGTGATTATTCTACTTTTTTCACGAAAGTTTTGTTTTATTTACCTAGCTTTTATACTTTTAATTTTGTAACTTTTGTCACGAAAATTTCATTCGCTTACTTTTTACCACATAACTTTCGGTTTTTAAATTTTTGTCACGAAAGGTTCATTTTATTTTGTTATTGCACATAAGTTTGAACGACATGAATGCTTCATCTTTTTTACTTTTCACCACATAACTTTTAGATCAGTTCTAACTTTTCTCAACGAAATAACTTTTAGTCTTCGCGGCATAACTTTCAATTTTGTAACATTTGTCAAGAAAACTTCATTTTCCTTACTTTTGACCATATAACTTTTAGATTTTTTTCCTTTGTCAACAAAGTTTCATATTGTTAACTTTTTACCACATAATTTTAAAATTTTCAACTTCAGCCACCAAAGTTTTATTTTCTTTACCTTTTACCACATAAATTTTCACTTTTTAACTTTTGTCACACAAGTTTCATTTTATAAAACTTTTGCCACATGTGTAGATGTTAGGTAATGTCTCCCGGGGCAACGCCCGGGTACAAAAACCTAGTTGCATACTATCTTTCATCTCATATCATATATCATTGCATATCATCTATCATCTCATGTCGCATATCATTGCATATCATCTATCGTCTCATATCGTATATCATTGAATATCATCTATCTCATATCATATATTATTACATATCAATTATCATCTCGTATCATATATCATTACAAATCATATTTCATAACATCTCAAAGCAATTCATAGCATTTCATAGCATCTCATCTCAAAACATATCATCTCATATCATTGGGGTAGCATTTCAGGCTTCACTATTCATCTACATAGCTCATATCACCTTTCGTATAATCCTGAATACCCATAAGCAAACACGATATCATTTGGGGAAGTTATTATATGAAAACTATGTTTGTTGAACCCTCAGCGTGTCAAAGTTGTGTATCTTACCTTGGCACAGCTTACCAACGAGTTATGAGTATCTTATAGTGCTTGCTAAGTGCTCTCGACAACCTAGAACGAGTATAAATGAATCATAAGTCTACTAGACACTTAAACACACCTTAGACCTTTCTGTTGTTTGATCTCGTCGAGGGGAAAAGTGACCTCGTCAAGATTAAACTTCAGACCCATACTAGCTATACTGATTTCGCCGAGGGGGGAAAGTGCCCTCGCCGAGACTGATGACTAGATTAGCAATTTCCATCTTTAACCTAATTCGACTCCCATTCAACTTTAACACAACTCCAGGCCTTATGAACATCAAATACACTTAAAATAAGACCAAAATCACTCATTGAAAACACCAATTGATCCTTAAATCAATTACCATCGTCATACAATCGATTAATCACGCGTATGACCCGAAATCATTAACGGATTGTAATTAAACCAACCCAAACCCTAAGACCAGATTTAAATCTAGTTAATTGACTCATAACATCCAAAATCAAAGGGAAATCATCTATATTACCGGTAGGTGATCAAGAGGATAAGGATTCTTGATAAAACTTGCCTGAAACACCAATGAACGAAAAGATTTGATGAAAGATTGCTACGGAATAGGGAAGGAGGCGGCTTGGGGTTTCGGACACATGTATATTCATACAGACAGGTACTAGTTGTAGAACCATATAATAGTATATTAACTCCAATAAATTTGGGGCAAAACGACAGCATATCCTTGTTGTTTTCAAAAATTTCGATTTCTTCTTTGTCAAAAAAACACGAATACATACTTCAATGTCATCACCATTGAAAGTATCGGTCGAGGAAATAAGTATTCATGCCTGTAGCGTTGTATCCACGGGCTTCCCCATCAGAAATCTAATTTGTTATAAGTTAACCACATGCTTTGATTTTGTGAATTTGGCAGCCTGTTCCAAACGGCATTGTTCGAGTAGAACATAAGGAGTGGTATATACTCGTGTACAGAAAGTTGATCATTTGAGGAAGGGATGTGATCTGTACACCACCAGTTTTTTTGCGATACACCACCAAATATGCATTATTGTGTTGTACAGTACAACACTGTAAAGCACAGTTAGTGGTGTATCGCCAGAAATTAGTGGTGTACAGATCGCTTCCCTTTGAGGAAAGATTGTTTAAGTATCGAGATGGGAAGGTGTTGGCCGGGGAGAGGATTGTTTGATTGCTTTTCGTGCTTGGAGTTGACTTTTTCTTGATCTTAGAAGCCTCGAAATAAACATCATTTACTTGTTCTTGACTATTAGCAAAGTTATGTTAGCCTTACGTGCCCCTTAATGTCAATAGAATATGATTTGCTTAAGTTTTTATTTGATTAGAAATTGGGGAATTATAAACTTATCATGGTTTTTCTTTTATTATTTATATTACCATAAAACTTTGAAAGCATAGTAT